>NC_135213.1:23348929-23672679 GCF_052324685.1 Brachyhypopomus gauderio
GGCCAGCAACGTCTGCCCTCTGGAGACCAGACTCTGGACCATACTATGTGTTCTGCCCCCTGGCTGTCGGACTCTGGAACACCATGCTACCCCCATCCATACTTACTTTTCACATCCTACTAACCTTCTGCTGCACAGATCAACAATGAAGCATTTTAATGTGATAGATGCTGTATTACCCCACCCCCTATATTCAGAAACCACTCCCATTCCCTCAAACCACTCCCATTCATTCAAACCATAGTGGAACCATCCAGCAGCAATGTGTACACGTCTGTACATCATAAATGCGTGCAGGAATCCTGCCCCTTGGGTCCAGGAGAAACATGACTTTGCATCTCTAACTAACTGGGTGTGATGAAGCATGCTGTGTCATAGCAACAACAGCAGGGTGCAGGTGTAGGTCCAGAGGAACAAGTTTGGCAACACAAAGACAATGTTTGCCCCTGCAAACACGATGGATGTTAAAGAGGTGTCCTTGTGTTCGTCAGAAGAAACACACACTTTTGTTCTGCACTACAAAGCCCTGATGCTCTTGAAATCCTGTGAATGGAAATGAAGTTTAAACAAACAGCTGCTTGTCACATGGTTACATGGCCTCTCAGCAGCCACCCAAACAAGACTGCCATCTGAAAATGAGTTACCAGATGGTCTTTAATGACCCCTAAATAATTCCTGACCCCTCCCGACACCTCAAATTCGGAATCAGGATTAGTGGCCCAGGTGCCACATCTAAGATTTATTATACAGGCCATGTTATAGTGTTTTAATGTAAACAGCATTTTATAATATTTTATATAAACACCACGTTATAGTCTTTTATACAACCAAAAAGGCCATGTTCTAATTCTTTATACAAGTGTATATTCTGACTGGGAGCTGTAGCTAAGAACCATGGTCTTACAGACTATGAAATAGCTGGTACCATTTTACAATGATAACACAGAAACACAAAAAGCTAGTCATCTAGTCTATTAGTGCAGATGTGATAAAATATCTAAAGTCAATATTTATTCTATGCCTTGGCAGATGTGGGCTAATGTAACTGTGTTCTGCTGAAAGTTGTATGTCATTGGTAAAAAGAGGCATAATGTCATTATGGTGGAGAATGGCCAACAACCTTTTGGACTCTCTATAACATTTTACAGAAACACACAAACATGGAGGAAAATCTCGAGTGTGCTCTGGGCTTCTTCTCGAGTGTGCTGGGCTTCTTCTAGAGTGCTCTGGGCTTCTTCTCGAGTGTGCTGGGCTTCTTCTAGAGTGCTCTGGGCTTCTTCTTGAGTGTGCTGGGCTTCTTGGCTCTTAGAGTAATTTTCTCCCTTTAGTTCTTCCTGTCTTTCTTTACTGGTCTTAGATGCAGCTGAATGACACTCATGGTGGTGAGTGATAAGAGGAAGACACGAGATGCTCCAGCACATTTGGAGTTCTGACGTCATCACATGAGGACGAGGGAGTGGACAGGGGGACAGTAGCAGCAGATGCAGATCTCTGTGTAACTAGTGCAGGACCTTCCTGCATGAACTGCTAACCATTAACACTCAACTCCACTAAAACACTGATCCTCATTAAAACACTGAACTCCACCCAGTAGGAATCACTAAACTGTGTTCGAAAGTTTTAGAGATCTTGAGCCCATGTCTGCAGAATAGACATTCCTTACTATATGGTTATTATACTGGGTTAGGATTATCATACTGTTGTAGGGTTCTTACTCTACACAGCTTGATTAGGCCTGCTGGTTTTCTGAACCATATTTTATATTTAGTTTTCTCCAGAGTGACTTACAAAGTTCTTTGCATCTGTTCCTTGAATGCATCCTAGATACTAACATAGATAGGTCAGTATTCAAGATACCCATGAGCCAGATTACTACTAAACTACAGGAATCAATGACCTAGTATTCCAAATAAACACAGGCTCAAGCTTAAATAACAGTAATTAAAACTTAAAAATAAATACCTAGAAGCACAAATAACCATAGACATATAAGCATGCAACCACAAACACAGAACCACATGCAAACTTGTCTGTGAGAGCCTCAGACCCAAACACAGCACAGGAGAATACATTGCATGGTTAAGAGCAGTGATGGTGAGATCAGAGCTGTAACAGTCGCAAACCATGATGTTGTACAGCAGTCTGTCTAGTTATGTGTGCACTCTAGGAGAACAAGCTTCTTTTACAGTGGTTAGCATTCAGGTTGTGCAGCCAATCCTAGCCAGATACAACACACATGTTCTGTAGCTGGAAGTGATGGCAGCCCCATAGCTGGGATCACCTGGGCATGATACTAATTTAAATCCGTGTCAGTTAAGGTGAATGTGAGGGAACACAGCCCAGGCGTAAAGTGTGTGTGTGGTGCATGGACACTCAGGAACTGTTCTGGTGTCCTCCACTCTGGCCATATGTGAGAATAATTGTCACCAGTTAGTGGAGGTTACAGAGAGGAGCTGCAGGCCTCCGCCTGGTCTGTCAGAGAGTCCACAGTGTTCGGCTAAGAGAGAAAAGAAAAAAGGTCTCTTCTCCTTCGACTTTCTTTCCCACCAAAGAGCAGCGTGGTTGGCAGATCTGATGTCCACACGGTGTGCACTGCATTCCTGCGACTGTGGCATCAAACAGAGCTTCCTTAGCCCACACAGAGAAAAAAGATTTTTGTAAAGTTCTTATAAAGTCTTAGAAAACTCACAAAACTCATATGAATTACTTGCTTAGCAAATAGATTTTTTAGAAAAAGGCATAAGCTTTAATTTTTGGTATATGCAAGTGTTGACGTGTTGCAAGTTTAATAAAGCATTCACAATATCAGTGTCACACTACACCTAGATAACATTAACATTATTAACACAAAGCAGAGGGAGAGAGGACAGAGAAGAACACGATACACATCAAGGTCTATAAAGGATTATGCCCCTCCCCCTAGAGCAGTTTACACACCCATCCAGGCAACTCCACCTACACCCTCCAGTGTGGGCAGCTCCACCCCAATCTCCCTTCTACACTATGGTCAAAGCCCGATTCGTACACAAAGCACTTCCAGCCTCACATATGGATCAGCTTGGAACACCATGCTTCAAGCCTCATGGAAGTCAAGCATGGAGACTGTTCTCTCGCACAAAAAAATTTATTGTCTTAAATTGCACTAATATTGATGAACTGAACCCTCTTAGCTCTTATTATTGTTTGGTATTTAGAATTAGCACTTAAAATATTCATTTTTTTATTATTATTATTATTTTTATTTATTTTGTCATTCTCTTACCTACTGTACTGGATGAGTAAATGTGTAAATGATGAAGCTCTGAACCTGGTACTTTGTACCTGGTGTCCAATAAACAAAGTCATAGAATGAATCAAATAAGTTATGTACCAGGAAATGTAAATCATTCAAGCTATGCATATGGATGAGTCTCTCTGTCCTTCTGTAGCTGCACACAGTCCTCCTCTCAGGTCACTACAGGCATCGCACCATCAGCATGCAGGTGTGGCGTGGATGAGGCCCTGGAGAAGACGCTGTTTGCATAAAACGGATGTGTGCCGGCCCTCTCTGAACCACAACACCACGGAACGAAGGAGAGCTGAATGAAAATTTAAAAGTTCTGCAGACTTACCACTCTGATTTGAGAATGTGTGTGTGTGTGTGTGTGTGTGTGTGTGTGTGTGTGTGTGTGTGTGTGTGTGTGTGTGTGTGTGTGTGTGTGTGTGTGTGTGTGTGAATTTGTGTATGTGTGTGCATGCATTTGTGTTTGTATTTATATTTGTGTATCTGAAATGGTTTCTTCATGCAGTGTCTTTTACCCTCTTGGGTTACTAAGATTACATTTGCAAATGTGTCTGTGTTGCTGCTTAGGGACACTGGTGTAGCGCTGACAGCAAGAACATTCTGGGGTTCTGAATAGAAAAACTGTCCTCCTCTCATTTACACCAGCCTTCTTTACATCGGCATCCTTTACACTGTTGTCATTTACTCCAGCATCCTTTACACCAGCCTTCTTTACAGTACTGAACTTTACAGTAGCATCATTTCGCTGCTATTATTTACACCAGTATTCTTTATGCTGCTGTCCTTTACATCAGTGAACTTTACACCAGCGTCCTTTATACTAGTGTCCTTTACACCAGCCTCCTTTAAATGGTGTAAAGGAACTTTACGCTCAGTGAACTTTCCACTGCTCTCTTTTATGCCAGCCTCCTTTTCATCAGTGTCCTTTATGGTGCTGTTCTTTACACCAGCTTCCTTTAAAACCGTTTCCTTTACACTACTGTGCTTTAAAACACCACTCCTAATGGTTTTTTTTATTCTGAATTTTGGATTTGTCAGTGAGGACAATCCAAGCAGAGCTGCGTTAAAAGTCATAGTAGCATTGTTGTGGATTACGGGCAGGTGTATGGGGTTAATGGGCTGGTGGGCGAGGCTAACAGACAGGGATTTCTCACAGTGTTTCCTTTTAGGAGGCTGTACAAAATATCATAGCATGACATTGCTTTCAGAGCTCCACATTAAACACTCCCCTCAATGTCCAATAAGAGTCCTCTGTTCAGTGTGACCTCCTCTCCACCCAGTAAGAACGCGGCTTCAGAGTTACATGCTCTCTGGTCGGGGTTACTCAGCACTCCGTCATGTGACAGACAGTGAGGCGATGATGGAGGGGCTTGATTAACAGGCTGTCAGGTTCAGTGACCCCTATGACCTTGGGAAGACATACCTGCCTGTCCGCAGTGGGACTGGTACGCTTGATGAGTAATGGCTCTTTCATTAGTGTGTTAAAAGATGACAGACAGCATTAGGACACATTCATCAGAGGACTGGTCTGGTCATTCCTGTCTATACCACCACTCTGATTGATTGTGCTGATGAGGAGTAACAGGAGTCCTAGCAGACCCATGGACATAACGCTGAACTGAAACCCTGGTCTCTGAGGAGAAAAGGTAGCCTGGGGATTAGAAGCCTGTAGCTTAAGGCTACATCATTAGACTGGACAGATCTAAACCTACATTCATCAGCTGTCTAATCCTGAGATCCTTGATAAATACAGTATTTAAATATTAAGTTTTAATATATTTTAATATATTTAAACACTTAATATATTAAGATTGATTGTCACATGACTGTTCAGTGATAATTTATCAGTGTTCACTGCCTCTAGTGGGGAAAGTTCCTGGTAAACTGCAACACCATATGCTGGATCATCTTACACATCCTGGATCCTCTTACACAAACAACTCACACACAAGTAATGCAGCTCAGACTCCTGAGACATGAAAAGACTTCCAGCATTGCTGCAGTTAGGCTACACAACTAGGTCGTATTTTTACAGATACATTATGTACATACATACATTGAAGATCTGTAAAGGTGACAAAGGTCTTGCATCCTTCAACAAAGATTTCAGAGTGTTAGAGTGTCATTGTTCTGGAGAACAGTTTTTGAACACAAAAGAGCACACTGCTCTACTGCTACAACCACACCATCATCACCACACCACAGCAAAACCCAACACCACGACATGCCACCACTACTCACCACCACATAATCATTATTAGCAGGAGCAATCATGTTGGGTAGGGTGGTGTGCTATCATGGAGAGGAACAGTCTGTCCTCACAGAGAGAGCAGAGGGGGGAGAGAGAGGTATGATTTTTCCTGCTGCCCAGGGTGACACAGCAGGAGACGAGTGCACAAGGACTGACCCAATCCAGCTGCTCTGTTTCAGCAGCTCTGATTAATGTGGAGGATGTGGACATGGTGGCGCCCCCCGCAGGTTGGCAGCAGGATGCTCAGCCTTGCAGCTGCTGCACCGGGGCCAGGCCAGAGGGGAACTATGGGAAGCTGGAGGGGTCAGTAGGACCATGAAGCATTTCAACATGAGCAGAGGTGATCAGAGTCATGGTGTGCACCAACACATGCTGAAACAGATCTTCAACTCCTGTAAAACCAAAATCCAGATCCAAAATCCAACACCACACACCCTCATTTAGTGGCTAATCAATTACATTAGCTGCTTAACTAACAGCCAGTGATTACAGCCCATGACTGGAAACTGTATTGGAACCCTAAGTTGAAGACTTCTTACTTAAATCAGAGCAGAAATCTACTAAGAGCAGTAAGAGCAGCTGTTAGCTGGTGTAGTAGTGACTGATGCACAGGCAGAACACCCTGCGGAAAAGCCCAAAGCAGCGTAGGGTGGGTGGGGCAGAGTGGGTGGGGTAGAGTGGGTGGGGCCCAAGTAATGTCACACCTTCAATTGCTTCTTTACATTGTCTGTAAACTTAGATCAAGGCCCTGAGGTGGATGCAGTTCAGTTTCAGCTGTTGTGATTGTAGCCTCCT
This sequence comes from Brachyhypopomus gauderio, assembly GCF_052324685.1. Lineage (NCBI taxonomy): Eukaryota > Metazoa > Chordata > Actinopteri > Gymnotiformes > Hypopomidae > Brachyhypopomus > Brachyhypopomus gauderio. The sequence goes on from NC_135213.1 coordinate 23,355,259, forward strand.
CTGCAGAGTGTGGTAGAGCCAGTCACCTGTATCCAGTCACCTGTATCCAGTCACCTGTCTCTAGTCTCATGTGTCCAGCAGGAGGAGGTGGAGCAAATTTCATTGTAATGCAAATTACAATGACAATAAAGGCGATTCTGATTCTGATTCTGAAGCTAGTATGTCTCTCCTGTACCGCAGGCCTGAAAACAACACAACACAGCACAACTCAGAGTGCAAACAAAGTGCGGAGGGCACTAATTACACCTGGGATGGTTAAAATTTATGTGTGTGTGTGTTTGTGCATGTGCATATGTATGTGTATGTGCATACAGCAATAGCAGCAGTGATTAGAAGAATGCACCACAGTTCTGCTTTGACTAATATTTTGTAAAAATGTCAGAATTTATATTTAAATGCTGCTACCCCATGTGGTTTAGAGCAATTATGTGCTTATTATGCCCAGGAAGTGACACCATGCTAATTGGTGATATTGCTTTGTGTCCTGAAAGTGAACAGTGGGGGATTTGAGGCTTGGCAGATGTTGTGGAGGAGAGGAGAGGAGGGGAGGAGAGGAGAGAGGAGGAGATAGAGTAGAGGAGAGATAGGGAGGGAAGGAGAGAGGAGGGGAGAAGACAGGAGGAGGCAAGGGATTTTAGCACTGATTGCTTCGTCTCCCACTATATTTTATCCCTTCCCGTCTCTCTCTATATATATACAGTGTATATATATTTTCATCCGTCTCTCCGTATTTTCCCCCATTTTTCCCTTTCAACCCATCCCTCCCCTCCCCTTTGGATCTTCTTCAATGTCTCCCTCTACATTTCTTCACCTTTGTCTGTAACTATCTCTCCCTCCATTTCTCTCCACTCCTACATCTCCTTCTTCTCCAGACTGCTCTTCCAGAGCCCCTTCTTGCCCTTTAATCTCTCTCAAGTCAATCATGACTCCTGCATTTACGCTACTGTGGTATGAGAGAACAGTGATTTTGCAGAAGATACAGTATGTGTATGTGAGTGAGCTGTGTAGTGAGCTGGAAGTGTGTAATGCAGGTTCAGGTCTCACTAGCGCAGCAGCTTTTTCTGACAAAACATGCTTCTGTATTCTGCAAACACAAAGACCATCTGCAAATTGACCTTTGACCTGCATCATGTGGCATGTAGGGGCATCCTGCCACAGTCAGTATGGGAAATAAATAAAAAATTAATAAATAGGTTAAAACTCTGCAGCCGAACTCTGCAAAGCCCTTGCAGACATAGCACCTGTGCTCCAGCTTGGCCTGTGGCTGGGACTCTCAACGTCTGTTAATAGTAGCAGATCTCCAGTTCTACCACTCCTCAATGGCCCTGTGTTTGCTATATGTGGGGTTTCTCTCCGAATGGCTCCAGAGGGATGGACATAAGCTCCCTTTTGTGAAAGACAGCATCGATGGAGAAAGTTTCAGACCCAGAGAGGACGAGGTAAAGCTGCAGCTCTGTGAAAGAGCGCACCATGTTTATGCTGAACTCTAAACACTGTAGTCCAGTCAGAAAATGTCAAGGGAGGAGAACAACAGAACCTACAGCAGTTGCTTCACAGAAAAGGTTGACTGCTAAAAGTTTGATAAATATAAAATAATAGAATATCAGAGGGGGACATTCCAGGTTCGGTTCAGAAAGTGAAACTCCTTCCCAGAATTTTACTCAAGCTTGCTCGATATTCTAATTAGTGCAAGCCAGGTAAAAATAGTGGAATCATCACAATCCAAGAAGCCTGAGCATAATCTTGGTGAGTACTTTTACTCTCTGAATCTGGAATATCCACCTCTGTAGAATACTGCTTAGGGTATATTTTCACAATCTTACTGCTGGTCTGGTCTTCACCTACACCTTAAGGATAAATCCTAAAGAAACTCCAGTAAGATGATATTGGTCCACAGCACTGTCCCAGTGTGCAGTAGGTCCTGTGGACAGATATGTCTGTATAGTTCAGACCCACCTCCCTGAGTGTAAGGTCAGAATCCAGAATCCTATGTCTTTCACGCTGAGAGAGTCTAACGTAGAATCTAATTCTGCTCACTTTCCTAAGGACAAAAGTGAATATCTTTCCCCATTCAACTTTCTCCCTCCATCACACAGGAGTAACTCCACCCTTGCTTATCCTGTAATCCTCCATCACACAGGAGGGGCCCCACCCTCTGTCACCCTGTAATCCAATAAAACCCACTTGGAGGCTGTGATTGAGAGTCAATCACACAGGGAGCAGCGCTCTCACGCAGGGTCGTAGGTAAAATATGAGAACACTGACAGCTCTGTTGCCAATCCAAATGGGGAAAAAAATGTCCCAGTGGCAAGTTGAGCGTGCCTGGTGATGGCCCGGTCATATTTTACAGCAGCAGGACATCTCAGTGAGAGCCATCCTGGTGCTTCTGACAAGAGCACTAAATCTAGCCTCATTTCATCTGATGTGTGTAAACTGTTTTTCAACTCTGTACATAAGAAATAGTGGGGGTGGTTACCAATCTGTCCATTGCCACATCTGGAACAATCTCACAGAAAATAAAGATACGAAGGCAGACGGGATACGCAAGATATCAGACAGTCTGACACCATCTGACATCATCAGACAGTCTGACATGATCAGCCAGTCTGACAGTCTGAAACTATCTGAAATCATCAGACGGTGTCCGCTTAATTTCAGACAGTGCAGCTTAATTTCACTTCAGTCTAATCTTATGCATCAGAAATGTTGATCTAAGTATACATGTAAATATGATATATAAATATAAACTATAATTTATACATGCATAAGAGAACACACCTCACCTGAAATGTGTGACGTTTACGTGGTAACACTGAATCTGGATTCTGAATCAGAAACCGTCTCACTCGACCCTGATGACCAGACAGAGCCCACAGCAGTGTTAGAGAGATAGGACAGCCACAAAGACCAAAGTGTTCCTGTCAGCACTCATTCAGAACAGCTGCCCTGTCACCCCTACGGCAGACCAAGCACTGGTGCTGGAGCCTAATGACTCGAACTGCCCAGATCGATAGGGGTGTGGACAACGACAGGGGCAGGTACGGTGGAACCAAAATCTTTATGTGAGTATCTACAGCAACAGCAGTGGGTGAGGTAGGATGGAGTTGAAGGATTAACACTCAAAAAAAATTGTGTAAATAACCTCCAAACAACACGGAGTCAAGTCAAGTCAAGTCAAGTCAACTTTTATTTATAAAGCACATTTAAAAGCCACAAGGGCCAGCCAAAGTGCTGTACAATGCACTCATACATATATGAATAAGAATTAAAATAAGAATATTAAAAATAGAATGCACTCATACATATGAATAAGAATTAAGATAAGAATATCAAAAATACAAATACAAAAACACAGAATTTTCTAAGTCTTAAATAATTATATCAAATAAAAAATAAAAATTAAGATTATATAAAATTAACCTGAGCATTTCATTTCTGTTGGTTTACCTTGTGAACACTGGAACGCTTGAGAATACATAAATGTTTTTAACTTGGACTTAAAAACATCTACTGAGGATGATGTCCTGATAGAGACAGGCAAATTATTCCACAGTTTGGGTGCCGCAACAGAGAAGGCTCTGTCACCTTTTGTCTTGAGTCTGGAATATGGTACGACCAAGTGTAGTTGATTAACTGATCGTAGAGTTCTCTGTGGTGAGTACGGGCAGAGCAGGTCAGAAATGTAAGTGGGAGAGATTCAGGAGGGTGAGTCTCCTCAGTATCAGTCTCCTCAGGGAGGGTTAGTCTCCTCAGGGAGGGTTAGTGTCCTCAGAGAGGGTTAGTGTCCTCAGTATCAGTCTCCTCAGGGAGGGTTAGTGTCCTCAGTATCAGTGTCCTCAGGGAGGGTTAGTGTCCTCAGTATCAGTCTCCTCAGGCAGGGTTAGTGTCCTCAGAGAGGGTTAGTGTCCTCAGTATCAGTCTCCTCAGGGAGGGTTAGTCTCCTCAGGGAGGGTTAGTGTCCTCAGTATCAGTCTCCTCAGGGAGGGTTAGTGTCCTCAGTCTCAGTCTCCTCAGGCAGGGTTAGTGTCCTCAGGGAGGGTTAGTGTCCTCAGTATCAGTATCCTCAGGCAGGGTTAGTGTCCTCAGGCTGGGTCTGAGGTAATTCAAGCCTTACACACCATGACTAAGGTTGTGTGTGTGTGTGTGTGTGTGTGTGTGTGTGTGTGTGTGTGTGTGTGTGTGTGTGTGTGTGTGTGTGTGTGTGTGTGTGTGAGCCATGAAACTGTCCCCATTACTGGACAGCATCATTTTAATTGTGAGAGAATGGGATAGGGTGGGATCAAGAATGGATAGAGACAAAAAGAAAAAGGGCAGGACAAAGGACCATGTGCAGTACTGTAAGGGCAAATGGGAGACAGGAAAGAAAACCAATGTTACACTCCAGATAACATCACACACAAGGAGAGACACCTGGACAGCTTATAAAAATGAATATATATTATATTATCTCATTTAGCCAACTGACAGAGGATTAATTGCAATACATTTAGTTGTATAAAAAATTATATGAATTACAAAATTATTAATATGAGTTTGCAAAATAAATCTGTTTTTTTAACTTTGTATTAGTTTTATTATTTTGATACCCATCAGGTAAGGAAAGTATATTTGAAAAGCCATTTAACTACATGGGGTGCAGTAGCCCATTGCACACTAGATCATTCACAATAGATCGTTCACAATGGATCATTGACACTAGATCATTCACACTGGATCGACCACACTGCAGTAAGGTCGATCTGTATTGTTTTCTCACTGTGATGCAGCTAGCAGCATCTCTTGGGAGTATGAATGTGCCTAATACAACCTCTGAACCAGAATATCTCAAATAGGCCTCTATCATGCTGTTCGTATCAGCTACACGTAGAGCTCTCTGTATAAAACAAATCTTAATTGCTAGCAGCACATGTTGAATTTCTTTAAGCTTCTTTCAGGGTGGTTTTAGGCTGAATTGCTCCTGCACTGATCAGGTTCACCTTACCCAGTCTGTGTGTATTTGTCATTATCTCAACTCTAATGTAATTCTAACAACATCCTAGTAGTTCTTGTGCATCCTGTTTGCTTTTGCTTGTTCGGACTTTGATGCTCCACCTCAGTCTGTTTTCACGGTAGTGCTCCACCGTGGACTTTGACCATTGTGTCTCCTCACTATTGGCAGTGGCTTTGGTTAAACACCTTTTGTAGTAAACCGAACATTTTCAGCCTGCTCGTCAAGCGTTTTGTCAGCAAGTGTTTTGCTAACAACACTACAAGCCAGGGCATGTTTAGCAGAAACCTGCCATGTCACTGGACCACAGCCGGTAGAGCAGAAACCTCCCACGTCACAGGACCACAGCAGGTGGAGCAGAAACCTCCCACGTCACAGGACCACAGCAGGTGGAGCAGAAACCTCCCACGTCACAGGACCACAGCAGGTGGAGCAGAAACCTCCCATGTTACAGGACCACAGCAGGTGGAGCAGAAACCTCCCATGTTACAGGACCACAGCAGGTGGAGCAGGCATGGTGGGAGAACAATATAAATGTGTGTAGCACTGAAAATGTTGCTGTTCACCATCATTCTGCCAGTGGACCCTGTGAACTCCAAATTATAATGCATACACAGAATAAAGATTAGCTGCTACTAGTTAACAGCTGATCTGTATTAGGAAATTAAATTTAATTAGAAATGTGAAAGAAATATCAACAAACAAGTAATCGTTACATACGAATGTGAGATTAAACTGGTAAGGTAATTATGATATTGTTACATGTGGATGTGAGATTAAACTGGTATGGATGTGAGATTAAACTGGCAAGGTAATTAAAGTGATTAAGGTAATTAAGCTAATTATGATAGAATTATATATGGATGGGAGATAAAAGTGGTATGGATATGAGATTAAACTGATAAACTGTTTAAATTTTCCTAATAACTTGCTTTCCCATTCACACGGATGGGCTATCCTGTCAGCTTCCTCTTAGCTGCAGAATGTAGTCGGTACATTAAACATGACTCACAAAGCCTGTCAGAAATAAGCAAAGAAATAACTTCACACTGAACAGCCAAAGAGCTCACCCAAGTAAAGTCCTGGGGGGGGGAGGGGCATTTTTGGTATTTAACAGACATGGTTATCCAAAACGACTTACTCAAGTGCTTTTGTCATTTACTCACACGTCAGTAGGTTTACTCACAGACATCAGTAGGTTTATTCATAGACATCAGTGTGTTTACTCATAGACATCAGTAGGTTAGAGTGATGGTTGAACAGTTGAATACTGTTAAATACAGGAATCGGTACTGATACCTGAAAAGCAAAAGCACCACATGGTACCATGTGATACCAAATGACAGCACACAATAGATATAATACCAGACAGCATGGCGTGTTATGATAATGTGTTATGATCATGCTATGGTTCACTCTCACTTCACACATGTAAAGTGACTGTACTGACTGCACTGTAAAAAACAGAACTTAAAATTGCTCACCTTACTATGATTTTTGGTTTAGCTGAGCCAAAAATAATTAATTGCACCATAAACTATAACAAAGTAATTGGATCAGCTTACTTTATTGAGTTTCTTGTTAAAAGTTGATCTGACCTTACAACCTTCATTGTCAAAACATACAAATTGTAGTTGAACCCTAGTTAAGGCCAGGTCAACTCCTCTGCGCATGCTCAATTTGACTCCTTAGTTGAGAACGGGGCGGGGTTTGCGATTTCTGCCAGAATTTGACTCCGGACAACTTGAAATGGATTTCACCTGCAGCAAGCAGCGACCTACGCTACTCTGAACTGAATATTAACGTCCAAATGTGCTTTGTCATTTGTCTTATATGACCCAACTTCAGTTAGCTATTCTTAGTATTGAATTTAGAGATTTATGTACATGTGAAATACATACCAGTCAAGTTTTGTATTTAATAATACGAGACATTTCCCGTATCTGACGTAATCGTGTATCGCGTAATTTGCATAATCGGTTATTTGCATATAGCTGCAATCGAGGCTGTAGGAGAGACGAAAACATCTTTGGAGTGGCAAAAAGTGAAGAAAAAACACCCCAAATATGTTTTGAACTACAAATGTGACTAAACCCGCGAGTTTTCAATTGTTATTTTTTTAAAAGCATTCATGTGCCGCGCCAAACACAATTCTGTCACTAGCCTCGCGAGAACTGCTTCTCAAGACTACTGCAGGTGGCAGTTCTCGCGAGGCTAGTGACAGAATTCTGTTTGGAGCGGCACATGAATGCTTTTAAAAAAATAACAATTGAAAACTGAAAATACGGGAAAATACTGGAAAATAAAAATACGGGATGACGCCGGGACAGAGCGGTAAAATACGGGACTTTCCCGGCCAAAACGGGACACTTGACAGGTATGGAAATATACATTATCTGAACAAGATATTGTAGCGTCGGGATGACGTCATTACCCATGAGCCCTTGCGGCTCCGGCCCTGTTATGCGTATTATGTGGTGTTTGTGTCTGTATAGTGTTATATATTATTGATTATTAATTGTGTGTTATTAGTTAAGTCACCCTGGTCCATTTTTTAATGTACATGTGCATTATCCGAGTTTCCCCTCCATGTATGTGTAACGTTGTCATCATCATGACCTCCCCCTGTATTACATGTGTAAGGCCAAGTTAGTTAAGGCCTTTAGTTTGATCTAATTGTGCCTGTGAGTGCCAATTTTCTTGCGAGGTGAGAATAAAACCTCTGTTCCTTGATAAGAATGGACTTGTCTGAGGCCTTTTTCTCCCACACCACGCCACAATATAATAAGTTGGTACAACTTTAAAAAACTTGGAACTCCTGGTATGTAACTTAAATTTTGAGGTTCATATACATGGGCAAGATAAATTATCTGAACAAGATATAGTAAGTTAGCATAACTTGTAATTATTTGTAGGTAATACTTAAAATCTGAAGTTTATATACCTGTGAAAAATAAATAATTGGAACAAGAAATAATAAGTTGGCTCAACTGAGTGAATTTCTTAAAAACTTAAGAGTTTGAGTTGGGATCAAAACTCAAAAATCTAGTGCAGTAAGTTGCCTTGAAATTTTGAGTTTTCTCAACTTTTTCTTTTTTACAGTGTGTGGGGCTGTACGGACTGTGGGGCTGTACTAACTGAGGGGTTGTACTGACTGAGGGGTTGTACTGACTGTAGGGCTGTACGGACTGTGGGGCTGTACTGACTGAGGGGTTGTACTGACTGTAGGGACAGTACTTACTCTTCCCAGCATGGGCATAACTGTGCACAGGGTCTGGCACAAGGCCAAATAGGAGGACAGATGAAAAGTATTGGAGTTAGTCTGGTCATATCAACACTCTGCTCCTGTTCACATTGTGTAATTACCAAAGTGTAAACCTCATCATATAATTATTAGACTTACATAATCATACCCCATTTATACATAGTATTATTTATTATGTTATATTATTCATTATGTTATATTATTTATCTTATCCAACAGAAGACAAGTAGATTCCCTCCACTTCACAGAATAATGTGTGGTTTAAACCAAATGCTGCAAGAACCTATCTGAATAAATATTGGTTCCAACATCCAACGTTTTATTTCTTGAATTTTAGCTTAAACATTAAGTAGATTATGTATATTTATGTCACTTGAGTCAATTTGAAGTCACATCCAGCAAAAATGCTTTAATGATGAACAAAATCTTGCCCTCATTACTCCAGAGCACAAAGAGGAAATGCCACTGTGTTCCCGAGCTGCTCTTATCACGCCGCCATTTCCACAGTGTCTGAAGACTGCAGCGCACGCCAGACGCCTCACAGCCTGCAGGAGCCGAGAATAATAACACAATAAACCAGCTAACAAGGTTACCGTGGTACACTGATCCACAGAGTGTCAGAGAACCAAATCTGAAAATCCAGTGTCATGAGAAACCATAGGTACCACAAAAGTCTACAAAGCCACGCTGGACCAGAAGACATGAGAAACTGAGATTCATAAAGAAATACTTGGTGGAAAACTGGGTGTATCTTTACAGAAACTTTGACTTCTACATAGACTTCTACACAACAGTTAAACATTGAAAATGGGATTTGACGACGTAGGGAAGTAGGAAATTACAGTAAAATATGCAAATCACTGGCTTCACTCATAACAGCCCATATTAAATTATGAATTTCCATAATTACTGCATATAGGCTACATTCTCATGAAAAGCATTCAAGCTTAAACTGTGTTTTATCAGATTTATTGTGTGTGTGTGTGTGTGTGTGTTTATTGATTTATTTGTGTAGGCCAGTTAATTAGCAAGTGTATTCATATTTATTGCTCCAGATAAGTAGTGGCAGGCGTTAATTTGTTAAACCCCTCTGAATGAAACTGTAGCTCGTTATGGGTGGGAAATAGTTGTAGATAATTACAGTCTTGTTAACAGCTGGAAACCAATTGTACACATTCACAGATTTAAAAGCTCCAACGGATGCTGCTTTGTCTATAGGAGAAAGGCTTTGGCATTATTAGAAGACCACAATACCTGAATATGGTGTAAACATGTTTTACAGACAACAAAGATTGTCTTGCCATGATGGCAATTGTTTAATGAGCTGATATAGATTTTCAAAAGTAATTGTCAGGTTTGGAAATACCTGTGCAATACCTGTGCACCGACAGGGGTAGATAACCCATATTCCACTTACAGGTAAGGATTACCCGTATGACTGTGCAGGCCAGTCAAGCTCATCCACACCAGACTTTGCCATCCATGCCTTTATGGACCTTGCTTTGTACAGTGGTGCACAGTCATGTTGGAAGAGGAAGGGGCCAGCTCCAAACTGTTCCCACAATGTTGGGAGCATGGAATTGTCCAAAATGTCTTGGTATGCTGAAGCATTCGGAGTTCCTTTCACTGGAACTAAGGAGCCAAGCCCAGCTCCTCCTGGTGCTCAGTTCACCATAGTTTTGACTTTTGGACCATTTCCCAATAATAATGAAACAGTGTTTCTGCACAGTCTGGGGATCAGACTGGGTTCATGTGGCTGGAGTTTAATCCGATTCTCTAACAGCACATCGTCCAAACAAGAACCTAAAAAATAAAATAAACCCACAGAAGAAAATGCAACAGAGATGCTTGATTCTAGAATGCAGGTGCTCTGGATCTGGGATACTGGATCTTGTTCCAGGAGACTCCAGCACACGTTACGCACTACATTTGGGATGTGGAGACCAGGCATCGAGGGGGGTCTGAACAGCTGGGGTGACATCACACAATGGCATATGCTTTTGGTTGTGTGAAGTGAAATCGTTATTTCATAGACACAGATCTATGAGGACCCTGTCAAAGTGTTCCCCAACAAGTCAAAACAACCTGTCAAAACACATGAAAACATGTCTAAAGATAAAAAGGGGGCATTTCTCAAAGACAACACCGAAGGCGTGCAAGACACAGACAGCTCAAGGCCCAGGTACGAGCTCAAAGACATTTAAAGAAAACGTTGAAAACAGAGTTTGACGAAGGACACCCAGAAAACATGGGCGCACTTCAACACCTCAATAAGCAGGACGGCAGAGACAGAACAAAATCCGCAGGCCTTTTGTGAGAGAAACCAATTTTGTGGGAGAATTGGTACTGATAATTTTAGGGATAGGATTAATGTCAGGTTTTTTAAAATGTGGACTCCATCCAGGCAAGGGGTATGAAATGTTGGAATTTTGCAGCTTGATTTACAATAAAAAAATTTTGCACAATGAGAAATGAATAGCTCATTGTGCGTTACACACATTGAGTTGACTCACATAAGAGAGTCACATGCAGGTTCCTTGCTTCTTCCTCCGTGTGTATTCACCTCACACTACTTGCATGTGGGCTCACGTGACACTTCTAATGAGCTTTCTAAACATAAGAAACAACCTAAAGTGAGATATAAAATTAATGATTTCAGAACATAAAGAATTTAGAAGATTTTTTCCACAAATCCATGTCATAGTGTGTCACATATTTTTTGTCATTGTGCAGATTATAGAAAACATTTGATTAACAATAATAACATTAACATTAATAAACATTTATATAAATTCTGTTTAGAGAGAAACCCAGAGCCCAAAACAGATGCACCTCAAATAAGAACATGGCATGGTACTGACCCGCCCACGAGCTCTTCACAGAACCACCAGCACCTCTCCCTGAGACTGCAGACACATCTGAACTCACAGCACACAAGCTGGAAATATATTAGTAATGTAAAAGTCACACAGATGCTACATTCATGCTAGTGTATAATGAAATATATTAAATATCAATTTAACATTAAATATAGTTTGAATATTTGTCTTTGATTTCTAAAATTATTTCTACTCTCCTCAGCCAAGTTCACTCCTGCTGAAATCAAATGTTCTGTGTCTACAGAACAAACAATTCATTTGCTAAGAGTGCTTCTGAAAACAGCTCAGACAACACAGAACCGAATTTAGATTCAGTCAAATTCAGTCACAATCAGTCATAGTCCCATTTAGCCACATTCCCTTGTTTTGTTTGTTTGTTTTACGATGACTCTTCCTGGCAGTCCTTCATGGTGCCCTGATACCCTCCCCTCAACCTCTCCTCCCCTCTGCTGGGGACACACTCATAGCCACAGTTGCACGTTTACTGCAGTGTGGGAACCTTTACTGTGGATAAAGCGCATGACTCAGAAGTCATTAAGAGTGGATGTGTGTGCGTGTTTACCTGTCACTCATGTCTCATCTGCTTGACAGTGTTTCTGTTCAACTGTGTGCGTGTGTGTGTGTGTGTGTGTCTCTTTAGTTTGACTCTTAGTTTCTGTACGCCTCTTGGCAATACGCCCATTACTCCAGCTGTCTTGAGGTTCAACGCTGTCTGCCACTTCTGAATGATGTAAGACTCTACACTGCACGGCAACACACAGACGTGTGGGAACAGACGAAGACACGACAGAAAGCTCAACATAACATTCCTTTCACTGATAAACTGTACTTTCTCACATTTTCCTAGAATGTAATCATGAGTATTGGTGAGTCATTAAACATAATTTTAGTTTATTTTACATCAATAAATAATTTGCATATTAGTAAGAGTTTGTTGAAGCACAAATACTACCATAAATGTTTAATAATAAAGTAGTGATGTGGTAGCCGGACAGTGCCCACTCATCCACATTGACACCATCCACTCATCCACCCTGAACCTGCCCACTTATCCATTTACAGTGTGCATGATAATAGGGTATAGCAGTATACTTAACAATTCAATGTGTATGACATTGAATGACAAAGACAGGGTTCTTTAAGAGTTTTAAACTTATTGTTACATATAGCTCGGCCCTGCGCCCTTCTTGTGTAATTTACCCTAGACCCGCCTTGTTTCTATGGTTTTCCCCGTTGTCTGGCACGCCCCAGTACCTTGTGTCACTGCCCCTGAAATTAGCTGTACCACCTGTGTCTTGTTTGAGTCTGTGCATTTAAGGCCCACAGTATATACCCTCCGTGTCATTCATTGTTTGTGGTTCACGTTAAGCTATTCCATGGCGCATATTGGTGCATATTACGTTTCTTGGTTCCTGGTTCTGATGTGTGTTCTGTTCTGTCCTGGTTCTCCCCGTCATCCCTGTATCATCATTATTTGTTTTTGTCCTAATTGTATTTTTGGTTATTGAGATATTTAGTAGTAGTGTGTGTTCGTCGTCATCTGTTAGTATTTCTATTCCCCGTTGTGTTTCACCAATTCGCCATGTCCTCTTTGTTAGTTCTGAAGTTGTGTGTTTCCCCTTGTCTGGTTTTATTCCCCTGTTCGTTGTCTGTTTAATTTCTATAAATAAATGTGATCTCCTGCACTTGCGTCTCGCCTGCCTAGTAAAACGTAACACTCATACAGCAAAATGTCATCTCCTGTAGGGTGGTTTGCTAATATGGGCTCCTAACTGGACTGCCTAAGAACACCATTCACCAGTTCACTTATTCAGAGTACTGCTGTGAGTTTTAACCAGCACAGAGATGGCATTTCTAAAATCTCTCCACTGGCGTCCAGTCAGTTGCAGTTTAAACGACTGTGTCTGCTCTACAAATGACCAAATGGATTACACCCAGATGCTGTCTCATTATTGGATGTGCTGCGTTATGAGAACAATGCCAGTAAATCTAATCTCCATGGATACAGGTCAGCTATAATAACTCCAAACTCAAGCTGGACACAATGAAGCCCCATTCATCTCTTATGCTACACACTGAAACATCCTGAGGAAACTGATGTGCCTCAAAGGTCCATGTTTAAATGTAAGGTCCATGTTCACATGCAAGGTCCTTGTTCACATGCAAGGCTACAAACACTTCTCTCTTCTGCCTACAGATGAACTTTATTTACTTCAGCATTGCACCTAATTTATCTTCAAATCTAATTCTTGATTGTTGTATCTTTTTAATCCATTCAATTATTTTATTCTTCATTATGTTTTTTGTCATCTTTTCAAATGAAATTGATTGAATTCCAATTATATATTTTCTGCTGCATTCATTTGTTAAGAATCTTGAACTTGCTACTTAATGTGCTGCTGAAACTTTCTCTTGACTAATGGTGGAAATTTGAGATTCTTTATAGGCTTCCGGGTATTCTGGGTTTGGAAAACAGGACGTCACAGAGGTTGTAGTACTATTTCTAGATCTTACAGGTTTAGATGAGAACTCTTAAATTTCAGATTTCAGTTCAAATTTCTACACACAGAAACAGGTAGCTATTTTGCTTAGTTCTTTGAAGCTGTGAATCTTACCTTTACTTCCTGTAACAGCCTGCTCTCCTGTCCTCGTCCACATGATACACTAAACCACGTGGCTGTGTTGTTGATCCCTTCTACAGGTGTTCCTGTGTACACCCTCACACGAGGCCACACCCCCCATTAGCTTGTTTCATGTTGCACTAGCGTTTTGTTCGGTGCCTCATTAGCATGTGTGTTTAATCACTTGTACATGTTACTGCGTTATAAGATTGTCATTTGCTGTTTGTCAGCTATCACTGGTGTATAATTTTTCAGTGAAACATCCGTGTAAACCATGGCTCACGTCTATGCAAATCGTGACTTGCATCTATGTAAATCGTGACTCACGTCTGTGTAAACCGTGGCTTACATCTGTGTAAACCATGGCTCATGTCTGTACCCCATCCTCTCCCCCCAGGCACATGCAGAGTCACTCTTCTTCCCTGCAGGCATATGCAAGTTACACTAAAAAAATTAATAAATTTCAAACAAAGTTTGCATTTTAACAGCATTACAGTGTTGCTTTCTCATTTGAATGTTTAGTCTGCAAGTCAGACACTCTTCCTCCAGCGTAGGGGGCAGGTGTGTGCTGAGAGAGGAAGACGCTCTTCTTGCCTCATCATTGGCCCCTCCCATATGGTGCCAGCTCTGCTCAGCCAGTCACATGATCAGACGCCAAGGCTGATGGGAGTTGCCTCAGGGTTCATGCTACAGGGACTGAATGTGTTTTTCAGCCAGGTGACAAATGATGCCCTTTCTTTCTCAATCTGGTGGTGTGCGGTGCACCCAGTGAGGAATGATCCTGGCTCGCTGCTGGCTGGAAGGCAGTCTGGTTCTCTGGAAGGCAGACCAGAAACCTGAGGGGAGTAAGGGAGGTTGTGCCTAGCTGGAAGAGGTCTGAGCTGGTTCAGGGAGGAGAGGAATCTCCCTCATAATCACCTCCCTCATAGTGCACACACATTGGTTGTATTATTCATTCTGTCTCACTGACACAGACAGTGATGGAGAGGAGAGCCCGGAAGTGCCTGTGGCATGTCATAAAGTGACGACACACATACACACTCCTTCATTCTCTCTCTCTCACACACACAAACACACTCTTTGGGTTCACAAATCCAGTAGTGCCTTGTTTCTAGCTTTGATTACACCAGGGCATACTCACAGTAGTATGTCTGGACTGTAGTAGTATGTCTGGATTACAGCAGGAGACACTCACAGCAGTATGTCTGCATTACAGCAGGCCACACTCACATGTCTGGACTTACATATTGTAACAGTGGTTGTGAGCGGAAGGATGAGGCACGAAGTCCAGCTCAACACAGAGACGCTACTTTTATTTAAACAAATAGCGCAGATAGCGCACATAAAACACTCACGTGTAAGACTCCGACAAAGATGAGCACGAGACACTGCGCGAACGCACATTAAATAGACAGACCACATACTCCCCGAGTGCTCACGAGACGAGCCACAAGGGAGACCGATGTACACCAAGACACAACCACACCCACGAAGATCCACAGACGCAGATGACTAGACTTAGACAACATAAACCCATGCCCAAAGGGGAGGGGTCAGGGGTTGTAGCATGACACATATCTGGACTGTGGTAGTATGTCTGGATTACAGCAGGACCAACTCACAGTTGTATGTCTCAATTATAGCAGGACCAACTCACAATAATATATCTGGATTATAGCAGCACCAACTCTCAAAAGGATGTCAGGATTGTAGCAGGACTAACTGGAAGTAATGTTTGTGGATTATAGCAGTCATGGTCCAGTGGTAGGGAACTGGTCTCGGGAACGGAGGGTCGTGGGTTTGATTCCCAGGCCTGAGGCCATGACTGAGTTGCCCTTGAGCAAGGCACCTAACCCCAACTACTCCCCAGGCGCCAGGCTAGGGCTGCCCACCACTCTGGGCATGTGTGCACCACAGCCCCCTAGTAATCACTAGTGTGTGTGTGTGTCTGTATTCTAACTGCAAAGATGGGTAAATGCAGAGGACAAATTTTGATTGCAGTGAAAAATCACAATTGACAAATATGGCACATTTCATTTTCAGGACAAAGTCACTTTGGTGTGACCCCTAGACCACCACATTTTGTTGGCAACACCTCCATGTGCTCTTATCATGCCTCCTTGCGCTACCATGCCCTTTGCTAATCTGGTAGCTCATTATCTGTTGCATTTATCCACTGTTACCTGCTTTATCAGTATATGTAGCCCAAGAGTTCGGCATAATGTTTGTTGTCATTGTTCTCCTGTGTTCAGACTATGCTCTGTACTACTGTTATGACCCATTCTAGGCTATAGGCCACAACAGCGTCCAGGGTGACAGAAATAATTATTTTTGATAGTGAATAAAGACAGCACACACGGGTTCTACTTTTAGCGTGATTGTATTAGATACATTATATATATTAATAGGCTTTAAGTCAATATATTTATAATCATATAAAAAAGAAATACGTATACATACACCCAAACAACTCTGGTATTATTTCAGAAGTGACATAGGCCAACATAATAAACAAACCCCACACTAGAAAGGAAATACATCTACATCTAACCCCAAACAGAAAACACACAAATCTATCTCCCTACCAACAAACAAAGACAAAACCAACCCAAAACAACATGGCAGTCACTTCCTACTAACCAGAGGGGAGGGAGGAAAAGGAAGGGCAACACAGAACACCACATAACATGTAGGATCACAATGAATACAACCTTACTAAAACAGCCATGCCAACAAGTCAGGCCAATACAACACAAAAGTCGGCACCATGTATAAAACGTGCCCCCAAGCTGCCACTACAGCTGCTGGCCTGTAGTAGCTGCCTCCCCTCCTGTCTGCTGTCCTTATATCCTGTTGGCCGTCCTCCTAGGGCGGAGCAGCATCCCAATTAGGAGAGAGGTTTGCACAAATCCCGGTCTGGAACCTGGATCCACTTCATTCCTGAAACAGAACACGTATGCATCCCAGCAGCAACATAACATACTGTGTTCATGCCATTGTGACTTTATACATACAGGGTTCCCACACTTTGGTTAACATCAAACTCAACGACCTTTAAGTTTGACTTTCCAAGACAAACTTTCTCAAATTAAAGGACTGCACCTGATGGCATTTACCTACTGCTACCCCTGAATATCTTATCAAAACACATTTGCCATATTTCAGGCCATGCATCCTGAAATTTGCGTTTTTGAGTGCATGAATGAATGTTCGATTTATATAGCACCTTTCCAAATTCCCAAGGGGCTTTACAATTTAACACAGGTACGAGTCACAGACAACCAATCA
This sequence comes from Brachyhypopomus gauderio, assembly GCF_052324685.1. NCBI lineage: Eukaryota > Metazoa > Chordata > Actinopteri > Gymnotiformes > Hypopomidae > Brachyhypopomus > Brachyhypopomus gauderio. The sequence continues at coordinate 23,372,299 of NC_135213.1, forward strand.
CACACACACCACCGAGAAGCGGCAGCCAATTGCGCACAGCGTACTCTCTACCGGAAGCCACAGTCCCCTGGGGGACTGAATGGGGTGCAGGAAGGGGAGAGAGGACAGACCCTAGTGGCAGAGCACTATCCACCACTGGGCATACAAGCAAACACACACTCACTCAGACACTACTTTTTATTGAACATAGAGACACAGACACACACTCAGTGAGAATTTGTCAGGGAATCAGGGAGGGCCAATTTACCTAACCTCCATGTTTTTGGACTGTGGGAGGAAACCGGAGATCCCGGAGGAAACCCACGCAAACACAGGGAGAACATGGAAACTCCACTCAGATAGGGACTTGAACCCAAGACCCCAGTGCTGAGAGGCAAACGTGCTAACCACCAAGCCACCGTGTTGCCCATTCATGCATGAATTACAAGCTGATTCGACAAAAACATCACTCACATTCAACGTTTACCAATTCACCTCAATCAATCAATCAAATTTTATTTATATAGCGCTTTTTACAACAGTTGTTGTCACAAAGCAGCTTTACAAGTGCCGAGTCCTAGCCCCCAATGAGCAAGCCAAAGGCGACAGTGGCAAGGAAAAACTCCCTAGTTTTTGCATGAGGAAGAAACCTTGAGAGGAACCAAGACTCAGGGGGGGAGCCCATCCTCCTCTGGCCGACACCGATCACCATGACAACAACAACAATATAGACAGAATGTAGACAGAATGTAAAAGATGCAATAATGTCCATTTAGACCGAATATAAAAGATGTAATAATGTCCATCACGGTGTAGGCATCCGGTTAGGCAGGAGGTGGCCGGCAAGGATGGATCGCTTGTCTCTCCTCATCTCATTATTCCTCAAGCAGGCGGGCAGCCATGTGGAGAAATGAAACAGGGAAAATTAGCTCTATATGAGGACATGTACAGGACAGGTAAAATTATAAACATTTCTGGAGTGTGGCAGCAGCTCCGGCACTAAGTTAAATTATTACAGCCTAGCTAAAAAAGGCAGAACCAGAAGGTAACATAGGCTTGGGGGCATTCTGAGACAATGGCATCCGTCCACTGCACTGTCAACAAACTTGAGTGACTACGAGCAGTGACAGGATGACAGCACCAGCACCCCAGTCTACGATAAAACCCTTCGTCTATGAACCCCTGGATCTGTACCTTTATCTAAGGGGGATATTAATTATCAAACGCTAGACTAAATAAGTGGGTTTTCAACCTAGATTTAAAGATTGTGACTGTGTCAGAGTTCCGGACACATTTAGGAAGATTATTCCAAAGCTGGGGGGCCTTATAAGAAAAGGCTCTTCCCCCTGCTGTTACCTTGTTAATTTGTGGAACTAATAACAGACCAGCACCCTGTGATCTTAGTTGACGTGGGGGTTCATAGTAGGAAATAAGTTCCTGGAGGTATTCAGGAGCAAGCCCGTGTAGTGCTTTATATACTAATAATAGAATTTTAAAATCAATACGAAATTTAACTGGGAGCCAATGCAGGGCTGATAGGACTGGTCTAATATGCTGAAATTTTCTAGTTCTGGTCAGAACTCTAGCTGAGGCATTTTGAACTACTTTAAGTTTATTTAGATTCCTATTTGAACATCCTGACAGTAGTGAATTGCAGTAGTCTAGTCTACAGCTAACAAAGGCGTGCACCAATTTTTCTGCATCATCCTGTGATAATGCATTTCTTAATTTGGCAATGTTGCGGAGATGTAGAAAAGCTATCCTAGTAGTATTATCTATATATTTATCAAATGATAGGTCGGAGTCGAGTATGACGCCTAGGTTTTTGGCTACTGTGCCAGGTGTAATGGGATAGTCTGCAAGATTAAACATTAAATTTGGAATTTTCTGTCTTGCGGCCTTAGGGCCCACAAGGAGAACTTCTGTTTTGTCCTCATTTAATTGTAGGAAGTTTAGAGACATCCAGCATTTAATATCTCTTACACAGGCCTCATTTTTTCCTGAAATGAGTTTGTCATCGGGTTTGGCTGATATGTAAAGTTGTGTGTCATCCGCATAGCAGTGAAAATTGACACCATGTTTGTTTATAACTGTGCCCAATGGTAGTATATATAATGTAAATAATAGTGGTCCTAAGATGGAGCCTTGCGGGACCCCATATTTAACCATTGTACGTTTGGATGAAATATTATGGAGCTCTACAAACTGATAGCGATTTGTTAAATAAGACTGAAACCATGAAAGGGCTGTGCCTGAGACTCCAACCCAGTGTTCTAACCTTTCTAGCAAGATCCTATGATCAATTGTGTCGAAAGCTGCACTAAAATCAAGAAGCACTAATAGTGATACATAGCCTTGATCTGATGCAAGGAGGAGATCATTTGTTACTTTAACTAATGCTGTTTCAGTACTGTGATGGGGCCTAAAACCAGATTGGAACTTTTCAAATGTGTTATTCCTATGCTAATAAAGGGTTTTATATTTTGTCTAATATTCTCTATTTTATTATCAAAGAAATCTATAAATACATTACTAGTGAGGTTTACTGGAATCTGAGGTTCTGTGCCTGCTTGATTTTTTGTAAGTTTAGAAATAGTATTAAAAAGAAATCTAGGATTGTTTTTATTTTTCTCTATCAGTGAGGCTAAGTATGCTGAGCGTGCTTTAGTGAGTGCCCGTTTGTAGTCAATAATGCTATCCTTCCAGGCACAGTGGAATACTTCCAATTTAGTAGATCGCCATTTCCGCTCTAATTTACGTGCTATTTGTTTTAAGTTTCTAGTTTGGTCAGTGTACCACGGGGCGAGCTTTTTGGATCTAGCCATTACTTGATCCTGGAGCAAACACGAGTTTGGTGTCAGAAGAGCTCACAAAGAAACTCAAGGTCAATGGTAAACTTGCAAGCCTGGATCTTGATACTGTAGGAGGCAGCCAAGAAGGTATATTTACTCAGTGTGTGAACCTTGAGATAGACTCTCTGTATGATGGCAACATGTATACACTCAATGGTGTGAGAACACTAAGTAAGTTAAACATAGGTCTTAGCTGCCTTGCCATACCTGATGAGGTTGCTAAATGGGATCACTTAGCAGACATTCCTATTCCTAGTGTCAACTCGGATCATGTGCACCTCGTCACTGGACAGGATGCTCCACGCCTTCTCAGAGCTGAGGAATAACGTGTAGGTAGAGATGATGATCCATACGCCACAAGAACAGTGCTTGGTTGGGCTATAAATGGGCCATTTGATCATAAGGAAGGTGGTAAGAAGGTCAAAGCCTATTTTCTCAAGTCTGATCACTGTCTGCAAATGCAGGTAGAAAGGTTTTGGAAACTTGACGAACTTGCCCAAAAGGACGATCTATCAATCAACGACCAAAAGGTGATTAAAGAGTGGGAGAATTCAGTCACTAAGGACGGCTCACACTACATCTTAGACATACCCTTTAAGGACAAAGCAGTAGCACTGCCAAACAACATCAATTTAGCAGGACACAGACTACAACTCCTGAAATGTACACTGACAAAAAATGTGGACTTGCGAATGAAGTATGTGGAGGCAATGAAGTCAACCATCGACAATGGCTATGCGGAAGGAGTCCCAGCTTCATTCTCTGACCGCGATGATGGCAAGGTATGGTACCTCCCGCATCATCCAGTGATTCATCCTCGCAAACCAGGCAAGGTACGGGTTGTCTTTGACTATGCAGCTAAATACGATGGAGTATCACTTAATGATGTTGTTCACCAGGGACCAGACCTAACAAACAAATTAATAACTGTGCTAATTCGGTTCAGACAAGGTCCTGTTGCTATAATGGCAGACACTGAAGGCATGTTCAATCAGGTTTATGTAACGCCAGACCACAGAGACGTTCTGCGGTTCCTGTGGCGGAGAGACCATGATCAATACAATGATGTAGTTACTTACCGTATGACATCTCATCTCTTTGGGGAAGTGTGGTCCCCAAGTGCCGCAAGTTTTGCCCTAAGAAAATGTGCATCTGACAATGTGCATTTGTATGATGCAGACACCATCTCCACTGTTGAGAAAAACTTCTACGTGGATGATTGTCTGAACTCTTCTGACTCACCTCAACAAGCCATCCATCTAGCAGCGCAGCTGATCAACCTACTCAAGCAAGGAGGTTTTCACCTGACCAAATGGACAAGCAATTCTGCTGAGGTCCTGAAGTCTATACCAGAGCATGAACATGCAAACCACTCCCCATTGCTGGACCTGGATCGAGATCCATTAATGGAGAGAGCTCTGGGCATGTTATGGGACATAAAAAATGACCAGCTCACATTCAGTGTGAATGTTAAAGACAAACCCAGCACAAAAAGAGGTGTGTTAAGCAAAATAAGCTCAGTCTATGACCCCCTGGGCTTAGTGGGTCCATTTATTTTGAGAGGAAAGGGACTATTCCAGGCACTGTGTTGTATTAAGATAGGCTGGGATGAAACCATCCCTAGTGAGATTGCTGAGTAATGGGGCCAGTGGTTGGATGACTTGCCAACACTATGCAAGCTGCAAATTCCTCTATGTCTCAGACCGACAGTCTACATTGTACCTTCAGTCACCATGCAGCTCCATCACTTCAGCGACGTGTCTGAGTTGAGATATGGTGCTGTCTCCTATCTCAGGTTTGTTAACCATAACATACATTGTAACATCCAGACCCTCCAGAAATTTGCGATGTTGCGATTTGCAACTTCAATGCAAATTCAAGCAAACCCTGCGAATTCAGGGCGGTGTTGCAACTTCAGCCAATCACCGCAACTTTCCCGCAAATTTGACCAATCACTGATGTCGTCTTGATGTGACGTCAACAAACTCCCGCCTTACTTCCGTATATACGTTCAAGAGGACCAGACTGAAAGCAGCATGAGCGACTAAAATAATGGCAAAAAGATCGGGAAAAGCAGTATCCCGGTACACTACATGAAAGCGGGGATAAAATGTTTTTTTTTTTTTGTTTTCAGTGTTTTATTATTTCACAACGATGGGTTCATACATGTATTTCCAACAAGTTTAACATTTCTAGCACCAGCCCATCCACTCCAAGTGATTTTTCATAGTCTTTTAAGAGACGGAAAGTCCATTTCTGCCACCGATCTGTTGCACTTCGAGGGATCATTTCAAGAAAGTGAGAGGGATCATTGTGCATTCTCTGTCCCAAGACCTGTGTTTCAAGGGGCGGGACATACAAAATCTTGAGAGGGATCATTCCTGCCCAAACTACATAGAGCACATATGTCAAAGTTAAGGCCCGCGGGCCAGATCCGACCCGCGAACTGGTTATCTATGGCCCCCTGGATGATATTTAATTACTATTAGAACCGGCCCGCAGGCCACAGCCGCCCGATGGTGTTTTGCATGCACAAAGTCACTGCAGCGCACGCAAGCGGCGAGGGTCTGAGATAAAGTTTATAAGTTTAAACTTTAAACTGAGATAAAGTTTAAAGTCAGAGATAAAGTTTATTTATCTCTGATCCATATCTATGAGTTACTAGTTCGCTCTGGCGCCAACCACTGGCGATTGATCTCGATATAATACTTAATTTGTGTCCATTTTACAGGCCGCCCGGTAACAACTTACGTTCGCTAACCCCGCCCCCCGTCAACAATTAATGTTCGCCACCCCCTTCAGGTTCAAATCTCACTCCAAGCGATCTTGAAAAGTTGGCAACCCTGAATAAAAAGGTAAATAGATAATTTAAATGGACGACTAAATAGAGGAAACCATACAACATTTAGTCCCTATTGCAATGTACTCACAAAAAAGCAAAAACACACCGCAACTTCCATCGCAATTTTTTTGAAAAACCCGCAACATCAAACATTTTAGCCCACAACAATCACAAAAAAGGCCCGCGAAATCCTGGTGGGACTGAACATCATCATGTCCAAGAACAGGCTGGCTCCAATCAAGACAACCACCATCCCACGACTAGAACTGGCAGCTGCAGTTGTAGCAGCGCAGCTTGATCAGAAAATCCGCCAAAGCTTTGAGCTGCCCTTACTGGATTCTGTCTTCTGGACTGATAGCACCATTGTGCTGCATTACCTGAGAAATTAAGATAAAAGGTATCAAACCTTTGTCGCAAATAGAGTTTCACAGATCTGTGAAGTCTCAACAGCCTCACAATGGAGGTATGTCTGCACAGCTGAAGAACTTGCAAGCAATAAGTGTTGGCTCAGAGGCCCTGCTTTCCTTTGGCAGAAAGAAATGCTTTGACCTCTCCAGCCTGAGCTAGGTAGCTTACCTCCAAAAGCAGAGGTAAAGAAGTCAAGTCAGACGTATACAGTCTCATGCAAGGTTACCACTCATTCAGCAACTGATTGTTTCATCCAGAAGTATTCCTCCAGGTACAAACTCAAGCGGGCTGTGGCATTGATCTTATGAGTGAAGGATATTCTGTTGAAAAAGACAACAACTAAACTATGTGAACCTATATCCCTTAATGACCTGAAGCGGGCAGAGATTTCCATCATTGACTATGTTCAACGCTCCCAGATCACTAGTTCACTGAGGCTTGATAACTTGAAAAGGTTAGTACCAGTACGCCTTAGTGATGGACTACTTCGAGTCGGAGGCAGACTCAACAATGCTCCAATACCGGAAGCGGCAAAGCACCCAGTGATCTTGCTACAGAAGCATCATGTCTGTGAGCTAATCATATGGCACTACCACAAACTCACAGGTCATTCGGGAGCTGAAAGGGTCCTCTCTGAAATTAGGCAATCCTTCTGGATAGTCAGAGGACGAACTACAGTGAAACAAGTTTTAGCGCGGTGCGTACCATGCAAAATGCACAGAGCTCCAACCAGTACTCAGTAAATGGCCGACCTACCAGCTGATCGTGTGACACCAAGTCAACCACCTTTCACCAGCGTTGGAGTTGATTACTTCGACCCCATTAACATCAGAAGGGGACGCAGTGAGGTGAAGAGGTACAACTGCTTGTTCACTTGCCTAACTACCAGAGCCATTCATTTAGAGGTATCGCACAGCTTGGATACAGATTCTTTCATAAATGCTCTTCAGCGCAGGGGAACACCGCAACTGATACGCTCGGACAATGGATCAAATTTTGTTGGTGCCCGTAGCGAATTAAAGAAGGCGCTAGATGAATGGAATCAAAATAGGATTGAAGAACATCTGCTCCAAAGAGAAACACAATGGAAGTTCAACCCCCCAGCAGCCTCACACATGGGAGGCATATGGGAGAGGCAAATCCGTACTGTGCGCTCAATCCTGTTGGGCCTTACTGGTCAACAGTCTCTGGATGATGAAGGGTTATTGACGCTCTTCTGCATTATTGAAAAAATTGTCAATGGACGACCACTAACAAAGGTGTCAGAGGACCCAAGAGATGGTCAGCCTCTGACTTCCAACGATTTACTTTTTTTTCATGCGCATTTTCAAAATGCGCAAAAACTCAGTGGATGGAAAACCCTCTACTGTCGCCTCGCTCCCCGTGTGTCGTGTGTTCAATGTGGGGAGCGACTGCGGCTCTGAGCGGCGCATGTCACTGTGCGTTTGTGTAAGCAGAGCGTGCATGTGATGGGTTCCGTCTGTCTGTTTGTACACCGTTTTTTGTTTGTCTAGTATTTGCGTGTGTGTTTTGTCCTAGCGTGTTGTTACATGTAATTCCACGCATGCTCCTCCCCTTAAATGTGTGTTTGGAGGGGGACCGGCTGTGGTCCCGTGCCACTGGGTATGGCACGGAGGGCGTCTGAGGCTCGTTTGTGTTTTATGTTGGTGTGTGTTTGGGTGTGTGTGTGTGTGTGTGTGTGTTTCTGTGCAGGTGCTTCCCCTTGGCGGTGTTGTGGTGTTCCTGGACCTTGTGGGGGTCTCCACCTGGCAGGAGCCCCCTTGTGTTGTGGGGTGACCGGAGCCTGGTCAGGAAGAGCCCCTCCCTAGAGGGATGGGGCCCCCGGATGTTTGGGGACCATGGGGCTCCGGTCTGAGAAGCTCCTGCTGGAGATGGAGATCCTCCCTCCTGCCCGGGGTGACCAGGAGGCCCTTGGGGCTGCTCCCTAGCCCGCATCGGGGGTGCTCTGGGCCTCGGTCTCTGGCGCTCCTGGGTTGGGTGGAGGAGTCCACCGTGCGATGAGGGGCCCCGGGAGGGGTTGGCTCCCCAGGAGGCTGGGGTGACCCCTAGCTAAGGGCTGGGGTCAGCTCTGGGAGGAGGTAGGTCCAGGAGGAGAAGTAGCCACGCCTCGGGGAGGTAACCTGCACCCACACACACACTAAGGATGACAAAGGAGTCGTAGCTCCTCGTCCGCACACCCTTGGGGCTCTCTGGCTAAACGCCGGTTAGGGCGTGAGGGCCCTGTGACCGACCGGGGTGTGGTTTTGTGTTGTTAACGGCCCGGTAGGTCCAGGGTCCCGCCCGGGGAGGTGAGCTGCCTAATGTTTTGTGTTTTATGTTCCAGCTCCTGGACGGCAGGAGGTGTGTTCCTGCCTGTCTCTGCCTTCCTGCCCCTTCATGTTTTGTGTGCAGCCGCTGTGTGCCACACACCCAGTGGAGGGGAGTGCGGCTTGGTGGGGGGGTCTGTCACGGTGAGGCGGCCCCCTACCGGCCGCCTCCATCCACAGCGGCTGTTGTTGTTGTTGTTTGGTGACGTCATGTGCGTCCCTCAGGTGGGCGGAGCCCGTGATCCGTCTCAGCTGAGGGTCGTTTGTTTGCCTATATATGTCTTGTCTTTGTACCAGTTGACCGCTGCCCATTATATCCTTAATTTGGATCTATTGCACGGGTTTTAGGTTTGCACACTTTCTATTAAACCATCCTTTTTCCCTGAGACTTGGCGTGATCGCTTCCTTTTTGTTGCTCACCCCCGACCGTCACAGTTACTCACTACTTGTTCAAAAAAGTAACTGAGTTAGTAACTGAATTACTCAATAATAAAAGTAACTCATTACCAGGGAAAGGAACTATTTGCGTTACAGTAAAAAAAAAAAAAAAAGTTATATGCCAATGAATAAGGATTTTTTTAAAAAGCAGTTTTCAGTCAGTTGAAATGAGTAGATCAGAAAGTTTTAACTTTTGATATTTATTGCACATCAACAGATCAGTGCATGATACAATCCTTTAAAATCCCAAATCTTTGTAAAAAAAAAAAAGCAAAAGTAAACAAATACACTATATAAAGTGCATTTACATTGTAGTGTCTGTGCCTATGTAATACTTTATGTAGTGTTTAAGTTTAAATTGTAACTGGTCTAAAAGTCATTTCTCTTCTTGCTTATGGTGAGTTGAGCTGGACAAGAGGTTGAAGAATGTGGTTTACATATGGTTTGGCTTAGGTGAAAAGGGACCCTAGTCCAAGGGTCAAAGGTCTGGTAGGCCCTTATCCTGTCTCTGTTTATACTAAGTATTAAGACCGTTCTTACCCTACTCGTCTTCCTTTATCAATATGTATGATGGTTTACAGATGTGAGGACTTCTTTGTTTAACTCACATATAAATATTGGTAGATTGCAGTGTTCGAGAGAGGAGATTCACATTGGCCCGAGACCTCTCTCAAGCAAGACCTAGGTGCTTGATTTGATGCTGATCTTTTTTTTACAATAAACTTATTATTGACAACTAAGACAGTGTCGGCGGAGACTTCTTCATTCATCATCACAGCATTGCTAAAGAAGAAAATACACCTCAACATCTATCAAATTAAATTTTGTTCTCTCAACCTGAGACAACTGGTTTGTTTACAACAGAAGTAAACTTAACAATAAAACCTCTATTCTTAATTAAATAAATCAAATACCCAGTCTGGTAGAACTTCAAGTATTTTTTAAATAATGTTTAACTCGCCACCTTGAAAATGCTAATTTTTCTTTGGCTTGCTTCTGACTCGCCATTTCTGTGGAGCTTTTTTAGTGTCACCAGAACCTGAACCTGAAATCATTATTACTTGAAAAGTCTGTAAAATTCATACAGTCTGTAAAATCCATTCAGGTATGCAAAAATTGAAGTAAAAATTCAGGTTCGGGTCAAAATTCAGGTTCAGGTTGAAATTCGGGTGGGGAATCCATCCGGGATACTTAGGATGAGAGAACAGACTCCAAGCTAATCAAACTGAATCGATCACAAAATATATCAGAAGTCATTGGGACGCACGTCTTTCTGCTAAATTTCCTGTAAGGGTGCGGTCCCTGTTTGGCGTGTAAGTAGCATGTAAGCATCACGAAAGTGACCACGAAAGTTGTCGTTATTTTTATCGGCGTTATTCGCAACACTGCTCATAATGAAGGAAAAACACGACTACAAAACTACTAAACTGATGCCATGATGCCATCAGTTTAGTAGTTAGTATATTTGTCTTTTTCTAGTCGTGGAGAATGGAAAACAAAGAACTAACTAGGCTGAGGCAAACAGGACTACAACAACAGGGAATTAACTAAACACAGTGGGGAAACACAGGGCGAACCGAGACACGGGAATCATGGGAGACAGACGTAAAGAACATAGCAACAAAGACAGAAGCAACACAACTGGGGCTAATTAGAGTAAGGGCTAAAGAGAAAAACGAGGGGACAATAGACAGAACAGGCAGGGTGAAGGACAGAATATACAAATACCAAAAGCAACAAGGAACTAACCAGAGTACAGGGAGATTGTGGGAACGGGGCAACGGTAACACCGCTACAAACAATGACCGACAAGGGCCTAGGGAAACGCAGGGAATATAAATACAGACATAAACTAGGAGACTAACGAGACACATGTGGGAAGAGGAAGACAGGAGCGTGACAGACAAACGGGGAACCATGGAAACAAGGTGGGTCAACAGGTACAGAACTACAGGCAGTGACAGCTAGTAAAGGGGGAGGGGGAGCCAGACGTGACACGCCACCGCTTCATAACACAAAAGACATACCGTTTTTTCTCCTTGAAGCACAAAAATGTTTTCGCTTTCTCATCTTTCTTGAAACACCCTTCCTTCTGCATCGATTTTTCTCTTCCTGGACATTTTGGAATCATTATTTGTATTTCTCAGTTACACTTATTGAGAAAATCGCATCGATGTGGAAACACTGCATTGTCGAGATGCCGTCACTTCGTGGGTAACATAATTGTGGGAAACGTCGTTTTTGGACACTGTACGTATTTGACTTATGTTTTTTTTTTTTAACAATTATGTTTTTTAAGCTCTCGCGGGTGTGACGCCGGAGGCGTCGGGACAGAGGCAACCGGAGACGGGGGTTGAACAGAAGGATGTTTATTGTCCATGGCAACCAAACCAGTAAAGCTCTTAGCGCACACACTGCAAGTGATGCAAGGTAAAGCTTGTAGCACACACCAGTAAAGCTCTTAGCACACACACTATAAGTGATGCAAGGTAAAGCTCGTAGCGCACACTAGTAAGGCTCCTAAAGCATGCACTGCAGGTGATGCAAGGTAAAGCTCGTGGCGCGCACGCAGGTAGGGAACGCAGTGACGGACACGCAGAGACCAGAGACGCTCATGTAGCGGCAATGTGCAGCACTGGACCAAACGACCTGCGGGCTTAAGAAGAGCAAAGTAAATGAGAAACAGGTGTTCAGTATACTGGTGATTGGGACTGTGGGAGTGGTTGCGTGCGTCCGTATCCGACCCAGTCCACCAGGTACTGTAAGCCACCTTTTCTGCGCCTCGAGTCCAGTAACCTCTCCACGAGGTACGCGGGTCCGTCCGATAACTGCAGCGGCGAGGCCTCCTCCAATGCACCTGCTCTGTATGGCTTGAGAGCGGACACATGAAACGCATGCGACACACGTCTGTCTTCGGGCAGACCGATGCGGTAGGTCACTGGGTTAGGCCGCCTCAAGATGACATACAGGCCGGCATATCTCTCCTCCAGTTTACCTCTCCTGCCCAGGCGTCCATCTTCGGTGGAGACCCACACCTTATCCCCTACCTGATAAGATGGGGCCTCTCCCCTCCGACGGTCGACTTTCCTTTTGAATCGCCGGATCGCCTCCCTCAGCCGCTGATGGGTGTCCTCCCACACCCGCTCGCTCCTCTTACACCACTCCTCGACGATGGGCTGGTCTGAGGATGCGGCGTTCGAAGGATAGAGCAGCGGCTGGCGACCGAGCACGCACTCGAACGGTGTCATCCCCGTGCTGGAATGGGTGAGGGAGTTCTGTGCGTACTCGGCCCAGGGCAGAAGGGCGCACCATGTGTCCACGTGCTCGCTGCAGTAAGCGCGCAGGAATTTTCCCACCTCCTGGTTCGCGCGTTCCACCTGTCCATTAGCCTGCGGATGGTAACCAGAGGTTAGGCTCACCGTGATGTTCAGCTTGGACAGGAACTCCCGCCACACACGCGAGGTGAACTGCGGTCCCCTGTCCGACACGATATCCTCAGGCAGACCAAACTGCCGGAACACGTGCCGAAACAGAAGATCCGCAGTCTCCCACGCGGTGGGCAGGCCCCGCAAGGGGAGGAAGTGAACCATCTTCGAGAACCGGTCTATCACCACCATGATGACCGTGTTCTCCTCGGACGGGGGGAGGTGCGTGACGAAGTCCAGAGCGATGTGCGTCCACAGCTGCTTGGGTGCAGGGAGAGGGAGGAGCTTACCCGCAGGAGGAGTGTGTGGCACCTTGCACCGCGCACACACACCGCACAGGACACCACCTGCTGCAGTACGTCCCGGTGCAGCCCCGGCCACCAGTAGCGAGCCCCCAACAACTGAGCCGTTTTTGACACCCCTGGGTGCCTCGTCCCCACTGACGTATGAGGCCAGCTGATGAGGGCACTACGGTGCGCGGGGGGAACGTACTTACGGTGCGGCGGGCAACCTGGATGCGGGTTCGCTGCCTCGATCTCCCAATCGATCTGCCACTCCAAAGCTCCCATGACGCACTCAGGCGTAAGCACCGGCTCCTCGCTCGTCAACTCCGTACTGCTAGGAAAGGACCTAGATAGCGCATCCGCACGCTGGTTCTTTTCTCCTGGCCGGTATGTCACCTGGAACTTGAAACGAGAGAAATACAGAGACCACCTGGCTTGACGGGCGTTCATCTGTTTCGTGGTCCTGATATATTCCAGGTTTTTGTGGTCAGTAAGCACGGTGAATGGATGCTTAGCTCCCTCCAGCCAATGTCTCCACTCACCGAACGCCTTCCGCATAGCTAACAACTCACGGTCTCCCACCCCGTAGTTGCGCTCGGCGGCGGTGAGCTTCTTAGAATAGAAGGCTACGGGATGGAGGGAGCTATGCTTTTTCGGCCGCTGTGACAGCACCGCGCCTACTCCCACGTTCGACGCGTCTACCTCCACTATAAAGGGACGGTTAGGATCCGGTTGGTGCAGAACCGGCGCGCCGACAAACGCTTGCTTCAGCTGGTTGAACGCTCTCGTAGATCTCTCTGTCCAGCGAAGCTTAACTCCTCCCCCTCTCAGCATGTCAGTAAGGGGCTCTGCGATCTGGCTATATGCGCGAATGAACCGCCTGTAGAAATTCGCGAAGCTCAGAAATCTCTGCAGCTCGCGCTGTGTGAGGCTGCGTCCATTTCATGACCGCCTCCACCTTCCTGTGCTGCATGTGCACGGAGCCTGGCCTAATGGTGTAACCTAGGAAGTTCATCTCACTGAGATGGAACTCGCACTTCTCGAGCTTGCAATACAAACGATTGCGCAAGAGCGTGCCCAGAACTGCCCGTACATCACGCACATGTTGGTCGTAGGAGGGAGAATAGATCAGGATGTCATCGATGTAAGCGACAATGCATCTATTCAGATACTCCCTTAAGACCTCGTTAATGAACGCCTGGAAGAACGACGGAGCAGACGCCAAGCCATAAGGCAAGACGCGATACTCGTAGTGCCCCGTAGAGGTACTAAACGCCGTCTTCCATTCATCACCCTCGCGTACGCGAATAAGGTTGTAGGCGCTGCACAGATCTAGTTTAGTGAAGACTTTAGCCTTCCTTAACTGCTCCAGCGCCGACGGCACTAGAGGCAGCGGGTAGGCAAAGTTCACTAAGAGGGAATTGAGCCCTCGGTAATCTACGCATGGCCTCAGCCCACCCATCAAAGAGATACTCACCCTGGCCCGCCCCCTCCTCGGACCAGTGGTCCGAGTGAGAGGGGGGGCGGTAGTACCCAAATCCATGGGCTCGACTGTCGTGGTCTTACGGGGCGGCGTGTGCACAGGAGCCTGCGGGGTGAGAGGAAGCGCCGCTCCTCCTATTCGCTCCTGCAGCAACCTGTCGACGGTTATCGCTCGGTGCACCACCTGGTTCAGGTCTTCTCCCTCGGGCCGACAGCTCAGTTCCGCCCTTAGGTCGGGTTTCAGCCCCGCTATGAAGACGTCTGTCTGGGCGGCTTTATCCCAACCGTTCCTGGCGGCCATGGGTCCGGAACTCCAGGGCATAGTCAGCAGCGCTACGGTTACCCTGACGTAGCTGCAACAGGCTCTGACCACAAACCCTCCCGCGGCTAGGGTGGTTGAACACCGCCCGCAGTTCGTGAACGAACTGGTCGTAGCTGCGGGTACAGGGTTTCTCTGCGCTGACCTGGGCTGCTCACCAGTCCAGTGCCTTACCCTGCAGTCGGTTCACCGTGAAGGCTACTTTCTCCGCATCCACTAGGTGAGGCATGCTGGTGAAGTATAGCTTGCACTGGACCAGGAAGCCCTCGCAGCGCTCCGGATCCCCGTTGTAAGGCTCGGGAGGAGGAATCGGTGTCCGCGGTCTCTGAGAGGGTGTGGACGTCTGCGCTGACAATGCCTGGATGCAGCTCGTCAGAGCGGTTACCATAGCGCGGAGTTCCTGGAGCTCCTGCTGTTGTCTGCCCAGGGCGATGCCTTGGTGGGCCAGCACCTCTATAGCGGAGGTGCCCTTGCCTCCGGCTGCTCCAGGCTGCACATTCTGTGACGCCGGAGGCGTCGGGACAGAGGCAACCGGAGACAGGGGTTGAACAGAAGGATGTTTATTGTCCATGGCAACCAAACCAGTAAAGCTCTTAGCGCACACACTGCAAGTGATGCAAGGTAAAGCTTGTAGCGCACACCAGTAAAGCTCTTAGCGCACACACTATAAGTGATGCAAGGTAAAGCTCATAGCGCACACTAGTAAGGCTCCTAAAGCATGCACTGCAGGTGATGCAAGGTAAAGCTCGTGGCGCGCACGCAGGTAGGGAACACAGTGACGGACACGCAGAGACCAGAGACGCTCATATAGCGGCAATGTGCAGCACTGGACCAGACGACCTGCGGGCTTAAGAAGAGCAAAGTAAATGAGAAACAGGTGTTCAGTATACTGGTGATTGGGACTGTGGGAGTGGTTGCGTGCGCGGGGGTGTGTGCTGGGATCAGCTGCTGGCCGGGATGTGTGCCCTCTGGTGGCGACCCGGCCCCCTCACCATGACAGCGGGCCAAATCAAATGATGCAGTGCGCCACATTTGGCCTGCAGGCCTGAGTATGACACCCTTGCTTTAGGAGATATGAACAATTTGACAAATTTGGAATGAGAAAAAGCCATTGTGGTTTTATAATTTGTATTAGGAAGTTTCTTGAACTAATTATTCATAGTAAATATTATATTCATAGTAAATGTTTTGTCTCATACCATCATTAATAATCTTATTACAATTGATGTCAACTAAGTTACATTCACTTTTAATGTGGGCATCGAAACACCTCTGAATATAAAATTACATTTTTGATTAATTTAATTAATGATAAAGGAATCTCTTTGCATAAATCTTTATAACAACTATCATATCAGATCATATTTTTCAAGAAAGGATGAGAAATTTAAAAGATCTTCATCACAATCCAAAAGATTCTTTATAAAAATACCTTTTCCATAGGCCCTACCAATCTTTTCTAAATATTGACTTCCTACCAACTGTGATTGCCCTATTATTCGTTGACAGCGGTCTTCATCCATGTGAAATTCCAAACCCCCCAAAATATTCAAGGACCTTAAAGTAATGCTGTCTTTTTATGCCCGTTTTCAAAAACATTCCAGGGCCTTGAACTTATTTTTTTAGATTCACAAACTTTCAAGGATTTCAAGGAACCGTGATAACCCTGTACATATGTGTTGTCTACTGTTTATCATTTGTGTGTGTCTTTAGTATTGAATAAACATTTTTGTTTCCACGTCTCACGTCTGCATCCCCTCCCTGGCCATCGACGCTCCCCAGTGTGTCCTCAGTCCCCGTTAGTGTGTCTGGCAGGACCAGGTCCCTGTAGTTTGTCTGGCCTATGGCAGGACCAACTTCCTGTAGTGTGTCTGGTCTATATAAAACAGACCCCAAAGCCTCTGTTAACCCAATTCACAGCACTCTTGACTCCATGTTCATCACACGTGAGTGTTGAGTGCTTTATAAATTGCTAAAAATAAATGAATAAAATATGAAATATGGACATTGTATTTCACAGCACAAACGACACAGTTCAGAGCACAGCTTCAGAAAAGCAACACAGTTCAAAGCACAGCTTTAAGTAAACAATTATAAGTAAAGAGATTAAATGAACATATGTCTGTAATGCTTTCAGACATTGTGAAGCCTTTCTCTGTTCACTTGAAACTTATGGCAGGAAAATTTTAATTATGACAAATGATCTCATTTGTGCTCACTTGTTTACAAATGCAAGCTAAAGACATACACAGTTTTCTTCATTTGTCTTAAATTAGACAGGATTGTTGTTACATTAGACAGGAATGTTGTTAAATTTATCATCATCATTTTGTTTTAACTGAACTGGCAGTCTAATAGCATGATTGTGTGACGTAATTGGTAAATTGCTTGCTAATTGCCATAACCGGGAGTTAACAATGAGTAAAAGCACATCTGACTAAACATAGCTAAGGGTATTATCTTGAAAACAAACCAGGACATCCAAGAGAGTTTTACAGTTCTGTGTGTTAACCCTATGAGGTCTGTGGGCCAACCCTCTGATGTCCATGGGCCTTTTCTCTGTGTTAACCCTCTGAGATTTAAGGGCCTTTTCTCTGTTTAATTAGAATAATAATCTGAGAATAATTTAACAGTATCAGTAAAAAGCTCCACAGTATCAGAAAAAATGTAGTGTCCTCAAAAGTTCTGACAGCAAAAACTGCACGAGCAGACGTTGACTTGTCAATATCAAGTTTTCTGTTCTTAAACTCTAACCCCAATACTAATCCTACACTACTCATAATTAGCATATTGCATGTTGTTCCACAGCACTTTCCTCTAAGAAGAACCCTCTGCACCCTGGAGGACTGTCTCAGGCCCAAGAAGGGGAGAGAGGATACACCCAGGGCACCATCCACAAAGCGTTGTCTACCATGGGTCATTCACTCACTCACACACACACCCACACCAAACAATTTGTTTGGTTAGCCAATTTGACACTGTCATGGGTACCCTCCATGAGAGGATACCTCAACAGACACAAAGAGAACAATGACATTCCACCCAGACAGGGGGCGCCATCCAGGCCCACCAGTGGCAGGAGGCAGACTAACAGGCAAAGAAGACACTGCTGTGCATGTAAGAAGTTTCTTTGTATTTCTGTAGATGTCTGTAACCAGGTGTGGAAAATCCAGGGTGAGATGAGAGCTGTCTGTAAAACTGCTCAGAAGCAGCAGTCAGCAGTCCAGAGTCCCAGGAGTCTGCAAGAGCAGCACTCACTGTCCCTCATTCACTCTCGTTTTACACTTCTGGAAACTGACGTGATGGAATATGTAAAACTCTGGCTGTGGGAGGGGCTGTGAGAGATGTGGGAGGGGCTGTTAGAGCTGTGGGAGGGGATGTGAGGGTGGTGCTTCCTGCTCAGAGTGTTCCTCTCTCACAAAACACTGAATTGCTCTATCTCATACAGGCAGTGCTCAAGGTCATTTTCTTATATTAAATCAAAGTGACACATTTCACAATTTTTAATTGGAGTTAATATAACATTTCTAATACAAATTGAAAAAAATTGATATAAAAGGGAATCAAATTGGTGAAGCATGCAACAAAACTAGAGGGAACAAGACAGATAATCACATAGTGATCAGCAAGCACAAAAGGACCACACACACACACGCACACACCAGCATACACACACACAAATCTACCATTTTACCATTATAATACAACAGAAATACACAGATGCTGGCAGATAAAGAGATGGTAAGTAATTTTACTAATTTCAGGGAATACTAGAGACATAAACGATTAAGAGGCAGACCTGAGCAGACCAAAGAATACACCAGAGGTGTTTCCACAGCAACAGTGATAACAGGCTGCATTCAGAAGTGAACAACCAAACATAAGGGTAAAACATGTAATCCCACATATCCATCCATCCATCCATCCATCCATCCATTTTCATCTGCTTATCCGGGTCCAGGTCGCGGGGGCAGTAGCCTAAGTAAAGAGGCCCAGGTTTCCCTCTCCCCAGCCACTTCTTCTAGGGGGATACTGAGGCGTTCCCAGGACAGCCGAGAGATATAATCTCTCAAGCGTGACCTGCGTCTTACCCAGGGTCTCCTCCCGGTTGGACATGCCCAAAGTGGCATTCGGACCAGATGCCCGAACCACCTTAACTTGCTCCTCTCTACATGGAGGAGCAGTGACTCTACTCCGAGCCTCTTCCGGATGTCCGTGCTCCATACCTTATCTCTAAGGGAGAGCCTGGACATCCCGCAGAGAAAACTCATTTCAGCCGCTTGTATTCATGATCTCATTCTTTCGATCACTACCCAGAGCTCGTGACCATGGGTAAGAGTTGGAACATAGATTGATCAGTAAATCGAGAGCTTTGCTTTTCGGCTCAGCTCTCTCTTCACCACAACGGTCTGGTACAGCATCCGCAACACTGCAGCCGCAGCACCGATCTGCCTGTCAATCCTTCGCTCCATCTTTCCCTCACTCGTGAACAAGAAGCCAAGATAATTGAACTCCCCTTCTTAAGGCAAGGACTCACTCCCGACCCAGAGAGGGCACTCCTCAGTTTTAGAGGTGCTCATTCTGGCCATCTCACACTCGGCTGCTAGCTGATCCAGTGAGAGCTGTAGGTCCTGGCCTGATGATGCCAACAGGACCACATCATCTGCAAAAAGGAGACACGGAACCCTGAGGACACCAAACCGAACCCCATCCACCACTTGGCTACACCAAAAAATTCTGTCCATAAAAATTATGAACAGAATTTGTGACAAAAGGCAGCCTTGACGGAGTCCAATTCCCACCAGAAACAAGTCTGACTTTCTGCCAGCCATGTGAACCAAGCTCCTGCTCCTTTTGTACAAGGCCTGGATAGCCTGTAACAGTGGGCCCAGTACCCTATAGCTCCGGAGCACCCCCAGAGCAATCCCAAAAGGACACAGTCGAATGCCTTCTCCAAATCCACAAAACACATGTGAACTAGTTGAGCAAACTCCCATGCACCCTCTAGGACCCTCACAAGGGTGAAAATCTGATCCGGTGTTCCACAACCACATTTTTCCTATTGTAACTGAGATTTGACTACATATACATATCCAAAAACATGTAATCCCACATATCCAAGAAAGTTGAAACCAAAGAAGATACATACAACTGAAGCTATTTAGTGAGCCTTCATAATATTAGTCAAACCCTTGCAAGGAGGGACTAAAAAGAACAGGCATTTTAACATGACAGGTAACACGGCACAGGTGGGTGCAATTAAGACTCAGGCGAATCAGACATCCTATGAGCTATGGAATGGTGGAACAGTTTCCTCCTGACTGGCTGGGGCATACATGGAAGATAAGTTCATCTGAGTCTGGCACAGAGGGAAAATATAACTACAGGACAGAACATAATTCCTCTATCCCTCCCTCCCTCTCTCTCTCTTCTGACCCTCTGCCTCTCTCTCTTTCACTGTTTCTGTTGTACTTCTTCTCCTTCCTGTGCCTCTATCATTCTCTCGGAGTCTGCTCTGTGCTAGAGTCAGTATGGACATCACAAGGTGACATTTTAGTCAGGCAGATTAGGCCTTTTCTCCAATTAAATTCCCCTCCCTACACTCGTTAAATACACAATCAGGCAAAATGTCAGAAAAACAAACGAGGTTCTGTCGCATGGCTCACAATTACACTGAGCACTTCAGAAACGCCGATACGGAACAGCCCTGCAGGAAGAGAGTGGCAAGCAGGATGTGTGTGTGTGTGTGTGTGTGTGTGTGAGTGAGAGAGAGAGAGAAAGAGAGAGAAACAGGTTGAATGTATTTAGCTACTCAATGTGAAATCTCGCTGACCTTTGTGCCTCAATCCACAAATGTCAATAAGCCCCCAACATATGAGCACATAGATGAATCCAACAGCACATCACGCTCAATTAAACTCTTTATGGATTTATATACGCCATGCCGGCTCCACCTAGACATAACACACAATACAATATTAACACTTCATTTTTTTAAACATTATATTGAAACAAAGACAAAAGGGTGGGAGTAGATGCAGATAATCTGAACGTGAAACGTTGGTGTGAGGGTGTCTTGGTGCCTGCCCTCAGATACAGATTTCCAGGGGATTTTCCTGTTTTTCACTCTCATTTCTCTCTCACTCACACTCTCTCTCTCCGTTTGTTTCTCTCTCACTCCATTTTCTCCATTTCTTTCTCCATTTCTCTCTCCGTTTCTCACTCCATTTCTCTCTCTCTCCTTCTCTCTCCATTTCTGTCTTTCTGTTGCTCTCCCTGTTACTCCCTCTCTCCCTGGAGAGTACCTTTTCCCCTCCGCGATGCATAAATGGCTCGTTAAAGTAATGGATGGCAGAGCGCAGCCAGGAGCGGCAGGCCAGCACACGGCTGAACGCGACTCTGGCTGGGGGCAATAAAGCACCTCCCAAAATGGCCAAAGAGTCAGGGGAGGGTAGCATGGCAGAACCTTCAAATGTGCCCATAATTCACTGACCTGGTGAAAGTACGCACACACACACACATAAACACACAAACACACACACTTACCATTGCTGTTTTAACCCAAAAGTTGGGTTACTTGGCTGGGCTTCAGAAGCTGGGCTGTGTAATACCTGTAACAACTCCAGACTACAGTGTTTTAAAGCAATTGTATTCCATCCCCTTCTGGTGACCATGACTGCTCCATACTCCCAAATTCTTGCCCCAGTATGGGCAGATGTGCTCAGTAACAAACCCTTCCCATGCTGGACCAGGTGAGGAAAACCCTGAAACTACATGCAGTACTTACTAGTAGTCAGAAGGTCTATAGTTGGCAACACACCAACAGCTACTAGGTTCAGAGGAGGGGGAGACAGTGATAATGCATAAAGATGAATTATTTATTCCTAATACAATTATGGGTTGAAAACATTTTCCAGGAAAATAAATATGAAAAGGGAAAAAGAAAACTGCTTAGCTCAATAAATAAATAAACGATTTCCTTAAAATAATATAGCAATAACATTGACCCATATGGTGTTAAACACTGTGTGCATATCCGAGTTTCTATCTTAACTGTCCTTATGCAAAGGATAGTAGACGTAAAACTCTCATTGTTCAGCCTGATGAGTGCGGTGTGGTGTCCCAGCATTCAGTGGGACTGACTTGCCATCCAAACTTATTTTAATGGATCTAGTAGATTTGCTCAAGATATACAAATCTCTATCTACAATGAAAACCAGAATCAGCTAAATCAATTGTAATATTGCTCTCTACAGGATGTTAGGTGGCGCACTGGAGCAATAAAAATAAAAGTCCTATAAAATTTAAATGTTCTTGTAAGAATAAAATGAAATATAAAAAATATGTTTGTCGCCTTTTATGCATAAGCATATATATGCACATGTTTGAATCCTGCCCAGGGCTAGGCATTCCCAGTGCGGTCCCTTAGCCAAGGATCCTAACGCTAACTGCACCTCATTAACAATGTGCAATAAAAATAAGAAAGCCACACTGGCTCAGATGTCATCCGGGGCAACAAGGTGTGCGTCAGATGCTGAGGAAATCTGATGAAAAGTGGACAAGAACACATATGAGACAAGAGAGAACAGGGGACTATAGGAATGATACTACACTAGGGGTGTGACGATACACTCAGCTCACGAGACGAGATGAGATATTGGGATCACGAGAACGAGACGAGATGAGGTTTTAAGAAAACTAAAATGACAAATTATATGACTGGACAACAGACTTTTATTTAACTGAGTTACATATGCATTTAGAAATTTTTTATTATAACTCTTAACATGTATGATTTCCTTTACAAATTAAATTATTTAAATGAAATTAAATTAAAATCTTATAAAAGTAAAAATAAAATAAATGAAATTAAATATTTGTCCAGCCTCATATCTGCTGCGATGAAAACACCCATGTCTCTTGCTATTGCTGTGGCTCTGGCGCTTGACTGTGGAAGTTGAGGTCCGAATGTGTTTGTCAGCGTTGTCTGGCTTGTTGGTGTTTTCTTCACAGGTGCAGTTGTTGATTTGAGTACTGAGCTGTGGTGGTGCTGTAAATGTCTCTGCATCGTGCTCGTATTAGCCGTGGTGTACAGCATTATTTTCATACAATGTTTGCATATGGTCCGTGTCTTATCAGTCACTCTCTTGCCATTTATCATTTCCGCCAGGTACCCAAAATGCTGCCACACAAACGATTTGAAAGTGGCGGGGCATCTTCAATAGTAATACCTGTATTTTCCGATGTCATTCAGGCTGCTTGCTGGATCACAAGTCCCGCAAGACAGATTTTTAACGCAACGAGAAATATCGCTGAGTTACATCTCGCGAGATCTCAAGACACAAGATCTTGTCACACCTCTATACACATATCCTCCATGGAGAACCCTAACCTCTAACCCTAAGGGCACATATCCTCAATGAAGAAACTTAACCCTAACCCCTAACCCTATGGGTAGCCTACATATCCTCCATGTAGAACCCTAACCCTAAGTCTTTGCCATTACCATTTTATTAGCTCTGATGCTCACTAGTCCTTGACCTCCCCTCCTTGGGCAGCATGGTGGCTTGGTGGTTAGCACGTTTGCCTCTCAGCACTGGGGTCTTGGGTTCAAGTCCCTATCTGAGTGGAGTTTCCATGTTCTCCCCGGGTCTGCGTGGGTTTCCTCCAGGGTCTCTGGTTTCCTCCCACAGTCCAAAGACATGGAGGTTAGGTGAATTGGCAGTCCCTGACAAATTCTCCCTGAGTGTGTGTTTGTGTCTCTCTCTGTTCAATAAAAAAACAAGTGTGCTCGTATGCCCAGTGGTGGATGGTGCTCTGCCACTAGGGTCCGTCCTCTCTCCCCTTCCTGCACCCCATTCAGTCCCCCAGGGGGTTTTGGATCCCGGTAAAGAGTATGCTGTGCGCAATTGGCTGCTGCTTCTCACCGGTGTGTGATTGGTTGTCTGTGACGTAGCTGGGATAACAATTGTAAAGCGCCTTGGGTATCCAGATAAGGTGCTATATAAATTGAAACATTCATTAATTCATTCATTCCTTATGCTTAGTAAGGTTGATTGGTGAATTTAGGATGAAACCCTTTGTGTATTTTGAGGAGGTTTCTTCATGACCATGGCCATCTCCTCCTTTTGGCAAGGTATTATACCAGCGGGGTATCTGATTACTAGTAGAACACAGGTGTCTGGATCTTGTTCTTCCCAGTCAGCTGGCTTCTCAGGACTTGCCTCACTCTTCGGAGGTTTGTTAGTGGCTGCTTTCCTGGTGGCCTTTTCATGATTTCCATTTGCCTGTGGGATACCAAGGTACTTGTAGCTGCCCTCATCATGTGCTTTGTGGCCTTCTTTGCTTGAGCTTTGTGGCCTTCTTGTTACTATCCGAGTACACTTATCCAGTCCGAATGACAATCCAATATTGCTGCTGCTTCTTTTAGATTCTTCAAGAACAGCAATGGGGACATGGCATTTCTTTGGTGAATCACAAAGTTGATGGTGACTTGTCCTGTTGGCTTGAAGTTGAAGTTGACAGAGTGTTTGTGTGTGTGTGTGTGTATTCGGATCATGCTCTGGCATTAACAGTGTTTATGTATGTGTGTATTCAGAACATGCTCTCGCATTAACACAGTCTTTCATGCTCTGGTATTACAGTTTTTTGTAGTTGCTAAGACACAATTTCTGAAACTGTGTCTTTTTTGTTGAAACTTAACACACAGAAGCCAATGCTACACTCACAACAGGCAAAACATCTCACACTTTTGGAAAAAGCACACACTTCAACCAAAACTCTTGCCACTCTTGCCAAAACCATATTTTTGCATCTAAACGCTACACACAAATATCAGATGATTAGCCTTTCTTATATGTGACTACACACTTATGTGATAAATAGAAAACACTACTACCATGTGTTTTTTAAATGTTCAGTGTATAGTGTGTTTCAAAAGTATACCATAGTTCACATATACAGAGGTTTTTATGCACATTCATATGAATGTGCATAAAAACCTCTGTATATGTGAACTATGAACCATGAAGTAAAATATTTACAAGGGGATTGTTTGTTTGTTTACGTTTAGCTTGAGCAGTACACATGGAAACAAAAAGGACAAAAATACTGTACAATAGCAGACAAATTTAGGGTGCATCTTGTCTTGTATTTGGGTCTGGCCACAAGATTTCATCAACATCACAGGCGATGTCCTCTTTGGTAAGACAGCGGGGGAAGTATCTTCTTGAGTGACGTATCCAGCCCTGACATGCACCCTTATCAATGTCCCCACAAGCTTCCTCCATCACCTACAGAAGTGGTATGTGATGGTGGGGTTGGCGGTCATAAACTTTCCACCTCCATGCTGAGAAAAACTCCTCAATAGGGTTGAGGAAAGATGGGAGGTAAAGCACATCAAACTGTAAATGTTCGGTGAACCAATGTCGTACTTGTGTAGCACGGTGGAAACTTACGCTGTCCCAGATGACAACGTACCTGGTCTGTTCTTGTCCATCTCCCTGGTGATGTGGAATGAGTTGTTGTGTAGTGTGTTGAGAAAGGTGATGATGTGAGCAGTGTTGTAAGGACCAAAAGTAGCATGATGATGGACACCATTGTGGCAAATGGCTGCAAACATTGTGAAGTTCCCACCATGCTGCAGGGACACTGACTATGGCAAGGTGTCCTATGATGTTTCTGTGTCTTGTTTTGGCAAGGTTGAAGACAGCTTCATCATAATAAAGGAACTCATGTTCCACTGCTGCAGCATCTAGCTCCATTACTCTCTGAAACCAAACATTACAGTATTACAGTATTTGACCGAATGAAATGGGCAACATACTCAACATTGTGTGGCACAGGACACTGGAGTAAAGTATAAGAGGATAGCAAAGCATACTTGCACATATTCATAGTGCAGTTCCTTCACACTGTCAGAGTTGCGCTGAAATGGTTCCCTGTATAGCTGCTTCATATGCACTTGATGTCTTCTCAGGAGTCGGCCCAGTGCAGATAGGCTCACTGATTGAATGTTGATGAAAGTGATGTTGTCAGTAATGATGGGCTGTTGTAGTTGCCGTAAAGGAATACTGTTTGATATGACAATATTCACGATGGCCTCCATGGTCAACCAAAGTGGCCTGGATCTCATCCGTGATGGTTGTTTGTGTTCTTCCTCTTCCTTGTCCTCTTCCTCATCCTCTATCTCTCTGTGAAGTATGAGCCTCCATTGTTGTGCAAACCAAGATTTGCAACTTGAGGCCTCTTTATAGGGATCAAGTTCTGATAACGATTTGTAAAAATTGTAATGTGTAAAATTGTTGTAACGTGTGAGAACTGTGTATGGTATTTTGGTAGGTGAGTGTAGCAGTTGTGTGGCAGTGTTTTCTAAAAGAAACACATGGTTTTCAGTTTTGAATGTTGTGTCTTCTGTGAAGAACTGTGTTTAAAGTTTTGCAAAAAGTGTGTTTTAGCATTTAGCATGTGCTTAAGGCAGAGGTGGGACCAAGTCAGTGTTTTGCAAGTCTCAAGTAAGTCCAAGTCTTTATCCTCAAGTCCCGAGTCAAGTCTCAAGCAAAGACAGTCAACTCAAGTCAAGTCTCGAGTCAAGACAAGCAACCGTCAAGTCAAGTCCCAAGTCTGAAACTTGGAATTTCAAGTCCTTTCGAGTCTTTTTTTTTTTAACAGGAACCAACGCTTTACGAATGCTACGCTGATGCGTTTCTTTACTCGTTTTGTTGGTGTCCGCAAGCCAAAAGATGACAGATCATTTACATTTTACCTTCTCTTAATTACATAAATGTACTTAAAAAATAATGTTTCGTTACATCATTTTACACGAAAATAGCAAGCTTCATCGTAAGCAAGATGCTGTCATTACGAATGGTTATTCTAAACATTTGGATAAAATGTTTAAATGTAGACTAATATAAAAGGTTAGGGTTATTTTTTCATTGTTTTCTGTTATTGTGTTGTCACAGTGTAGTATTGTTACCTGGAGATTCAGTGGGGTCACATATTCTGATGGCTGCCGTTAAAACCCCAGTTAAAAAGGCTCACCTGTACATCCCATTCATGATTTCTTTGTTGGCTGCAATGGTGAGGGGATGGTAAATCTTGTTTAAGTACATTTATGTAATTAAGAGACGATAAAATGTAAATATAAACATCTGTCATATTTTGGCTCGTGGACACCAACAAAACGAGTAAAGAAAGTGCATCAGCGTAGTTTACGTAGCATTCGTAAAGCGTTTGTGCCTCTGAACAGAAACTGTGAAATAGCGCCCCCTGTGGTCACAAAACTCGACGGTCACAGAATCTGGTGTAACACCGGTCTGCGTCAGAAGGACGGAAATGAAATTAATGGGGTGCACTTTATAAATATTAATATGCGTTTTAAAATTTAGATTTGGGGTAAAAAAAATCAAGTCTTTGCAAGTAAACAGGTTCAAGTCCAATTCAAGTCCCAAGTTATTGGTGTAAAAGTCCAAGTCAAGTCTAAGTCTCTGAATATTTTTTCAAGTCAAGTCAAAAGTCTTAATATTAATGACTCGAGTCTGACTCAAGTCCAAGTCATGTGACTCGAGTCCCCACCTCTGGCTTAAGGTTTGGCACACCCGGTCAATAGATAGGCTACATGGGTTAGTTGTTTCAGAAATTGTGCTATAAGGACCACTTTTTGTGTCTTAGCAAATGCAAAAAAACTGTAGCATACATTTCCAGTACCAATAACAATAGCCACGTTTCCTCACCCAACCAAATTCATCATGCCACTGTTCTGTTTTGTTTGGAGAGTTTTAAAGGTGCCTCTAGTATTAAAGGTCTAGCATTTCTCCTCTCTCCCTCCCTCTCTCTGTCATCTTCTGTCTCCTCTCTCTCTCTCTCTCTCTCTCTCTCTCTCTCTCTCCGAGCATGCTGAAAATCAATGGTGGTTTGAGTGTCTCTTTTCAGTTTTGTCAAAGTATAAGATAAGTTTGTCTGGATTGCTGTAGTGTCTTGCTCTTAAACCACTGCTAGGAAGTGGCACTCTAAAAGTGAATGTTTAGTGTTGTATGGTGATAATATGTGACACCAAATCAGATTCTGCAGATGATATAATGATTGTGCTGAAAGGGTTGAGAATATAACGTTGACTGTAGTAGTTTGGAATAAACATGGCTATGGGGGACAGTGATAGCCTTGTGGATATGACTATTGCTCAACTGTGGCCTAAAGAATAATCCCCCACTGCACCTACACAGTTACCACTGCACAATCGCCACTACACAATCACCACTACATAGTTAAAACTACACAGTGACCACTACACAGTCACCACTACACAGTCACCAGTACATAGTGACCCATACACAGTCAACACTACACGGTCAGCACTACACGAGCTGTCTGTAGATCTCAGATGGAAACTTTTTCATGGGGCTGTGGTTCTTGCATTTGTACCCGAGTTCAGTCCAAACAGCAGCAATACTAGCCATGTTTGTTTAGAGTGCAAGATTTAAGCTGTGTTTTGCTTTACTAAATGTTTCATATTTTATTTTACATCACAATGAATTATTTTGGTTAAAATCTCACAGAACAGATCAAATGGCAGCTAGATTTGACAAAACAAATCAAAACATTCTAATTAAACCTCAGGAAGAACAAGCGGGAACATAGATGAAATTATTGTTTGTTCATCATGCTGTGATTGAGACTCACTGTGGATTTTTGTCTTACAAGACTGAGTAGTAGAGAGGGGTTGATAGAAATGGACTACAAACAAATTATTTGTACTGTGAAGGGGGAGATACATTTTGCAAAGGATTAGCTGTTCTAGAAAGGAAGGCGTGTTAAAAGTGTCTTGCTGTCCTGCTAGACAGGA
Organism: Brachyhypopomus gauderio; assembly: GCF_052324685.1. Lineage (NCBI taxonomy): Eukaryota > Metazoa > Chordata > Actinopteri > Gymnotiformes > Hypopomidae > Brachyhypopomus > Brachyhypopomus gauderio. The sequence goes on from NC_135213.1 coordinate 23,400,498, forward strand.
CAAATGGACATGTTTCTGAAATGGGATATAGGTCCATGTCACAAAATCTCCCTGTCCTCTCCCCTCCACTCCCACTCTCGCCCTCCTCTTCCACTCTCTCCCTCTCTACCCCCTCACTCTCTTCCCTCTCTTCCTCTCTATCTCCATCTTCCTCCCCTCTTTCTCCCGCTACCTCCCACTCTTGTAGTATAGAGACGGGAGTGTGAAATGTAGAGGGGAGAGTGTGAAGTGTAGAGGGATGAATGTGTAGTGTAGAGGGAGGAGTGTGTAGTGTAGAGGGAGGGAGTGTGTAGTGTAGATGGAGGAGTGTGTAGTGTAGAAGGAGGGAGTGTGTAGTGTAGAAGGAGGGAGTGTGTAGTGCAGAAGGAGCAGTGTGTAGTGAAGAAGAAGGAGTGTGTAGTGCAGAAGGAGGAGTGTGTAGTGTAGAAGGTGGAGTGTGTAGTGCAGAAGGAGGAGTGTGTAGTGTAGTAGTGTGGGGGGTGTAGTGTAGAGGGAGAAGTGTGTAGTGTAGAAGGAGGAGTGTGTAGTGCAGAAGGAGGAGTGTGTAGTGTAGAAGGTGGAGTGTGTAGTGCAGAAGGAGGAGTGTGTAGTGTAGTAGTGTGGGGGGCGTAATGTAGAGGGAGAAGTGTGTAGTGTAGAGGGAGGAGTGTGTAGTGCAGAAGGACGAGTGTGTGGTGAAGAAGGAGGATTGCACAGGTACAGCACACTATACGGGTACAGCACACTCTACAGGTACAGCACACTGCACAGGTACAGCACACTGATTCCAACAGCAAAGGATCATCCACCTAGCAAAGTTGTCACACAGGGCTAGTTTATAAATGCATGCAAATGAATTAACCTGACCAGACCTCAATCAAACCTTATCTAATTCATTCTACTTTGCCATTGTACTATAATTTGACTTATTTATGATTAAATTGGACTTATTTTGTCCTTTCCTGTAAGGGACTTTTGACAAATGTCTTAGAAAAACCTTTAAGAAATGGCACTGGTTGGGACTAAAAGGGTTCTCATGGACTTTAATGTCCAATGATTACTCTTCTGGCCTGGGATAAAGAGGTTGCGGGAAAAGAACAGGTCAGCAGCAGAGGAGACAGAGGGACCTGCAGGTATCTCATGCTTCAAGCCAGGTGATGTGTGGGGCTCGAGCGCTGTCAGTGGGTGTGACTGAGACTACCTAACAGATCCTTAATTATACATAAACATGCACACATCTAAAATCAAATCACATGAGTGATGTAAGATTAATGGGATTAGTTTTTCTTCTCTGCAAATTGAACCTTGAGCCTGTTGGTCGCTGCAGTGCTTGGTCTGCGCCCCCTCCCTGCGCTGGTCGAGATTCAGTAAGAACCCAACTGAGACTTATGTTCAGCGTCACACTGTCCACATACTCTCCCTCTGACTGATATCACCTCTATTATCACTATGTGCTTCAATACTGCAGAAAGATCCATAATGATGTTGGGATGAAGTCGTCTGACATGGAGACTTCTCAACATCCCTCTGGGCTTTCCACACTCTGGCACCCTAATTACCCAGAAAACCTTTTGAAGTTTAGATGTTTTGTTTTGTTTGTTTTTTACTCTTTTAAACCTTTAAAATGCACCGATGACATCCATGGCCTGTGGCATACGTATGAACTCAAATGACTAGAGGGTATGTTTAGAGTCACCAGCGGTGAGGCACTTGTCTCACAGCTCAGAGCGCCTGTCACCACTACACACATCCTCTCCAGCTCCCTCAACCAGAGCTGTGCTGGAGCCTCTTACTTTGACAGAGTAATTCACTGCCAATTCAGACAGGCAATATAAACAGGAACCCCAAATCCCTCTTTCCCTCGTTATGGGTTAATTCCACTAGACAAGGGGGTTTTCTCTCAATCTCTCTCCATGAGCCTGGGATCAAAACAATGAGACAGTGGTAGTCCAGGGTTACGGTAACGTTGGCAATTTCTCCCGTCACCCATCTCTTCCTGTGACAAACTCTTTGTTCTTGGGGGAGAGAGATTGTCACTGAGGAGACCTGATCTAAAATTTTCTAAGGTGATGAGTGTCAAAAACAACTGGCTTGTGCCCGAGGGAATTCTAGGATAAGGCAGCTTTTTTCTCACTTTTTATGACATTAATGTGACATCTGGATTTTCGCACAAAGAAAATTCAGGAAAATCATTTCAGTGAGTCTTTGTGTGTCTTCTTGGATTTGTGTGTGTGTGTGTCTGTGGGTGTGTGTGTGTGTGTGTGTGTGTGTGTGTGTGTGTGTGTGTGTGTGTGTGTGTGTGTGTGTGTGTGTGTGTGTGTGTGTGTGTGTGTGTGTGTGTGTGTGTTTTTGTATTGTGGTGCAATCCCCTTGACTTGTTCGAAATCTCCCACTCTTCTTGGTATGAATGTCATAAGCAGCAAAAATGAAGTGAGGACTTTGGAGAGGTTTAAAACATTGCAATAGTAATAGTAAGTTAGAGTAAGTCATCATTAAGTCCCTGCAGAATGGAGGAAACCAGAATGAATTAATCTATATGAACTAATGAGTGCCTTTTATTACATATGACATGAACATATCATAGGCTGTTTTATAATTTACATGTCAAGGGCTTTTCTTAAATGTCACAGGTACCATTTTTAAAAATCTGCCTGCACAGAAATCGCACTAATAATATATTCTTTATACTATGGTCAACGACAATGTAAAGTTAAGTTCCACTGTACAGCTAAGTACAGAAGATGTGTGTATGCTGCTGGCCACAAACACCTCTCAAAACCTACATAATACATAATGTCTTGTGTTGTGCCTTAGATTTATAGAGGGAGTTGGCAAACATCGCTGTATTAGATCTTCACTGAAGGGCAGCCTTGAAAAAAGCTTTTCAACTATGTACACCACGTCTAGCTCTCGTAGTTGCCAGTCATAGTTAGCTGGCTAAGGTAGTGTGTACATAGTGATGTTTTACAAATAATGCTGTAACCCCTTCATCCTTACATAGAAGAGCCAGGTTTAACATGCTATAGACCCACCCACGTAATGAAAATCAGGAATTTTATTTGTCAGATTTCCTGTCATTTTGCTAATTGACTTACATTACAGAACCTTTCACAATATTACCAGAAGGGGTGTGTAGACACATCCACAATGAGTGTCTCCAGCTACAGTAATGAGCAGTCTGGATTAGTTCTAATACTGCACAGAAATGTATCCTACAATAACCAAAAAAGTAAAGTAGCCTGTATAAATATTTTGGTATTTATGATTTTATGTGTGACGCTCGGGGCTGGACGAAGGACGAGACACGAAATCCTTCTGGACAGACGTCACTTTAAGTTTATTAACATATATTGCGCAATAGCGCACGGAGAACAGAGATACACACACAGCAACGTGTAGACTTTAGACAACGACGAGCACAGGACACTGCGCGAGCGCACATTAAATAGACAAACCACATTAGCCCCACGTGATCACGAGACGATTCACAGGTGAGACTTATTAATCACACGACAAAACCCTAACCACGTATATACACTAACGCAGACAAAGCACGTGGACAACGTTGACACACGCCCAAAAGGGAGGGGCCGGGGTCCTCAACGTGACATTATGAGTTTATTTCTGAAATATATTTATAAGTTCTGTCCCAACTCCTCTGAAGAGTCTGACTGCACACCAACATTTAAAGATTACTAAAATTCACATAAAAGCCCTTTATGACTCCCCTTCCTCAGTGCATGCTGGGACTCTGAGTTAGAGCTGTGTTTATAACCCCACTACCTATGCATGCTGGGACTGTGAGTCGCTTTTATGGTTCCCACCACTCACACAGGAAGTTGACGAGTCCCCTACAGGTCATTGAGGAGACGCTGCTGTGATGTTTCGTTTACCACATAGGATTATGGAAGCAATTCAACTACACAGTTTGTGCTGTGATTCCTATAATGCTGTGATTCCTATAATTTTTTGTTATTAATTATGTGGGCTTTTATATCACAGCACTGGTCTGCTTCTCTTTCTGAAGGCCCTGAGAAGCTGTCATTACATTTGTAGTAGCCTGTTGCAAGAAACAGGTTGAAAGAATTGAGCCTGAAAGCTAGTGTGAATGCTTCATGTAAAAATTATGTGTGTGTGTGTGTGTGTGTGTGTGTATGTATGTCAGATCTGCTTCTGTGTTTTGAGTGTATTGTGCAGAGGTTATGATGCACTGTTGATCTTCAGTTGTCAGGATAATATCAGAGCCAGATGTACTCACAACTGGATGGATCAATAATACTCTGCAAGAGCACGAGTGTACAGCACCACCCGGTCGGTCGTGAAGAGCAGAGAACGAGTGTACAGCACAGCACCATCCGGTCAGTCCTGAAGAACAGAGCATGAGTGTACAGCACAGCACCACCCGGTCGGTCCTGAGGAACAGAGCATGAGTGTACAGCACAGCACCACCCGGTCGGTCCTGAGGAACAGAGCATGAGTGTACAGCACAGCACCACCCGGTCGGTCCTGAGGAACAGAGCATGAGTGTACAGCACAGCACCACCCGGTCGGTCCTGAGGAACAGAGCATGAGTGTACAGCACAGCACCACCCGGTCGGTCCTGAAGAACAGAGCATGAGTGTACAGCACAGCACCATCCGGTCAGTCCTGAGGAACAGAGCATGAGTGTACAACACAGCACCACCCGGTCGGTCCTGAAGAGCAGAGCATGAGTGTAGAACACAGCACCATCCGGTCAGTCCTGAAGAGCAGAGCACATCACAACCAAGTCAGGTCCTGAAGAGCTCCTGCTGTACACGACTGTAAACGTACTTACAGCATGATTCCCATGTACAATGGAGGAAAAAATTACTTGATCCCTCACTGATTTTGTAAGTTTGCTTACTGACAAAGATTTTAGCTTATAGGACTAGGTAGTACAATCCCTTAACTCAGCACTTGGTGAGGGGTTAGGGCTTGAGGGGTAACCGCTTCACAGGGGTCTTCAGGTGGGCAGCCTCCTTCTTTGGTGTTTCATTGAAAAGCCCACGACACCTCCAGAGGGCTCAACAGTAGGGCTTAATGGTAGGTTTATTTTAATAGTGAGAGAAAATCACATTATATAAAATACATAAACTGATGCATTTCATTGAATTAAATTAGTATTTGATCCCCTTCCAATCATTAAGAGTTCTGGCTCCTACAGACTAGTTAGCTACCTACATTAAAGACACCTGTATCAACTTTTCACCAGTATATCTGTCCACAGAATCAATAAAACTCCAACCTCCCCACCATGGGCAAGACCAAAGTGGAGTCTAAGGATGTTGGGTATGAGATTGATGTCACGTATGGCCGCGCCCCCCTCCCTTAGCTGTCACTCCGGGTTCCCTCGTGTCCCTGTTCCTTGCCCATTCATCCCGCCCTGCTCGTTTGTCTCCATGATTGCTATTTATTACCACGCCCCTGTGTCATTGTCATCACCTGTTCCTCGTTTCAGTCCTGTGTATATTAGCCCCCGAGTCTCCCTTGTCCTTCGTCGGTTATTTTGGTTGCTTTGGTTGTCTTGGTGTTCGTTGTACTCTCTAGTTTTGATTTCTGCCGCCCGTTGTTCTTGTGCTCTGTGTCTCCCTGCCTGGTCAGTGTTTCCCTGTCTTCGTCATGCCTGTCTATGCCTGTTATTCTGACTGCCCTCCTGTTATGACCCTGGAATGCTTCTGGGACTCTGATGATGGTATGCCCTGTAATAAATCTCGCTCTTCTCAGCATTTGTGTCCGTCTTCTCGCTCCGCAGCGCGAGCTGCGTTACAATTGTAGACCAGCACAAGGCTGAAATTGCTACAAAACCATCACCAAGAAGCTAGGGAGGAGACAGCTGTTGGTGCAATTGTTGAAAAATGGAAGAAACACAGAATGACCATCAATTGTCCTTGGTCTGGGTCTCCACGCAAGCTCTCACCTAATGGGGTAATGATGTAATGTAATGATAATGGGAAATGTGAGAAATGTGAGAAATCAGCCTACATTTACACAGAAGGAGCTTGTTAATGATCTCAAGGTAGTTGGGACCACAGTCACCATGAAAACCACTGGGAACACTATTCCAAAATGGAGCAAATGGATCACTATCCCCATCATCCAGCAAGCAGGTGGAAACATTGTTTGGAGGGTGTTTCTCTGCGAATGACCCCCCCCATCAACAATTTACACTCACCACCTCCTCCAGGTTTGAAGAATTTGAAGCTCTCTTGTATTCATCACTACTATCTAAATCACTACTAGCGTTAGCTAGCTAGCTACTGGCAGGCGTCAGGCAACTTCAGAAGCTGCAAATGTTTTGCACAACATTTCGGTAAGCTACCTAGTGAGATGTCGATTAAACCAGGAATGAAAATTTCTTACTTCCTCTGTGAGGGGTAAATCCTTAGTAATGTTGTATAGTCTTATTCGCAAAAATGACACTCAAATTTCCCAAGCACATGAGGTGAGAGGCAGATGTAAATACTTAAATTATGGGAGGTGTCAATAATGTGTAATGTTTAATTTAATGTGCCATATTTTATCAATTGTGATTTTTTCACCGCAATCTAAATTTGTCCTCCGCTTTTAATATTCATCCAACACCTGAGAAACATGGTTAAACATTTCAAGAATCTGCCCTTTATATTTAGTCCAGAGTAGGAATTAAGAACCAATGAATTGAGGTTTAAAACATGTCCATGTGTGACTCGTGCGTTAGTGTATGCAGTATTGGGGTAGTCATGGCCTGGTGGTAGGGAACTGGTCTCGTGACCGGAGGGTCGTGGGTTCGATTCCCAGACCTGAGGCCATGACTGAGGTGCCCTTGAGCAAGGCACCTAACCCCAACTGCTCCCCGGGCGCCGGGCTAGGTCTGCCCATCGCTCTGGGCACGTGTGATCCACAGCCCCCTAGTAATCACTAGTGTGTGTGTGTGTGTGTGTGTTCTACCTGCACAAATGTGTTAATAAAATCACAGAGAAACATCGATGCTAACGCAGCAGTGTCTATAGGGCATCTATAAAGCACTTTGCTTTCATAACTGATGAAGGACAGCTGTTGTAGTGTACGTGTAATCTCTCTCTCTCTCACATATATAATTATATATATATATATATATATATATATATATATATATATATATATATAATTATCAGCCTGCTCTTTACTCTCTTGCTTTGTGTCATAGCGGTGATGATATTCTATTTGACTAATGACCATGACTAATTCTATTTGACTAATGACCATAACATTTAGCCTGATCTAATATGGTTAACTCTGTAAACATAAACACAGCAGTATCTTGGTTTCTTTCTATGACCAGAGGCCAGATAGACGGTTTCACATGCGGCTCACGTGCTTGTACGTTTAAATCAAAAAGCAATTGAGACCGCATCAAAATCTCACGCAACTCCCCCCTCCCAACCACCCTCCGGCCAACCCCCCCACAACCCCCACCTCAGCTTTGTGAGACAGCCACTTGCCTTTACTGTGTGTGTGCTGCCTGAATTCTCAATCTAATGTGGTATGTTTCTTTTTTGCTTTATTGAAGAAATCACCTCATGCAGCAGTATTCCAGGTTATTACAGTGTGTTAAAGGAATCTGTGAGTGGGCAACTGTGGTGGAGGAGGAGGAGTAGGAGGAGGATCACCTCCTCACTAATCACCTGCCCACGCTGAAGGGTCGGGACTAAACTGCATCGATCGCCTGCCTACGCTAAGCCTAGCAATAGTGTAATACTTGTGAGCTGTCTCCCAATGTGAGTGTGATCATGTGACCTGTCCCCCATTCTGAGTGTCATCATGTGAGCTGTCTCCCATTGTGAGTGTGATCATGTGAGCTGTCTCCCATTGTGAGCGTGATCATGTGAGCTGTCATCCATTGTGAGCGTGATCATGTGAGCTGTCTCCCATTGTGAGCGTGATCATGTGAGCTGGATCCTATTGTGAGTGTGATCATGTGAGCGAGCTGTCGCCTATCGTGAGAGTGATCATGTGAGCTGTCTCCCATTGTGGGAGTGATCATGTGACCTGTCTCCCATTGTGGGAGTGATCATGTGAGCTGTCTCCCATTGTGAGCGTGATCATGTGATCTGTCTGCCATTGTGAGCGTGATCATGTGAGCTGTCTCCTATTGTGAGCGTGATCATGTGAGCTGTCTCCCATTGTGAGAGTGATCATGTGAGCTGTCTCCCATTGTGAGAGTGATCATGTGAGCTGTCTCCCATTGTGAGCGTGATCATATGAGCTGTCTCCCATTGTGGGAGTGATCATGTGAGCTGTCTCCTATTGTGAGCGTGATCATGTGAGCTGTCTCCCATTGTGAGCGTGATCATGTGAGCTGTCATCCATTGTGAGCGTGATCATGTGAGCTGTCTCCCATTGTGAGCGTGATCATGTGAGCTGGTTCCTATCGTGAGTGTGATCATGTGAGCTGTCTCCCATTGTGAGTGTGATCATGTGAGCTGGTTCCTAATGTGAGTGTGATCATGTGGGCTGTCTTCTATTGTGAGCGTGATCATGTGAGCTGTCTGCCATTGTGAGTGTGAACATGTGAGCTGTCTGCCATTGTGAGCGTGATCATGTGGGCTGTCTTCTATTGTGAGAGTGATCATGTGAGCTGTCTCCCATTGTGAGAGTGATCATGTGAGCTGTCTCCCATTGTGGGAGTGATCATGTGAGCTGTCTCCCATTGTGGGAGTGATCATGTGAGCTGTCTCCCATTGTGGGAGTGATCATGTGAGCTGTCTCCCATTGTGGGAGTGATCATGTGAGCTGTCTCCCATTGTGGGAGTGATCATGTGAGCTGTCTCCCATTGTGGGAGTGATCATGTGAGCTGTCTCCCATTGTGAGCGTGATCATGTGAGCTGTCTGCCATTGTGAGCGTGATCATGTGAGCTGTCTCCCATTGTGAGCGTGATCATGTGAGCTGTCTCCCATTGTGAGAGTGATCATGTGAGCTGTCTCCCATTGTGAGAGTGATCATGTGAGCTGTCTCCCATTGTGAGCGTGATCATGTGAGCTGTCTGCCATTGTGAGCGTGATCATGTGAGCTGTCTCCTATTGTGAGCGTGATCATGTGAGCTGTCTCCCATTGTGAGAGTGATCATGTGAGCTGTCTCCCATTGTGAGAGTGATCATGTGAGCTGTCTCCCATTGTGAGCGTGATCATGTGAGCTGTCTCCCATTGTGAGCGTGATCATGTGAGCTGTCTCCTATTGTGAGCGTGATCATGTGAGCTGTCTCCCATTGTGAGCGTGATCATGTGAGCTGTCTCCCATTGTGAGCGTGATCGTGTGAGCTGTCTCCTATTGTGAGCGTGATCGTGTGAGCTGTCTCCCATTGTGAGCGTGTGAGCTGTCTCCCATTGTGAGCGTGAGCGTGTGAGCTGTCTCCTATTGTGAGCGTGATCATGTGAACTGTCTCCCATTGTGAGCGTGAGCGTGTGAGCTGTCTCCTATGGAATGAATCTGCAGTTCTTTACTCTGGAGCTGAGAGGCACAGCAACGTTTACAGGGTTTATAATGGGAATGTTTTACACATTCAACAGGTAATTCAAGATCAATAACATTATGTTTTACTACTGTTTATCATTTCATGCACACCGCTATCTGCTTATTTATCACACATAAACATAAATGGATGGTTCAAACTATTCCACTCCATGAAGAATTTAAATAACTTTAACTCATCAACGTAATTGAGGTGATTGGTCAGTTAAAATCTGACAATCTGAAACTTGCTTAATGAATATGCATTACCTCTGTCTTGAGGAGGGTTTAGGTAGAGAGAGAGGGAGATTTCTTGACATTCCCCAGAATCCCAGATGAGCAGAATGCAGTACTACAGATATTTAGTACACACCTGACAAAAAAGCATGTAACAAATATAAATAAAATAAATTTCTGTTACCTAATAAGAGACTACTTTGATCACTTGTCATTCTAGGTCCTGAGTCAGCCATGTATATAATTGTAGAGTAGCACAGAGCACACAATAATATGCAGAAATCAAGAATAACATAGAGCACACAGTAATATATGGGCATTCATGAATCTAGAATGATAGAGTGCACAATAATATATGAGCATGCATAAATGCAGAATAATACATACGATAAGAGAAGGGTACTTCTGTTAGTACTGGATACATTAACACCTAAAATACATGAGGAAACCTAAGCTGTCCAGTTATACAAACTAACATTTGGTAGAGATCTCATATCGGTGTTATGACTTAGCAAGTTTATTCAACCCTTACTTCATCATTACCCCTGTTGTCATCACGGTATGGGTGGCATTACTTCTATTTAATCATAATGCTGGATTGTTATAGTTCTAAATGTACAGCTCACCAAAGGAGAGAAGCTGTCATACATCACACACAAACACAGATCACATAATGTTCAGACAGTACAGATACAGGATCTGGCCTGTTCATTTAACTTTATTCTAGAGTCCTGGTGATACAAGCTATTATAAGCTGGATAAAGAGGCAAGGGCTTGGTAGAACCGTGGCTCCAAGACCACATGGGCTTATATTCTTCACAGAGGATAATGGTCCTTCCCCTGGTTAGAATAATGTCAAACTTGATGTCCCTAGACTGGACTCAAAGAGATGCTTGCTCTGGGATGTTAGAATCCAGTGTTTATCTTGGAATAGGGAGTTAATAGTATCCTGGAAATTTTGAGCACCCTTGGATATAATCTGTTTATGAATGTCAAAGAGATGGTTTGGACCATAAGCAGGACCATAAACAGGATCAGCAAACAGGGCCATTTGGTCTAGTGGGTGCCATAACTCCTAATCCATATATCCATATCCATATATATATATATATATATATATATATATATATATATATATATATATATATATATATATATATATATATGGGCTGTCATTCAATTAAAAAAAATTAACTAATTAATCGCAGAGTTTTCTGTAATTAATCGCAGTTAATCGCAAACTTTTAATAATTATATTTAAATGAAAAGTGAAAAAATGAAAATAAAACCAACACTGTAATTATATTCAAATGCTTTGTTTAACTGCATCTTTAACTTTGAACACAGATTGTCTCTTGTGATCCTCACCAGGATTTTGCTCAAGCTTGCTAGATTTCTAATTAGTGCAATCCAGGTAAAATGAGTGGAATCAACACAATCCAGGAAGCCTGAGCAAAATTCTGGTGAGGACTTTTACTTTCTGAACCTGGATTATACAACTCTGTATATATATATACACACACACACACACACACACACACACACACACACACATATACACACACTTCCTCTGCACATACACATACTGTCATGGTAGGGAGGGCCCCCTACCGGTCGCCCCCATCCACAGCGGCAGTTGTCTTGTTGTTGTTGCGTTGTGTTCGTCCCTCAGGTGGGGCTATGATCTGCCTCACCTGAGGGTAGTTTATCTGTCTATATAATAATAATAATAATAATAATCTTCCTTTGTATAGCACCTTTCATACATACATGCAACTCAAGTGCTTTACAGAATAAATATAAAAGAAACATTATGTCATGTCCAGCTCCACCCTCCTTCCCAGTCCCGTGTCACCTGCCCTAGCCCCGCGTTGTTTCCCTGTCTCCATAGTTTCCCTTCTGTCTGCCACGCCCCTGTCCTCAATGTTTCCACCTGCGTCTCATTTCACCTCCATGTTGCAGTATATTTAAACCCCTCTGTTCTACCCTTCGTTGTCGGTCATTGTGTTCGTAAGTTCTTCCGTTGCCCTGCTTTGTCTGCTCTTTGTCTTTTGTCTGGTTTAGGTAGTTGTGTGTGTATCAAATCCTTTCTATGCTCTGCCTTGCTGTGTATGTTTGTTGTCACTTCCCGTCTGCCTTGTGGCCCGGTCTGTTTTATTCAGTGTTCGTCGTTCAGTGTTTGTTCCCTGTACAATCCCTCTATGCCCCCTGTGCCTTATGCTTTTGATTATAATGTTCATGCTTAGTCTCGTGTCTTGACTAGCCCTTCCCGGTTGTAGCTCCTGAGTGTATATGATCTATGTGTCTGTTTGTATTCTGTATCTTTATATATATATATATATATATATATATATATATATATATATATATATATATATATATATATATATATATATATATGAAGCGGGTTCGGGAAACAAGGCAGAAACTGCTTAATCCAGAAATTTCAGAGGAAGGAAACTATTTTCCACGCAACTCAAACAATAGCACTGTTTTCTTCCCCTCCCCTGGCTCCCCCAGTGTCACTTAAAGGGCTAAAACTCCCTGAGTGGCCAAATGCCTGTCTGTTAGGGAATTCGCTGCGAGGAGTAGTAGTCGCTACACACGCCCCCCCAGAATTCACAAAAACAGACATGTCCATCCGGCGAGGGGGACGAATCAACCGCCCAGACCGGCTCACACCGCCCGCCGGCGGGGCAGTTGCACAGGCCGGTTGACCAGCAGGGCGGGCAGGACCAACGACCGGGGGCTGCCCACGGCTCGCTGGACGTGCCGTCACCACAGCACCATCCAAGTCCAAGTGGGCCGGCTTCAGACGGTCCACCAAAACACTCTCGGGGACGCCTCCGATGTCCACCTTGAAGAACTTGTCCCCCAGCTCCAGCACTCGGAAAGGGCCGTCGTAGACCGGGCGGAGGGGACTGCGGTGCGCATCATGCCATATGAACACAAACTTAGCAGCACGCAAGGAAGGTGGAAAACGGGACCGCTGTAGGCCATGCTGAGAGGTGGGCACGGGGACAAAAGCACCCGAGAACTCACGAAGGGCCTGCCACTGGTGGCCGGCGGACCACGGAGCAGTAGGACAAGGGAGAAAATAGACGAGTTCAGCCGACGAAGCCTGGAGATCCTCTTTGGGGGACGACCTGAGGCCCAGCATGACCCAGGGGAGCTTCTGGCCACCTCGTGGTCCTGTCGATGACGGTGAGGAGGTGAGAGAAACCACGGGATGGTGGCAGCGGCCCCACTAAATCCACATACACGTGGTCGAAACGCCGCTCCGGCACAGGAAATGAATTCAGCGGGGCGCTGACAGGCTACACAAGCTCTAACCCATCACTGCATCACTGAAGGGAACGTCCGCCAACTGCAGGCCGGTGATTGCCGTCCTGTAGGCCTGGACCTCCGGGTCCGACACCTGGTCTGCTGCTAGTCGATGCCAAGGTGCACGGCGCCGACGACCCCACGAGAGAGGCAGTCGGCCACGTCTTTCCCTGCAACGTGCTGGATGTTCGTGGTGAACTCTGAGATGAAGGCCAGCTGACGCTGCTGACGAGCAGACCACGGTTCAGAAACCTTAGCCATCGCGAATGCCAATGGCTTGTGGTCCACGAACGCAGTAAACGGGCGGCCTTCCAGAAGAAAACAAAAATGCCGCACAGCCAGGTACAGGGCGAGTAGCTCGCGGTCAAATGTGCTGTACTTGCGCTCGGTGGGGCGGAGCTGGTGACTGATGCCAAGGGCTGCCAAGCCCCATCGACCCACTGCTCATGCACTGCGCCCACGGCGTAATCTGACGCGTCTGTGGTGATGGCGATGGGCGCATCAGGAGAGGGGTGCGCCAACAAAGTGGCATCCGCCAACGCGCACTTAGCTGCGTCAAAAGCCAGGAGCCGCTCACTAGTCCAATCCACCATGTGCTTGGTGGCCTTGCCTATGAGGGCCGTGTAGAGAGGGTGCATGAGGCCGGCTGCCCGTGGGATGAAACGGTGATAGAAGTTCACCATTCCCAGGAACTCCTGCAGGGCCTTAATTGTAAGCGGGCGAAATGCTGGATAGCTTCCACCTTAGTAGGGAGTGGAACAACACCGGCCCTGGAGATGTGTTGGCCGAGAAAATCAATAAGGTGAAGTCCAAACTGGCACTTAGACGGGTTGATGATCAGGCCGTGCTGGCTGAGACGCTCGAACAGGAGCCTGAGGGGCCGCAGGTGCTCCGACCTTGAGGCGCTGGCCACCAAAATGTCATCCAGGTAGACAAAAAGGAAAGGCAAATCACACAGGACACTGTCCATGAGATGCTGGAATGTCTGGGCAGCATTTTTGAGGCCAAAAGGCATGCGGAGGAACTCGAACAGGCCGAAAGGAGTGATCACTGCCATCTTCGGAACGTCAGCGGGATGCACGGGGACCTGGTGGTAGCCACGGACTAAGTCGACCTTTGAAAATATGACTTTCCCGGCCAGACAGGTAGAAAAATCTTGCACATGAGGAACAGGATAAGCGATCAGGATTGGTGGCGTCATTGAGCCGGCGATAGTCACCGCAAGGGCGCCAGCTGCCGACTGGTTTCTTGACAATGTGCAGCGGCGAGGCCCAGGGGCTGTCAGACCTACGCACAATACCCAGGCGCTCCATCGTCCCAAACTCAGCTCTCGCTATTGCGAGCTTGGCAGGGTCCAAACGTCTAGCGCAAGCGTGAACAGGTGGGCCAGAGGTCGCGATGTGATGCTCAACCCCATGCCTGCTTCTGTCTGAAGAAAACGTGGGTTCCGTCAGACCAGAAAACTCCGCGAGGAGACGTGAGAAATCGTCTGAGACAGAGAACGCACCTGACAGATTGGAGAAGCTTAAACGACTGAGCGAGCATGGGAGAGAGCTGAAAGTCTCTGTATTCACGAGGCGTCTGTTCCTAATATCAACCAGCAAGCTGTTGGCACACAGGAAATCGGCACCTAAGAGGGGAGTGGAAACCTTCGCCAGCACAAAAGACCATGTGAACCACTGCCCACCGAAGCACAGTGGCACTGACCGTTGGCCGTACGTGGGAATAGAGCTCCCGTTGGCTGCCTCAAGGGCGGGGCCAGCGTGGCCAGACCTCATGTCCATCACGGAGGCGGGCAGAACGCTCAACTGAGCTCCCGTGTTGCAGAGGAAACAATGCCCCGAGACCGCGTCCGTCAGGAAAAGCAGGCTACTGGAACGGCCGACCCCTGTAGCCGCTAGCAGGAATCGGCCCTAACTTTTCTCGGCTTCCTGAAACCGCATGGCGGGCGGCAGCTTCTGGCCTTGGCTCTGAAACGTACGTGGTAAAAACAGAGCTGGGGAGGGCTGAGGCATGGACGAGCAGACGGCAGCGCCAGAGGTGAGCGGAGGTGTACAGACATGCGTGGCTGCAAAACACTGCTTGGCCAAGAAAATCTTGTCGGCCTCCCTAGCTAATGCACGATAATTCCTGAGGGTAGAACCCGTCAAGGTTGCGCGAACATCGCTGGGTAACTGCTGAAGGGAAATCTCCCTGAACAGAAAACACGGCGGGTGGTCGCCCATAAGGGACAGCATGTGATCCATCAGCTCCGAAGGTTTGGAATCGCCCAAACCAGACAGCGAAAGAAGCCTGTGGGCACGCTCCGACTCCGACAGCTCAAAAATTTGTAGGAGCAGCGACTTAAGGACTTCATACTTATCGTCCTCCGGAGGGTCTTGAAGAAAACTCACCACTCTGGAGGCGGTGCCGTTGTTCAGTGCCGCGACGACATAATAATACATCGTGTCGTCCTCCGTGATTTTCCGGATGGCGAAGTGAGCCTCGGCTTGAGGAAACCAAACGGCGGCATGCTGCTCCCAAAACTCCAGTAATTTAAGCACTACTGCGATCGCCGACATGACGCAAATACTTCGGAATCGTCCGAATAGACGTCGGGGTCACCACTGAAACGGGTTCGGGAAATGAGGCAGAAACTGCTTAATCCAGAAAATCCAGAGGAGGGAAACTTTATTTTCCACGCAACTCAAACAATAGCACTGTTTTCTCCCCCTCCCCTGGCACGCGCAGGCGCCGCTCCCCCAGTGTCAATTAAAGGGCTAAAACTCCCTGAGTGGCCAAATGCCTGTCTGTTAAGGAATTTGCTGCGAAGAGTAGTAGTCGCTACTTTAATTATTTAAATAAATTCCACATTCCTGCATTTGTGTTTACCCCGTCAATTGTTACACCGTCAATCGTTACACATTAAAAGGAAGCAAAGATAAGATGTGAAAAAAAATTAACCCTTTGATGCGCAACATATGCATACCCCCTCTAATGCACAACATGGGTCAAAAATGACCCGCATTCATATCCAGTGTCATATAATGCTGGTAGGGTTTTCCTGTGTTCCTGTCTTTTGAATCTATTCTTTTTATGATTGAATATTCCAAATATTCATTAAATATCTTGTTTTTGATCACTGCTGATAATTATTTTCATTTGAACTTTAATACTTATTGAGCAAAAATAGTTTCTATAATAGTACATTGAATTTACACACATGGGTCAAAAATGACCCGCATTCATATCCAGTGTTATATAATGCTGGTGGGGTTTTTCTGTGTTCCTGTCTTTTGAATCTATTCCTTTTATAATTGAATATTTCAAGTAATCATTAAATATCTTGTTTTTGATCACTGCTGATCATTATTTTCATTTGTACTTTAATACTTATTGAACAAAAATAGTTTCTATAATAGTACATTGAATTTACACACATGGGTCAAAATGACCCCTTCATCCAAATGTGATATAAAATAAAGTAACATAATCCAATAATAACTAGTTTTAAGTTGTTACTTTAGTAGTGAGTGGGGTCAAACATTTATTTGGTTTTTGCCACATATTTTTCATTTTATCACACACACACAATGTCAGGTTTTCAAAGTGACCACCCAAATGCAGACATCAAAGGAAGAGGAAATTCAAACGAAGCATCTTCAAAATAACCAATAAAGGATATAGGCAAGATCCAAAAACAGAAAATGGAAGAACAAGACAAATAGGGAAAGCAGGACAGGACAACAAGACCTTAAGATTATGACTCTGACTATGATGACTATAAGATAAATACCGCAACACTTAGTGTGGAAGACTAATGATGCAACAAAGGCTGAACAGAAAACTGGACTTGAATACAAACACAGACAAGGGGACAAGGGACAGTTGAAAAGACGCTCGGGTGAGGACAGTGAGCAGAAAACAGGTGGGTGACAGGCAGATCGGTGCAGCCTCTGCAGTGTAGTGAATGCTGTAATGGACCGTTGTGGTGAAGGGTTTTTACTGGTCTACATTCCAAGTCTCACCTATGGTCATACTGTAAGCTTTGGCTAGTATGAGATCATGAATACAATGAGACAAAGAATGAGACTGCGAATACAAGCGGCTGAAATGAGTTTCCTCTGCTGGGTGTTCGGGTCTCCCTTAGAGATAAGGTGAGGAGTACGGTCATCCGGGAGAGACTCGGAGTAGTCTCGCTGCTCCATCTTGTAGAGAGGAGTCAGTTGAGGTGGTTCAGGCATCTGGTTCACCTGCCCCCTGGACTGGCTGGCCTTTCTGTCTCTGCACCTTTTCCTCTTTCTGTCTTTGGGAAGAGGGCAGCGAGCGCACCTCTTCCTCTTTCGTTGGTCCTCTTTGGGGATGTCTTTCTGAGGATGGGGGGTGGCTGTGGTTCATTTTTGTAACCCACATCTTCCCACTGCCTCAAGCACATGCTGTTGGAGTTTGGGTGAGCCCTCCATGTACCTCTTTATATGTGTCATGACAAGATTTTTGCTCAGTTCCTTGATGAATAGCAGCCATGCAGCATTCACACCACTCATATCACCAGGGTGTTGTGCAGGTGAATTCACACCACCCATATCACCAGGGTGTTGTGCAGGTGAATTCACACCACCCATATCACCAGGGTGTTGTGCAGGTGAATTCACACCACCCATATCACCAGGGTGTTGTGCAGGTGAATTCACACCACCCATATCACCAGGGTGTTGTACAGGTGAATTCACACCACCCATATCACCAGGGTGTTGTGCAGGTGAATTCACACCACCCATATCACCAGGGTGTTGTGCAGGTGAATTCACCCCACCCATATCACCAGGGTGTTGTGCAGGTGAAGTTGGTGTAGACATTGAGGATGGAAACACCCACCATGTTGTACTAGAGAACCACAGGCCTCTTCAAGGTTCAGCAGTTAGCTAGTAAATAATAATTACTTGTGACCTTGACAAGTAATGTACTCACTCTCAAGGTAACCTAAACCTAATCAAATAATACAGTAGGCTATGTACAATTGTCTTTCCCAAAGATCATCAAAATATTTTCTAAAGTAATGTTAGAACAATTGAAAAAACAATACTTGTGTGATGGGAGCTGTGGTGAGTTATGAAATGGTAAATGCATGTGGGTCGTTTGTGACCCATGTGTGTAAACTTGATGTATAAATACAAAAGATGTGTTTTTTCTGAAAGTAAAAAAGGAAAATAAGAATCAAGATTTGTATTAAACAAAAACAAGATATTTACTGCAAACTTGGGATAGAAAATGATTAATGATTTATTAATTTAAAAGATGTACCATAGAAACACTCAGCCAAACATGAAGTAACATAGAAAATGAATGCGGGTCATTTTAGACCCATGTTGTGCATTAGAGGGGTAGTGATACAAAAAGGGTTTTTATTCAAAAAGTAAGAAATGAAAAAATAAATTAAGGATATATGATGATCAAAAACAAGTTAATTGAGGAATACCTTGAAGGCTGAATGATTAAATTAATTTATTGCAAAGATATAGAAAATAAAAACTCAGCCGGGTCACTTTTGACCCATGTTGCGCATCAAAGGGTTAAAGATAAAAAGGAAACAAACACAATAAAATAATGTAATAAAGTGACAAATTATAAAATAATAGACAACATAATGTAATAAAGTAAATAAGATGGAACAGAGTTAGACTTTCTTAACTAAAAGCAGATCTAAACAGGAATGATTTGAGACTCTTCTTGAAGCTGTGCAGGGATGAAATGCCTCTGAGCTCTTCAGGAAGAGAGTTCCTGAGCTTTGGGCCATAGTGGCTAAAAGCACCCTCGCCAATCTTTAATCGGCTTTTAGGAATCACCAGTATATTACTGTTTGAAGACCTGAGAAACCTGACTGGAACATATCTAACCATCATTTCACTGAGGTAAAGTATATGTCTTTGTCACGTACGGCTATGCCCCCCTCTCCCCGTTGTCACTCCAACGTCTCTGTTCCTCGTGGTTTTGTTATTCCCTGCCTGTTTATCCCGCCCAGCTCGTTGTCTCCGTTATTCCTTGTTTGTTGCCACGCCCCAGTGTCATTGTTATCACCTGTTCCTTGTTTCGGTTCTATGTATTTATGTCCCGTCATTCCCCATCTGTTGGTTTATGCTTTCGTGTTCTCTGTTCATGCCAGTGGTCCTATTGCCTGTAGTGCTTGTGTTTGCTGCCCTGTTGCTCTGTGTTTGTAATTCTGGTTCTTTCGTTTGTTCTGCGTTCTGCCCGTGTTTTGTTTTCTGGTCTTCAGTATGTCGCGCTACGTTTCATGTTCGGACTCCCTCTCTGATCTGACCTCCGCATTCCTTTTCGACTCTGAGTTTGGTATTCCCTTTATTAAATCTCGCTCATCTCAGCGATTGTGTCCGTCTCCTCGCTCCGTTGCGCATGCAACGTTACATAATCACGGATCCAACCAGGACACAGGGAGAGAGCGAGACTCCGGTGAGTTTAGTCGCTGTAACGAGTTGTTGGCTGCTTTCGTGCAGTTTAACTCTCATGTGTTACAGCGCGAACGAGCCGGAGACAGGAATACCCCTGGCGCTGTGGGAACAAGGAAGTCTCGTCGCAGACCGAAGAAAGCACAGTCTCTCACTGCTGGCTCCTATTGAGCGCTGGGAGTCTGCCCCGCTTGGCGAACACCACAGGGGTGAGCAACCTGTGGTGCAAGCAGCGGGCAGACGGAACGAGCGCACAGACAAGCCGTGGCTTAACCCTCGGTTGGCTCTCAATGGCTGCTGCGAGCTCCCGACGCCTCAGAGGAGGCGGAGCCATCGCAGAGAGAGCCACCGAGGGGCGTGTGTGTCTGTGTGTTCTTCCAGGCTCGCCCAGGACCCCGTGGAAGAGGACCTCCCTCCGCTGATTCCGGAAGCTGCTCCCCGAAGGCCCCCCAAGAATTTTTTGGGGGGGAGTACTAGCCACTCACCCCAGGAGTGGCCGGCTCGGACTCGGGAGGACGTCAGTGCGGTGACTCCGCCCCCCGAGGAGGACGTCAGTGCGGCGACTCCGCCCCCCGAGGACGTCAGTATGACGGTCACGCCCCCCGAGGACGTCAGTATGGCGGTCACGCCCCCCGAGGACGTCTCGTCCATGCCGGTTCCTGTCCCCGCGACCCAGGAGGGGTCGTCCACGCCGGTTCCTGTTCCCGCTGCCCGTCGGCAGTCCATGCCAGTTCCTGTCCCTACGACCCGGAGGAGGTCGTCCACGCCGGTTCCTGTCTCCGCGACCCAGGAGAGGTCGTCCATGCCGGCTCCTGTTCCCGCTGCCCGTCTGCCGGCTCCTGTTCCAGCTGCTGCCTGCCTGCCGGCTCCTGTTCCCGCTGCCCGTCTGCCGGCTCCTGTTCCCGCTGCCCGTCTGCCGGCTCCTGTTCCCGCTGCCAGCTCCTGTTCCCGCTGCCCGTCTGCCGGCTCCTGTTCCCGCTGCCGGCTCCTGTTCCCGCTGCCCATCTGCCGGCTCCTGTTCCCGCTGCCCGTCTGCCGGCTCCTGTTCCCGCTGCCCGTCTGCCGGCTCCTGTTCCCGCTGCCCGCCGCCCGGCCGCGCCTGTGCCCGCTGCCCGCCGCCCGGCCGCACCTGTAACCCCAGAGACTGTGCTGCCCTCTATTGGGCCTGGACTCTTTGTGCCCCCTGCTCTGCCGTGTGCCCCCGTCTCTTTGCCCATGTTCCCCTTGCTCCCATGTTCTGTCCCTGGTTTTGTGTTGGTCCCAGTTCCTGTGTGTGTACCTGTTCGTGTCCTTGTGCCCGTCCCTGTGTCTGTGTCTGGTCGTTTCCTCCAGGTCCCAGTCCCCATGTCGGTTCCCCGAGTCCTGACCCACTTTGTTCCTGTGCCGGTCTCAGTCGTCCACGCCGTGTTTGCCTCTGTCTTTGTCCCTGCCCTGTCCCCTGGCCCCACTCCTGTGTCTGTTCCCAGTCCTGTCCCGTCCGGTCCTGCTCCCGTGCCTCGCCCTGTCCCTGCCTGTGACACCATACCCCAGCCCAGCTCCTGGCCGGTCTCTGGTTCCCCTGTCTCTGTCCTGCCTCTGTCTCCTTGTCCTGCATTGTCCTGTCCTAGTCCGTTTTCCTGTCCTGTCTGCCCTTGAGGGGGGGTACTGTCACGTAGGGCTACGCCCCCCTCTCCCCGCTGTCACTCCAACGTCTCTGTTCCTCGTGGTTTTGTTATTCCCTGCCTGTTTATCCCGCCCAGCTCGTTGTCTCCGTTATTCCTTGTTTGTTGCCACGCCCCAGTGTCATTGTTATCACCTGTTCCTTGTTTCGGTTCTATGTATTTATGTCCCGTCATTCCCCAGTCGTGTCATCCGTGATTTTGTCTATCTGTTGGTTTATGCTTTCGTGTTCTCTGTTCATGCCAGTGGTCCTATTGCCTGTAGTGCTTGTGTTCGCTGCCCTGTTGCTCTGTGTTTGTAATTCTGGTTATTTCGTTTGTTCTGCGTTCTGCCCGTGTTTTGTTTTCTGGTCTTCAGTATGTCACGCTACGTTTCATGTTCGGACTCCCTCTCTGATCTGACCTCCGCATTCCTTTTCGACTTTTCGAGTTTGGTATTCCCTTTATTAAATCTCGCTCATCTCAGCGATTGTGTCCGTCTCCTCGCTCCGTTGCGCATCAACGTTACAGTCTTGTCTTTGTACCAGTTGACTGCTGGTTATTATATCCTTAATTTGGATCGTGTCGCGGGTTTTTGGTTTGCGCATTTTCTTCATTAAAACCTCCTTTTTCCTTGAGACTTTGCGGGATCGCTTCCATTTTATTTCGCACTCCCTGCCCGTCACACATACACACACACACACCCATACACTTTTCATCTGATGAAAGCCAGAAATGCGTCCAGGTTGTGGTTCTGATTAGTTATCATCATGAGGATCTGTGTCTGGGTCTCCCCGGTAATGAAGAGGGAGAATGACAAACAGAGTATAATTAAAAGTGTTTTGTTGAAGATACTGAGTAGTGTGCAGGATGGGGCTGTGCTTCCCCACAGCTGATCATGCCTTTAAAACTATTACCGTGATAAAAAGACACTCGTGCTGTAAGTGTGATGGTTCTGTTTTCATGGTCACACTGCAGAGGCAGTGTGAGGTCTACATCTGTACCTTTGCTCCCAATTCTGGGAGATCAGTGCAGATCACTAATATGTTGTACTCCTCAGACCTATCTAGAAGGATACAGCAAATGGTATATCTTTGGGGTCATGATTATCTTAATCACAATAATGTGTTTTTAAAGTCTGACAATACATTCTGTTAATTTTATGAGAATTCATTAGACACCTTATACTATAAGTTTAGCTTCTATAGCTCTGTGTCTAGTCATAACTATTTTATTTCTTATGTTACACAGTTGAGACTCTTGAAACATCAAGCCCATTGGAGTTCAGTGGGAGTTCAGTAACATTTCTGAAATTGTGTGGATTGATTCTGTATGTTCAGTAGATAAATATAGGCTAGGCATTACAGCACCATGGTCAGCACCAACCCTACTGCCAGAACTGCTCCTGCTAAATCACAGTGACCTGCAGACAATTGTAATCTGGCATACCAGCATAAACAACTACATTAAAATTTTGCAAGAGGCTCTTGTAGAACTCAGTCTGTGTGTTACTTACTGTATCAGAGACAATCTCATTTCACCCTGATCTTTAATTGTTTAGAGAACAGATGGGTGAATTCAGACCTTCAGTGTTTTGATTGTATGGTGTCTCAAACCAGTTATGTGGAAGGAAGAAGCCAGATAAGCATGTATGAGTGAGACAACACCACACTTACACTGTTGACAGAGCCTTCCATTATACTGCTGGCCATGCAGATACAATACACTAAAGAATAGCCATTATATGGTGAGTTCTGCAGTCAGTGTAATTTGCAAAATATGTAGTGGCCCACACACACACACACAGGGAGAGAAAAAGAGAGAGACAGAGAGAGAGACAGAGTCCACCACAC
Organism: Brachyhypopomus gauderio; assembly: GCF_052324685.1. Lineage (NCBI taxonomy): Eukaryota > Metazoa > Chordata > Actinopteri > Gymnotiformes > Hypopomidae > Brachyhypopomus > Brachyhypopomus gauderio. The sequence continues at coordinate 23,423,457 of NC_135213.1, forward strand.
AAATGCTGTTTACCAGTCATGGATAATGACAATGAGAGCACAAGTTCAAATAACTTAAAATTAAGTCTGGAAAACAGGCAGAAAGGCCAGAATGTTCTGGGATTGATTTGGAGAAACAATAAGACAATAATATACCAAAATAAGACAATAATATACCACAATAAGACAATAATTTACCATAGTAAGACCATAGTATAACATAAGATACTACAATACTAATATACTACAATAAGACAGAAATATACTACAATAACACAGTAATATATGACAGACTTCCTAAATAGCTCCCTGTAGTTAACCCTTCTATAGGATAATAAAGCCTCATTAGACAGAAGACAAATCAGTGCAGCCAACTCAAAACACCCTGGTCTAGGTTTCGTATTGAATTGCAATGTGCATTAATAATGTATGCATAGACAGCCCATTACACTGTGCTTAAGGAGAGCAGACTCCTGGTCTTCTGTAAATCAATTCACTGGAAAGGTGAAGAGGACACCAGCGAGGTAATGAGCACATTATACATGAACCTGGCAGGTGAACTCGCTAGTCTTTGAGCCTAATGCAGTTATTCTAAACTGCAAATATACAATAACTCTGGATTGGGTCGTGGGGTAGTAATAAAATAAGTAATAATTTTTGAAAGGAGTTGAATTTCACCTGCTGGTGAAAGAGAGAGCACGCAGTCAGACACCAGACCACACTCTGAAATTATTATTACTGTTATTATTATTATTATCTCCAAGCCACACTTTGACATTATTTCCATTCAATTAAATCTTTGTGAAAATAATGTTCTGAGTAATTAAACAGAGTTCTTTATTCCACCGCTGATGAGGGGAGGTGACCAATCATTTGACTGTCAGACAACAAATGATGGTGCAGGCCGTTGTCATGACAGAGTCACAGGGCCATTTTCAACATTTGAATTGAGATGATGCTGTATCTGCCACAGGAACCCTGACCCAAACTGCTGTCTAAAACTCCACAGGTCTGACAGCCTGCAGCTGTAAACATTGCTTCATGGTTCGCATGGTACAGTTTCTGTTGCGCCATCACATGTCTTTGAACAGGACGATGTGTTTCTGCAGTTGAACTGCCAAACACACTCATCATCCAGTTCAGGTGCTTCTGAAAATGACAATGGCCTCCAGCAGTGAGTCTTAAGCTAATACATTTTTTTCTACTTATATAAAAAGTAAAATAAAAAACACATCATTAACTGGATCAGGTGCTAGCGGAAATGGCCAAGCTTTAAAGCTGCCCTTTAATGAAATTGTACAGTCTAAATGAGCTTAAATTAAAGGATATGGCAGTACACACACTTCCCAGAGCCTGTTTGTCAGCCAAAAACAAGATTAGAGAACTATAAGGGACTATAGTTAAGGGGACTAGGGTGTCACGGTGAGGCGGCCCCCTACCGGCCGCCTCCGTCCACAGCGGCTGTTGTTGTTGTTGTTTGGTGACGTCATGTGCGTCCCTCAGGTGGGCGGAGCCCGTGATCCATCTCACCTGAGGGTTGTTTGTTTGCCTATATATGTCTTGTCTTTGTACCAGTTGACCGCTGGTCATTTGGAGATATTGCACGGGTTTTTGGTTTGCACACTTTCTATTAAACCATCCTTTTTCCCTGAGACTTGGCGTGATCGCTTCCTTTTAGTTGCTCACCCCTGCCCGTCACATAGGGACTATAGTTATAGCCCCTCACGGTCCAGCACTAATATTTCTCTCCATCTGCCACATCCTTCATGGTTCTGTCACTGTATGAAAATGTTCTACCTGAGAAATAAGTTCTTGTACTGATTCCTTGAATTGTGCATCATGGTCAAGCAACCACTCCCATTCCCATAATTCCCCTCAATGTTCCCTTCTTCTAGTCAGACATCTGGACAAAATGGATATTTACCACAATCTACAGGCATCTTCATATAAAGGGTTATGCTTACATTTGTTTGTAATATACAGTAACAGATTTATGTTTACATTTGGTTCTAAAATTCTAATACTAATAGCAAAGATTTTAAGATTTTAAGAATCTAAAACATAATGGTTTTGATCAGTTTTGGACACAGCATAATTCACAAATTATGTCATAGGCTTGATATCTTCACTGTTGTTGTAAATATAACACCTGAGGCGTCATGAAGCGATGAGGCGGACACGTGCTAAGTAGAGCAAGGTTGAATAAAGGGCCAAAATCAAAATCAAAATCAGCACAGACATAGACACTAAGGCTTAAATTCACAATAACTTTAAGGAAACCAACAGGACACACCTGGGAATGCTAATGAGAGGAGGGGTTACAAACAACTAGGAGAGAATGGAAAAACACAGAGACAGCAGTGAAAAGGTAGAGGTAGAGCCAGACCTCACACTAAAATGTTGAATTAAAGCGAGAGCAGCTGTGTTCAAACACTTGACCTCTACAACATGCTGAATGTCCTCGATATTCAAAAACCTCAAAAATCTGGATTTTCTTTTTTTTTTCATGGACAAGAGCTTTACATATTTAATGAACAGTATGATTCCACCGTAGCTACAGTCATCGTGGTAAACGTCACATACACTCACCTTCCTGTTGAAGAGTGTTGATGCACAGAGCAACAGCTGTGTGGGGTGGACTGTGAGGGGTCTCAGTGGCTGGTTGACCCTGGGGTAGCTGTGTCATTGGTTGGTTGAACTTGGGGTAGCCGTCTCATTGGCTGGTTGACCCTACTGAACACATTCACAGCTGGGATCGTTTGCTGGTGCTGTGGGTGAAGGCATCTTGTGTTTATGGTGTGTGACTCCCACTGAGGTGACCAGATGCTCATCTCTGGTTAATGGCATTTGGAATTGAACAAACTGCTGCACACGCCACTCTTTTGGTTAAGTTGTGGGGGAGGGGCTGCCAGCACACCCTGTGGAATGGAAGACATGTAAAAAATCAGGAACAACAAACAGCTAGAAAAGGTACTACGGAACTACGGAACATTTTGCTTGTAGTGAGGAGGCTTGCCCAAAACTCCCTCCCCCACTGTAGTGTCATATAGGTTCACTCCCTCCCTCACTGTGGCGCTAGGTTCACTCCCTCACCACTGTAGTGTCTTAAATGTTCACTCCCTCCCCCGTTGGGCTTTACAGTCAGACAGGAGAAATGACAAATCGGCAATAAGCAAGGCAGGGGGAATTTGCATTTTAATGTGGCTGTCCAAATCACTCAAAGGGGAAATGAGTTAGGATGGATCTGGCAACCCTACAGGGGAAGTGGGACAGTGGGACCCAGCCAGTATCAAATGCTAAACCCAAACTGACATCTCTGAGAGGACAAATCGTTTTGGGCTGAAGTTGGTATAATATAGCATTCTTAGGTGCAGGCAGATAAGGAGGATGGCAGGGGTGTATGTGCACATACGTGCATGTGTGTGTACACATGTGGTCGTGTTTGTGCAGGTGTGTGTGTGTGAGCATTTGTGGTGTGTCTGGCTCATGCCCAAATGCAGATCTATGAACTTGTCATAGCCTGGTGAAATATGCGATTGGTTAATGTAACATTTTCATAGAGCACACCGAAGTCTGTCATAGAACACAGAAGTCTGTCAAAGAACACACAGAAGTCTGTGGTAGAACACACAGAGGTCTGTGATAGAACACAGAAGTCTGTGATAGAACACACAGAGGTCTGTTGTAGAACACACAGAAGTCTGTCATAGAACACACAGAAGTCTGTGATAGAACACACAGAAGTCTGCCATAGAACACAGAGGCCTGTCATAGAACACACAGAAGTTTGTCATAGAACACAGAGGCCTGTCATAGAAGACAGAAGTCTGTCGTAGAACACAGAAGCCTCTGGTAGAACACACAAAGGTCTATGGAATAACACATAGGGTTGTGTCATAGAACACACAGACGTCTGTGGTAAAAACAGGTCTATGGTAGAACACACAAGGTTATGTCATAGAACACACAGAGGTCTGTCATAGAAAACAGAAGTCTGCCATAGAAACACAAAGGTTTGTGATAGAACACACAGAGGTCTGTGATAGAATACACAGAAGTCTCTGATAGAACACACAGAGGTCTGTTGTAGAACACACAGAGGTCTGTGATAGAACACAGAAGTCTGTCATAGAACACAGAGGCCTGTTATAGAAGACAGAAGTCTGTCGTAGAATACAAAAGTCTCTGGTAGAACACACAAAGCTCTATGGAATAACACACAGGGTTGTGTCATAGAACACACAGATGTCTGTGGAAAAAACAGGTCTATGGTAGAACACACAAGGTTCTGTCATAGAATGCACAGAGGTCTGTAATTGAACACACAGAAGTTTGTTGTAGAACACACAAAGGTCTGTGATAGAAAACACAGAGGTCTGTCATAGAACACACAGAGGTATGTAATAGAACACAGAAGTCTGTGATAGAACACACAGAGGTCTGTCATAGAAAACAAGTCTGTCATAGAAACAGAAAGGTCTGTGATAGAACACACAGGGTTTTAACATTTTCATAGAGCACACCGAAGTCTGTCATAGAACACACAGAAATCTGTCATAGAACACACAGAAGTCTGTGGTAGAACACACAGAGGTCTGTGATAGAACACAGAAGTCTGTGATAGAACACACAGAGGTCTGTTGTAGAACACACAGAGGTCTGTCATAGAACACAGAGGTCTGTCATAGAAGACAGAAGTCTGTCATAGAAAACAGAAGTCTGTCGTAGAAACACAAAGGTCTGTCATAGAACACACAGAAGTCTATCATAGAACACAAGTCTGTCGTAAAACACAGAGGTCTGTCATAGAACACTGAGATCTCATAGAAGACAGACACTTAAATGTCTGTGATAGAACACAGAGAAGTCTGTCGTAGAACACACAGAGGTCTGTCGTAGAACATAGAGGTCTGTCATAGAACACACAGAAGTCTGTCATAGAACACACAGACGTCTGTCATAGAACACACAGATGTCTGTGGTAGAATACAGAGGTCTGTCATAGAACACATAGAAGTCTGTCGTAGAACACAGAGTTCTGTCATAGAACCAGAGACCATATATATAAGTGGACTGGACGACAGGAGTGAAAAGTGAAGCCTCCATATGTCAGCTGCCATCTAGTGGCTGGATGCAGTACAACTTTTAACCCCGCCCATTCCCATGTAAGTGAACGGGCCGGACGAGAAACTTTGAATTTTTATTACACGTAAAATAAGCCTTTTAAGCAATTATATTTTGTCAATTCTGTAAGACCCCATTCCGTTAGTATCTCTCCCAGTGTTTTTATCTACGGTAAACAGATTTTATAGAAGTTATTAAGTATTACATAAAGGGGTGTGGCGATAAGGTGATTGACAGTTAATAGCTGCGTGTGACGTTTGCGTGCTGGGCGACAGATGAGGCACAGAGTCCAACGTAGTGCACAAACGACACTTTTATTCTTTTATACAAAGAGCGCGATAGCGCACGAACAACAAATAAAACATAACACGGACTGACTCAAACAAAGACGAGCACAGGACACTGCACGAACGCACACTACATAGACAGACCACATAATCCCTGCGTGATGACGAGACGAGCCACAGGTGAAACTGATTAACACACGGACACAACCACAACCACGAAGATACACAGACGCAAACGACTAGACGCAGACGACATTACCACACGCCCAGAGGGGTGGGGTCGGGAGCTGTACCGTGACAGAGCCTCTCACCAAGGGCACTACCCGTCCCGGGGTGCCAACAGAACTGAATGTCCCGAACCCACGCCGATGGGCGGATCTGAAGCCTTCAGTCCTGTGTCTGGGAGATGACCGCCCTCGGTGGAGAATTCGCCATGAACAGCCTAGAACACCCTCAGACACAAACGACTAGACACACGCCCAGAGGGGTGGGGTCGGGAGCTGTACCGTGACACTGCGTTGATTGACATCTAATACCAGACGCTCAAACGTGAACGCGCTCAACAGCAAAACTCTTATCAAAACTCTCGACAGCAGTATTAAAACCTTTTACCTTTGTTTATTTTGTAAAAAGTGTCTTTATACCACACCTCAATGTCTTGTTCTGAAGTAAATTGTTGTTACAGACCATTAGGGTCAAGTTCTTTGCAGTTCTTTCGGTAAGTAGCTCAGTTAGATATCAAACTAACAAACCTCATCAAACTAACCGTGCTTTTTATATTTGGCTCCGTTAGCCAATAGCTTTTTTTCACTTTTACATTTTCAGTTACAGTCAGTGTCTGGTTTGCCTAGTGAAAATCGCACAACACGTACGCCTACTACAAATATATTGTTTATTTTTTAGCGCGAAGATTAATTTCAGTTAGAATGTTTTGTGCTAAGCGCGATTCAAATCAAAGGATTCCTATTCAGCATAGGAATAATTACCTTTGCGCTATAAAGTAAGTAGCATAGATTCACGGGTAGTGAACGGGTAGCTTCTTGAAGCTGTGTCAAAAGTGCTATACAGATGAGCTGGCCAAGCTGGTTTTCCTTGGAAAGGAGAGTGGGGGTCGGCGCTTCAAACGCGTACCATGTCATTAGCAAGACAAAGGGTCTAATCGCTTCACAGCGGCGAAGTGGGCTTCTCGGTGGCTGATTTTCCTCGCAAAGATTTTTGTGGCGTTTGCAGTCCTAGTGTTAAGTGAAACAATATCTTTGTTCAGTAGTAGCTAGCTAGGTGGCACAGTTCATATGCGCAACCCCGTCTATACTGGTGGGCGTATCCTAACGAATGTGATCAGAGTTGGGGCGGAGATACTGTCCTGCCTACCGGTTCTAATGCCCATGCTCTGGCTCCAATTTTCATCTACTGCGCAAGCGCATTCCAAAATGGCAGCGTCCATGACGGCCATCTTGGTAGCTTCAAAAATTCACAATGGGAGTCAACGGTGACGTACCATCCATTATATATACGGTCTCTACATAGAACACACAGAGGTCTGTCATAAAACACACATAAGTGTGGTAGAACACACAGAGGTCTGTCATAGAACACATAGAAATCTGTCGTAGAACACAGAGGTATGTCATAGAACACACAGAGGTCTGTCATAGAACACACACAGAAGTCTGTGGTTGATCACAGAGGTCTGTCATAGAACACATAGTATGTCCCTGTATGTCCCTGTCCTCTGATTAAGCTTCGAAGTCTCTCAAGCCATGAGAACTAATCGTGGCTGAAGGGGTGAGGCAGAAACTGAAAGGTTCAGTATTGAATGCAAACAGCTATTTCAATAGTTACCGCTCCAATTAACCTATAGAAATTGGCAGATAAAAGAACATTTCATCAGTGCAAGATGAATCGTCTCCTCTTTTTCACATCAGCAAAAGTTTTTCTGCTGTCAGCTTCATGTCTGACTGCAAGTGTTCAAACAAACCAGCCCACTACAATGAATAAATGATTATCTTTATACACATAGCATTTTCAGAGGTTTTCTTTGATCTTTGAAAAACATCTCAGCAGTGATAATTTTCATTTAAACTATTTATAAATTAAATAAAAACTCATTTATGCACAATTCATAAGGGGTTGGGGGACACAGTGGGTAGCTACTAGGACTGTAGCCTCACCCATGTTCCTACCCCGTCCCTACCCCGAGTTTACTATACTCAAATAGGCTCCACGTTAACCAGATCTAAATACAATAGATCACCTTTAGGGTGTTGTGGAATAGGATATTCACGTCATGGATGTGCAACCCCAAACATCTGAAGCAGCTGTGATGAGGTCACTATGGACCAACATCTCTGAGGTATGTTTTCTGCTCCTTGTTGAATCTATGCCCTAAAGAATTATGGGAATTCTAAAGGCAGAATGGGGTGTGAGGGAGTAGTGTACCTAAAGTATTAGCCAGTGAGTGTATCTATATTTCTCTTTTTCACAGTCCATTTAGGAGTGTTAAAACGCTTCCAATGTCTAGTTGCTCTCGTTTTTTATCCTTCAGACTAACCCCACCCCCCAACCAGGTGAGTTTCATCAAGTCTTTTTCAGTTATGGCCTATCACACCAAAGGGTATGTTGAGTTTTTGTCTTAGAGGCATAATCTCTTGGAACTGTTTCCTGATGTTTAGGAATGACCCCAGTGTCCATGAGAAATGTGTCCCAGAGACGTCAGTCTGCTCGTCAATGAGAAATGTGTCCCAGAGACGTCTGTCAGCTCATCCATGAGAAATGTGTCCCAGAGACGTTCATCAGCTCACCATGAGAAATGTGTCTCAGAGACGTCTGTCAGCTCATCCATGAGAAATGTGTCTCAGAGATGTTCATCAGCTCACCCATGAGAAATGTGTCTCAGAGACGTCCGTAAGCTTGTCCGTGAGAAATGTGTCCCAGAGACGTCAGTCAGCTTTCGTTCTGGGTCACTTTGAATATGTCACAAGGCGCCAGCCTTATCACAGCTCAAAGGTATCAGGGGATAGTCTTTACCTCTCTGTTCTCCCCCTTTTCTCTCTCCACCCCCACCCTTTTTTACTCCTCTCTCTCAGACATATGGGCAGACATACTGGAGTCTCCTGATGAACTAGAGTCACCCCAGACAAGAACAAAGACCCTAAAATTAACCCAGTCTATCTCGTCCCACTCCCCTCTCCTCCCCTCCCCTCCGCTCCCCCTCCCTCTTCTCTCTTTTTCCTTTCAGCTGATCTTTCCATCCTCTATCCTCCCTCCTTTTCTGTGCTGTGAACCATTGTCTTTCCTCATTATCACATTGTGTGTTTATTGCTGGTTATGTTTGCTGTTAAAGCAACACTCCTAAATCCAGACTGAATCAGATTACACTCATCTCTCTGCCCCTCCTCCAGACGAACGACCACATCCCACTGGGCCTCAGTCCAACCCATAAATCTAATTCTACCCACACGGGTGTGCACCTGTGCATGTCTCACCTTTCTCTCCCTTTCTCCTCCCCCTCTCCAGCAGTGTCAGGGGAGTGAATGGGGGGTTTGTGAGGGTGGGTATGAGTTGAGAGGGAGTGAGGAGGTTCGTCCTTTCCGATCCGCTTGTATCATTAACTTCAGTGTCAACTACTGAACAGCCAGGCCCATCACACTGTCATGAACCTGCCAGTGCTTCTTGGGTACATTTAGCATAGCAAATCTCGAACACAGCAAAATTGATAGTCTGTTATCTGCTTCTTATTACCGTCATCTTTAATCCATGGTAACTGACTTACAGATCTCAATGAATGACCATCTAATTATGTATTTTGTTTGCATGCAAACAAACTTTTTTTGTTTGATTTCCATAGAAAATGCTCACGTTCATGAGTCAGCCTTTGGGGCACATTACAAGGCCTAACATCACGAAACCTCACTGTTCCTTAGAGAGGCACCAGCTGTTCACCATGCTTGACATACTCGCCATACTCCCCATACTCGCTATGCACACCATACTCACCAACCATACTCGTCATTCTCACCATACTCACCATACTCGCCATCACACCAGTTTATACCTCCACACTCCCGATAACACCTCCACACTCCTGTATATACATCCTTACTCCTGTTTACACCTCCACACTCCTGATAACACCTCCACACTTCTGTATATACATCCTTACTCCTGTTTACACCTCCACACTCCAGTTTACACCTCCATACTCCTGTTTATACCTCCTTCCATTTGTTCTCTTTTGACTCCAGACGGTTGAGCCGGGCCCTCACAGACTATGCTTATAAGGACTTACAATTTCCATCACGTTACAGAGGTAGGAGAGTGTACTGGTTAAATGCCGTATGTTACAGGTATCACATGCAGCACTTGATGGGGTGTGAACCCCAGTATTCCTTAGAAAATTTAACATTGTTACCCACTACACTATTCCAACCACGCAATGGGCTGGAGCCGGTGTGGTTTGTGTGTTGGGTGGGGTGGGTTTGTTTAGTATACAAGACAAGAAGAGACAATTTCCAGCAGTTATTAGACACCAGGCGTGAACAGGCCATCGGTTAATGTTACAACCATAGTTGTGTCTTAGCTGGCTTAGCTCTTAGCACATAGACAGCTCTGCCATGAACGAACGATTTTAGTTTTGGCCCGAGTCTTCTTTGTGTAACCACAGCCTTAACGTCTGTGTCGCCACAACCCTCACATCTGTGGTGATTTCATGGTGTCTGTTTACTCTTACTCTGCCACTCATGAGGTGGGGCAGATATATGTCACCCAGTTAAAGGCTTTCCTTCTGTTCTGCTAATATGGGCAGGTAGTCAGGATAAGACACATCGAAAGATCTAGAGATCTAAAGCGCCATTCTCAACCACTGCTCCTTCTTTCCTATCACCCCCGGTGTTACATTGTATGTTTGTCAATGTGTGTTTATAAACGTTTATAAATGCAGTTTCCATTACTAATCCAGAACAGATTATACAAAATCAGAAAAAAGCCAGATGCTTCAATGTGCCCTAGCTGACAAAGATGTGCCTGACATAGGTTTGAATCTCAGCTGAGACAGATGTGCTTGTGTGACTCAGGTTTGAATCTCAACTGAGACATTTACTGTTTGTAGCTCCCCTCAGTTCTCTACTTCTTCCCACTGCGCCAGCCTACACTTATGATGCGTGAATGTGCTGATTCACACAGTCATAAGAAAGAGCAAGTGGATTTTCATTTTACACTTATATTGCATCTTTCAGAGAACCCAAGGTCATTTTACAATTAATATACACAAGTTTTACATTCAGTCCCAAACCAGCAAGAAGCAGCAGCCAATCACACAGCATCTTCTCAAACTGAAATCTCTGCCCTCTGGGGAACTGAACCAGGTACAGGGAGGGAAAAGAAGACAACCAGGACAGAGCACCATCCACCACGGGACATACAGACACAGGGAGGGGAGAGAGGACAACACCCAGGACAGAGCACCATCCATCACTGGACATACAGACACAGGGGGATGGGAGAGAGGACAATACCCAGGACAGAGCACCATCCACCACTGGACATGCAGAGACACACATTCACACACTCACCAGGTTTTTACAATTTATACAATTTATTTGGGATAGCCTGTTATCCTAACCTCCATATGTTGGACTGTGGGATGAAACAAGAGACCCTAGAGGAAAGCCACCCAGACATGGTTAGAACATGGAAACCCCACGCAGACTACAGCCCAAATCTCCACCAAGCCAAGACAGCTAGCCAGACCCTCTGCCACACAGAGTCACGTGGCTATCCCACACACACCCCAGAGTCACATGGCTATCCCACACACACCCCAGAGTCACGTGGCTATCCCACACACACCCCAGAGTCACGTGGCTATCCCACACACACCCCAGAGTCACATGGCTATCCCACACACACCCCAGAGTCACGTGGCTATCCCACACACACCACAGAGTCACGTGGCTATCCCACACACACCCCAGAGTCACATGGCTGTGCTCGACAACCCCCAGAGCGACATTTCTGTCCTCAACAACACATTGTTGAGCCACACACACCCTGGATGTCTCTCCCACTGTGTCTGCCTCTGCCATTACCCACATGAACATTAAAAAAATGTAAAAACGCTACCAGAATAACAAATGACAACAAACCAGTTGTAAAAGAATTCTTTGTGTATGATGTACTGGGACACCATTATAATTTACATAAAGTGCAAATTTGACAAATCAAACTGAAAGGGTTAATCTGCCATTCTCTTTATGGATGTGGAGTTGAACATGCATGAATTATTCTTCTGGAGCCATCAGTAAAGACTTGTCATACTAAATGAATAAATCCTCCCAAGAACTAATGCATATGCATAAACTATGAACTAATGCATATTCATAAACTATGATGCAATTACAAACTACACAGACAACATTCCCCATACCCACTACCTCTCATCCCCAGTGAGGTAATATGATTTAGTTCCTGAAGACCAAAATAAAATGAAACAATTTTGAAGATAATTTTGTAAAGCGAGGCAAACAAGCTCCAGGTGAGAAGAGTGAGACTGGGGAGGAGGAGAGTGAGACTGGTGAGGAGAGTGAGACTGATATATATCACGCTGCCTATAAGACAGACTGTAATTTATATGACAACATGAGTAGCTGTGCTGTCCAGATCAAACACGTGGGTGGAAATAAATCTCATCACACAGCAGCATCTGTGCACACGTGCAGACAAGGCCATGCCCTGACAGAAGAACTGGAACCCAGAAATATGACTGTGCTAAAGCAGAAACTAGCGATTTGTCAGCTACCCATTCTCTTTCTCTCTCATCCTCTCCATTTCTCAAACACAAGACACACGTGTCCATGCAGAAGCAGTTTCAATAATCTATTCTAATATTTTGTTTGCAGGATTTATTTTTCGAGTCTCTACCTAATATGCCACTTGACAACAACTCAGAAGCTGAAGTGTTTCATCCCTCTGCGCTGACTGAGCGAACAGCAGAAGGCGTCTCCTCTAACCACATGTTCAGTGATTAGAGAGGCGAAGACGCACAGGCCGTCCAGACAGCAGGGGGCAGCAGGGGTCCTGTGCCATCACTCAACACACATCACTGCCTATGGCCCCCCCTCTATGGTACTCCTTCAACTTTTGAATATGATTAAATTGCTCTGAACTCTCTCTGTAATGATCTCAGCTTGGCAAACATATGCACAGGCAGAGGGAGTTGTAAAAGACACCAGGCGGCTGCAGAAGATTAGAAGTCTTAACTTTCCTGAGTCTACAGCAAACACATACACTAGACAACCACTTTATTAGAAACATCTAGTAGCATGATGGACCTTCAGAACTGCAGAACTTCTTGTAGGATTTGCTTAGATGACTGATCACACAGGTTGGCACCCAAGGCTCCACCTACATTCTTAATGTGGCGCTCACTGCTCTGCAGTATGATCAGTAGTAGGGGATAAATGATTCCAGTATGATCAGTAGTAGGGGATAAATGATTCCAGTATGATCAGTAGTAGGGGATAAATGATTCCAGTGTGATCAGAAGTAGGGGATAAATGATTCCAGTATGATCAGTAGTAGGGGATAAATGATTCCAGTATGATCAGTAGTAAGGCATAAATGATTCCAGTATGATCAGTAGTAGGGGATAAACGAGCATAGTGTGTGTGTGTGTGAACTGCCAGCTCCCTAACCGACTGTTGCAATAAATCAATTCTTCCTTGTGACAATTTTGAATATTTACATACAATAACTGTTTAAGCCTTGTCATTGAATCCCTATCTGAATCCTTACTGATGTTTCTATGCATGGCAATATCAAAACAGCAGGAAACAACCCAGCCCAAACAGGGCAGCTAATGCACCATAGGACTCATTTCATTATGTGGTAATGGTTCTGCAGGAAGGAATGAACTCGGTTAGTCATAATGCGTAGGTGAGCCCTACTGTCTAAACGTCCATCCCTAGATGTCAGAGTACCCAGGGTGTGCCAGGAACACATTCCCCACACCATTACTCCTCCTGCACCAGTCTGAGCTGCTGACACTTGACAGGAAGGACTCATCGATTCATGCTGTTTGCACCAAATTCTGACCCTCCCATCAACATGGTGCAACAGAAATCTGGATTCATCTGAGCAGGGAATGTTTCTCCACTGCTTACTGATCCAGTTCTTGCAGTAATTTGCTAACTGGAGTCTTGCCTTTCTGTCTCCCTTAGACAGTATTGGCACTTGAGCTGGTCATCTGGTGTTATAGCCCATCCATGCTAAAGATTAAGGGGATGTGTGTCATCTGGACACATGAACTGTAGTATCAGAGTTGTATGTGTGTATTTGGAAACATTAACTGTAGTATCAGAGCTGTATTCTGCTACAGTTTGCTTGACTGTGCACCACATGTTTGACAGAGGGATTGTTGACATCCTCTGACCTCTTTTATGGAGGAGTTGTTTATATCCACAGGATCCCTTTTTGCGGAATGTTTTTCCTCACACCATTCTCCGTATACTCTAGACACCCAACAAGGTTGTCAGGTTTTGAAATACTGGCCCCAGGTAATCTAAGCACCAAAGACTATGTGTCTTTCAAAGTCTCTCAGCGTGCTCGATTTCCTATTCTAATATGGATTCACATTGAAACAGATCCACAGAAGATTTGACGCTGCACTCAGGGGTCACATGTCTCATTTCCAACACAGAAGCTCTTGAAAGGGCAGGTGTCTCTAATGTGACCATTCAGTGTATATTACACACACACATAACTGGCGACACTCTCTAAAAGTCACAATACACTCCTAATGGGACTGGATATAAATCACAGTAAGAGTAGAAATTCTAATTAAGTATTCAGACAATGTGTATTCAGTAGGTTAGATCAAATTCTTTTTAATAATTCTTCTTTGCTTATAATCTACCAGGTGCCTGGCATGTGGTCTGATTAGCCTCCACCTCTGAATGCATGTAGTCCGAATAGCCTCTACCTCTGAAGGTATGAGGCCTGATTAGCCTCCTCCCCTGAGGGCATGAGGTCTGATTAGCTTCCACCTCTGAAGACATGAGGTCTGATTAGCCTCCACCTCTGAAAGCATGTGGTCCGATAGCCTCCACCTCTGAAGGCATGTGGTCTGGTTAGGCTCCACCTCTGAAGGCATGTAGTTTATTCCATTATGACACTACAAGTTGTTAGTTATATATTACATTTTGGTCACATGATCACAAAGCAGAAAGCATAAGCATAAACATAAGCTGAATGTTTTCACCCAGCAGTCTCACTGTGCCACCAAGAGGCCATGCCCCACTCAGGTGTCATGCCTGTCCACTCTCAGACTGACCTCATCACCTTTGCCCAGATGAGAGACAGTCATGGGGCCTGAGTGATGAAACCCTTTAAATATGTTTGCTGTATCCCAGCCAGGGTCACGGGCACACCGGAGGACCCGTCTGAGGGGCTCTGGGCAGAATCATCTACTAAATGACTAAACAGGTGTGGGCCTGCTGTGCTATAATAACAGTAATTACAGATAGGTCAACGGACTGAGGCTCATGTCATCATAGCCAATGTGCAACCAACATTCCGCCACATCGTCACCTTCTGATGAAGTCACTGTGCACATTTCAGCCATCTGTCTGTGTCCGATGAGCAGGATAACAATAGCAATAAATAAATAAAATAACAATGATCAAAATAAAAGTCATGCGTAGGTTTTCTCCAAACACTCTAGGAAGAGCCTGAGCACTGGAACAGTGTGTGTAAAACCATGGAAAGTCAAAGGAACTATGTTTAGGGCAAGTGAGAAGGATGCAGCAGAACGTCATAATGCCTGCAAAAGGATGCAGGGAAATCAGGTCAGAGAAACATTTGACTACAGAATAAAAGTCTAAGTCTAATTCATGTCCAGCACCTGAGCGACTGGATGCATGTTGAACTTTCTGTTTGCCTCTCATCACTCCTTCTCTCCCTCTCACCTCTCCTTATCCCATTCTCATCTCTCACTCTCCCTCTCATCTCTCTTTCTCATCAACCCTTATCTCCATCTCATCTCCTTCTATCCTGCTCATCTGTCCTTATCTCACTCTCATCTCTCCTTCTCTCCCTCATCACTCCTTCTCTCCCCCTCATCTCACTCTCATCTCTCCTTCTCTCCATCATCACTCATACTTTCCCTCTCATCTCACTCATCTCTCATTCTATCCCTCATCACTCCTTCTCTCCCCCTCATCTCACTCTCATCTCTCCTTCTCTCCATCATCACTCATACTTTCCCTCTCATCTCACTCATCTCTCATTCTATCCCTCATCACTCCTTCTCTCCCTCTCATCTCACTCTCATCTCTCCTTCTCTGCCTCATCACTCCTTCTCTCCCTCTCATCTCTCCTCTCCCTCTCATCTCTCCTTATCTCACTCTCATCACCCCTTCTCCTCCTCATCACTCCTTCTCATTTCTCCTTCTCTCTCCTTCTCTATCTTTTATTTTCTTCCATCTTCAGTGTCTGTGTCACTCCTCAAGCAGTGTTGTGAGCTGATGTCTGACAAAGCTCTGCGAACGCACTCAATAAAACTGCCTAATTGAGGGGCGCGCACCACGGTTTATTGACAAAATAAGACCTGAGAATTAGGTGTGCTTCTGTCGCTCGCCCATGGCAACTGTCGCTCGGAAACCCGACAGCTGTCCACTTTCTATTCATCAAAGGACCTTCTACACTTTCCAGGTGTCAAAGTGAAGCTTCAACTGGCTGAAAATAAAACTCTCAGTTAGTGTCCATATGCCTGTGTGTGTGTGTGTGTGTGTGTGTGTGTGTGTGTGTGTGTGTGTGTGTGTGTGTGTGTGTGTGTGTGTGTGTGTGTGTGTGTGTGTGTGTGTGTGTGGGAGGCAGAGAGAGAGAGATGAAGAGAGAGAGAGGAGAAAGAAAGAGGAGAGGAGAGAGAGAGACCAGCACAAATATATGAACATAGAAAATAAAGAAATATGAAAGAATCATTTTGAAAATGTACATGGTGAAGTAATAACAAACTCCAATAAAACCAAAATATGCCAAAAAGAAAAAGTAAAATGTAAAATAAAACCAACTACCAAAACTCTTTAAATTACAGAGAAATAACTGAGAGAAACAACAGCCCTACAATCCCAAAAAAAACAAAAAATCCGCCTGGTGCTGAGTGTGAACTTCCCAGAAACTGGAGTCACAGCCTCGTTCCACCCGTATTCAACAGCGAACAAACTAGACCCCAAGTATTCCAGAGGAAACTGTGTAAGCAGTACCTTTGGAAAGGTCTTATGTAGCAGTATCGACACAACATGCATAAACTATTTGCATGTTCTGAAGATTTCTAAAAAGCCCTGAGTCTATTTGGCATAATGGTCTATTCTCAAAAACATACATTATAAAAATAATGTAGTCATACCACAAAGTGCCATTAAGACTGGAAACAGACAGACAGAGATGTTCAGTCCAAATCCTGGAGTTTGGCAAGGCGGCCACATTCATCCACCCTCTTCAACATCTACAGTACGTAGGCCAGCTGGCTATGTCACACCAGTCTCCAGCATGCAGCACCACCTTTAAACTCCTTCCTTCTGCAGATGATCTTGGTCCTCTGTCTCCAACAGAAGGTCTACAACAGTTCAAACTCACTACAAGAACAATCCAACAACATGGATAGTTGCCAGGTCACTACGTGATGCTGGTGGAGGAAAACGTTTCCTGACTCGCTCCTCCAAAACACCCCAAAGTGGCTCAATAATATTTAGATCTGGTGACTATGCAGGCCATGGGGATGTTCAACTTCACTTTCATTTTAATTTAATTTAATATATTTTTTTTATGTTCATCAAACCATTCTTTCACCAGTCTTGCTGTGTGCATTGGTGAATGGTCATCCTGATACACAGCACCGCATTCAGGATACAATGTTTGAAACATTGGATACACAGGATCTTCCAGAATGGTTCGGTAGTCCTCAGCAGTGACGCGCCCATCTAGTACAAGTATTGGACCAAGGGAATGCCATGATATGGCAACCCAAACCATCACTGATCCACCCCCATGCTTCACTCTGGGCAACAGTCTGGGTGGTACGCTTCTTTGGGGCTTCTCCACACCGTAACTCTCCCGGATGTGGGGAAAACAGTAAAGGTGGACTCATCAGAGAACAATACATGTCTCACATTGTCCACAACCCAAGATTTGTGCTCCTTGCACCATTAAAACTGGTGTTTGGCATTGGCACGAGTGACCAAAGGTTTGGCTATAGCAGCCCGGCCGTGTATATTGACCCTGTGGAGCTCTCAACAGACAGTTTTGGTGGAAACAGGAGAGTTGAGGTGCACATTTAATTCTGCCATGATTTGGGCAGCCGTGGTTTTATGTTTTTTGGATACAATCCGGGTTTGCACCTGAAGATCCCTTTCAGACAGCTTCCTCTTCCTCTATATATATATATATATATATATATATATATATATATATATATATATATATATATGAGAGAGAGAGTAAGCATCTGAAACACAGTGAATAAGAGAACTGGACTGTAAACAAGGGGAAAGAGGAATTGTGGGGAGTGTGTGAGAAGAAAGAGATAGAGTGGGATAGAGAGAGGGAGGGATAGAGAGAGAGGGGGAAGCAGAGGGGAGAAAGAGAAAGAGGGAGTGGGGGAGGGAGAGAGGAGATGGGGCAGTCAACAGTCAGACAGGAAAACAAACACATCTGGAGTTCTGGTGTTACACTCTCATTTTACACACAAACCCAGAAACTGTAGCTGATAATATATCTTCAGTTTCAGGAAAATCTCAAGGCACCTGTATAATGGCAGGACAGTGACACGGTACCTGTGTAACAGCAGGACAATCTCACAGCACTTGCGTAACGATAGGACAGTGTCTCAGTGCCTGTGTAGTCACAGGGCAGTGTGAACAGGATGGAGCTGCAGGGTACATGGCTGTCAGTACGGTATCAACCATCTTCTCTTCACCAAAAAAGCTTTAATGCTAAGGGTAGAAGGAACTGCCCCTGGTGACTCTACTCTCATATACATGATAAGGAAAAGACTCCTCCTTGCTGAGTAGAGTGGTTAGGTAGAGTCACCACCTGACTGCTCCAGTAATTCAGCACCTCCACCCTCTTCTTCCTCCTACCCTCCTCTCAGCTCCACACTTGAAGACCAGGTGGAGATAACAGGAATGATCATGGACTGATGTGGCGGCCGACAGGGATGAGACATTCTGTTCTGGGAGCAACCCTGACAGTGATGTATGACAGGGTGTCTGATAATTCCTCGGTCTCATCCAGAGAGAAATCCATTCATCAGGAGGAACTGGAATCTGAAGCGTCACCATCTTGTCTGTGTGGGTGCTGGGATGGCTCTCACAATAATGGGCTATATGAAGCTCTACATCAGTGTGAATAACCACAAACTAGAGATGATACTATACTTGTTATTAAAACCAAACACTTTGTTTAGAAGACTAAAGCATTAACATTTGTCCTTCCATTACTCCACAGTCAATGTCTCTCTTAGTGGAGTGTTATTTACTGCCTTAGCTATTTCCTGCTTGGTTCTGAGCTTTATTGTACATACCCACAGCACACACACACACACGCACGCATGCAAACACACACAAACACACACACACGCACGCATGCAAACACACACAAACACACACACACACACACACACACACACTGGTTGTCTATGCTCAGTACAGCTGCCTCCCTCACTCTTGTACACTGTAGTTCATCTGCATTTGTTCTTACTGAATGCTACTGTAGTCCCACACACTTAATAACAACCATCTAGCCATGCACAGGGGCTTCATGTGGAGGGGGAAAGTTAGGACATTTCTGTGCGTCTGTGACTGACAGGGGCCCTAAATCTCATTAGATTATTAGGAGCAGGGGCCATATGTGATTTATTTTCATGAGGCCCAAAGGCCCTGGCTACACTCCTGTCTGCGCTTGTGATTTTCAGCAGTAAATCACAGTCCAACCTGCTACACACCAAACGCTCACCAGGCACTAAGTGAGCAGACAGTACAGTCTACAATATGGTTATAATGTCTGGCAGATTTTCCTGCTTCTTATTCAAAATATCAAGTCCTCTTTTTTTTCATGCAGTTTGATTATTCGAAGGCCATAGAGTAATTAACTTTAGTAGACGAGAACTATACTTGACTGTTTCTGTTTCTATAAGAGTTCTGCTGTTCTTTATTTGTCACAGCCAAACTGGAAATGCCATCCTTTGTTTTCTTTAAAGAACGGAATAATAAACAAATCATCACTGGTCGCGGATATGGTAAACCACTTAGCATGTTAATCACACTGGTTTATCAAAATTAGTTTGATAGAATACTTTTTAATCGCCAACGGAAAGAAATGCTATTTTGAAACTCTACAGCAGTGTATAAACTGTGCTCAAACTAACCCAGCTGTTTCCATGTGACCACCTGTTATGTGTATTGTGGATTTGTTTGGGGGTTGTGTTTTTTCTTTTGGTTATTTTTTGGTTTAATAGGTGGATTGCCTCATTATTGGTGGATCCTGTTGACCAATCGGAGATCGCGATTTGGATGAGGAGGGCGGATCTTTGACTTCATAAACTGCGTTACAGAGTTGCTGATGGAGCGAGCATTTCTGAGTGGTTGTGTGTGTGGCCTTTGTAAGATTGTAGTTCATGATTCTCATGTGAGACTTGAGGATTTGTGCGATGGCTCATTGTGTGAGAGTTCAGGTATATATAGGTGACTGAGGTACAGGTGCTGTCAGTAATGAGAGGTCCCATGTAGGTCTGGTAATTACTCTCCGCCTGTGGCTGGTTTGTTATATTACTGTGAAGCAGTGTACACTTCAATACAATAGTCTCATCTACAGACCTGTCTGGCACTCGGACAGAAAACTCCCATAAATGCATGTGCAGTAGAAAATAGAATAACGCCATACGCCCCTGACCTACACCAGGCATAAGAGCAGTAGGTTCTTAATGGTTAGTAAATCACAGCTGTAACTTTCTTTAGAAGAGGGTGTGTGCTCCAAATGTTGCCCCATACCTCCATGAGCACCACTGCCACCTGCTGGTCTTTGGGGGTTTGGTCATTACCTCAGCTATATACAACCTCATCTCAATCGACTACTTAAATAACATGCTGGATCTGTCAGTAAATTCCCCTCAGTAATGCCTGGGGTGTCATGGAGCGATGAGGTAGACGCGAATGCTAAGAAGAGCAAGATTTAATAAAGGGTAATCCAAAATCAGGGTTGTATAGGAAGGCAGTGGTCAAATCAGAAAGGAAATCAGTAACATTAACATACCCAACACATAAAGACATTTTTAAATGCAAACCGTAATCTTTTAACAAGAAACACACCCCCACACAGAACTGTACATTTAAACAATGGCCAGCAACACAATAGACCAAACACAGCGTTTAAATACAAGAAAATAACCAAAGAACACCTGAATACAATAATGAGGGGTGGGGTTACAAAACACAAGGAGGGACGAAGTCTGACAAATAGGATATGGCTACATAAACAAAACATAACTGACAGGTGGGGGCAGGACTAGACGTGACACCCTCCTACACTGGGAATTGCATACAACCTCTTCGTGATCCTCTTGGTTCTTCTCTCTTTCCCACTCAAATGAAATGAAATGTGAGGTTTATTGGTGTTGGTTTATTGCTGTTCAGTCTCACCACACATAGCCTCCTCTCTCTGGACAGGCAGGACTTCTTCTATCTGCCCATTTACAATGAATGAATGTAAACCAGTCACACACTGGTGAAAAGCTAATATAAGTTGCTTTAGTTTATAATTTTAAAACTTAACAGTGGTTTTCATAGCAGTGCCAGACAGCAGCTGCCGTGTGACTTTGGGATCAGGAGGTCTAGTCTCTCTCTCCCGTGTCTTTCTCTTCCACTCTCTCTCTCTCTCTCTCTAGTGTCTCCCTCTCTCACTCCATTGTTTTCTCTCTCTTCCACTGTCTACTGTCCCACTGTATCTCTTTCCGCTCTCTCTACCATTCTATTGTCTCTCTTCCACTGTCTACCTGTTCCACTGTCTCTCTCTCGCTCTTCCCATTGTCTCTCTACTGCTTTCTCTCACTCTCTTCCACTTTTCAACTAGTAGTCTTATAGAAGGTCTGATTATCTGTCCTTCCCATTTAAATAATGGGGCATGTCATGGCCTGGTGGTAGGGAACTTGTCTTGTGACCGGAGGGTCGTGGGTTTGATTCCCAGACCTGAGGCCATGGCTGAGGTGCCCTTGAGCAAGGCACCTAACCCCAATTGCTCCCCGGGCGCCAGGCTAGGGATGCACACCGCTCTGCGCACGTGTGCACCACAGCCCCGTAGTAATCACCGGTGTGTGTGTTAACTGCACAGATGGGTAAAAATTGGAGGACAAATTTCAATTGCAGTGTAAAAAAATCACAATTGACAAAATATGGCACATTTACAATTTTTTTTAAAGCAAAAAGTAAACTAGGTGTAACTAGGACCTTTTTATTATATTTGCCAAGCATCTACGCAGATGTAAATTATAGTGGCAAAAGTCTAAACCTGTCTTATTTACTTAATTACTTGTTCTTTCATTACTTGAATTGAGGTACTGTTGAAAATTTGTACTGTTGAACTATTGTATTGTAAATTGCTTCACAGAGATCAGCAGTCAGGGCTTTCTCCGTCCTTTCTTCAACCACTGGCTGGACAGCAGTTTTCCTAAAGCTATTTTAACAATGGTGCTGACAGGAACACAGATCATCATCCCTCACCAAGATGGTTAGTAGAGAAAAGGTAAAAGGAGTTGGAAAATACATTCACAAAGGCATAAACAAAGAAGCCTATTCTATTTTACAGCTTTATTTTTTCTTATAAAGAGCTTTATTGTTTCTTATATGAGTTGTGGTCCAGTCCCTCACTCCCTAGTTCTCCAGTATGAATTGTGGTCCTGTCCCTCACTCCCTAGTTATCCAGTATGAGTTGTGGTCTTGTCCCTCACTCCCTAGTTATCCAGTATGAGTTGTGGTCTTGTCCCTCACTCCCTAGTTATTCAGCATGTGTTGTGGTCTTGTCCCTCACTCCCTAGTTATTCAGCATGTGTTATGGTCCAGTCCCTCACTCACTAGTTATCCAGTATAAGTTGTGGTCCAGTCCCTCACTCCCCAGTTATCCAGTATGAGTTGTGGTCCTTTCCCTCACTCCCTAGTTCTCCAGCATGTGTTGTGGTCCTTTCCCTCACTCCCTAGTTATCCAGTATGTGTTGTCCTGTCCCTCACTCCCTAGTTATCCAGTATGTGTTGTGGTCCTGTCCCTCACTCCCTAGTTATCCAGTATGTGTTGTCCTGTCCCTCACTCCCTAGTTATCCAGTATGTGTTGTGGTCCTGTCCCTCACTCCCTAGTTCTCCAGCATGTGTTCTGGTCCTGTCTACTGCACTGATCTGCTCCTGTCTGCCAGTCCCCACTCTTCTTCATGTCAGTCTGGCTGAGGCAAACCTCAGAGGCCAGAAGCAGATATGTTTGTCCTACTCTGGGTGCACTTTGCACAAGAGATGTAATAGGAAACAGCTTCATAAATACATTTATTGCATTACTTAGTCTATTAGCCACTAACCATAAACATTTATGGTTCTAATGGTGACATGTTTCCCAGCATGTGAATAACCATTAGAGCAGCATAACCTTCTTAAATTACAGATGTCATCTACACGTAAGTGTGAAGAAATAAAGGCCAAATCTTTTAAACAATCACAAGCTGTGTGACTGATGTTAACGTTGAGGCAATATGGCTGACAGGTTTGTGTTCATGTTGGCATGCTGGGCATAGCAATAGGTCTGGGCCACTGAAATCCTGTTGTCCAACGTGTCATTTCATTAGGAGAGCAAATAACAGCACTCTGAAACTACAGAAATGAATCAATTGCCTTTCTTACTTTCATTTTAAACTAATTTCCCCTGTCAAGGAAAAGGCAGGTATGGGCAAGTGCCAGGTATAATCAGGAACACAGCTGAAGAAAGAGAGAACAGAGAGGGAGAGAGAGAGAGAGAGAGAGAGAGAGAGAGAGAGAGAGAGAGAGAGAGAAAGACCAAGTGAAAGACGGAGAGAAGACAGACAGACAGAGGTATAAGCCACCCTGGCCATCACTGCAGGCTCTAATTATCTGCTGTGGTGTTGTTTGAATGGGTAATGAGTCTTAGAGTGTATGCGACTGGCTGCAGGGACATATCAGCCATGTGTACTCACCCCTGCCTGTGTCTCACTGTCACAGTAAGTAATGTGCAGTGGCTTCTCGGCACCACCAGAGCGGCGAGAATAATAATGGTGCTCTACTGAAAACCTGTTGTTCACTGTCCACTCGCCTGTCTAGCCCTGCTCAAGCATACACACACACACACACACACACACCATCACCACGACCACCACCACCACCACATGTATTTTACCATGTTAGTTTTAGTTCCTCAGTATTGCACAGGTGAGCTGAACTATGCATCATTCATAAGCCTTATTAGGGCAGGATTAAATGTATACAGAGTGCTTGGACATCTGTTAGAAGTGTGCTGGGATGTCCTGATCCACCATGTTGGTGTTTTTCTCCCTCCTCCCCTGAAAATACAGCAGGCAGATTCACCTAATTCTGATCGTTTAGAGATTGCCTGGTTACTTCATTCCCGTTCAGACATATGTCACCTTGTGTTGGACAAAAGGATGTTTCACCACTGCTAGTGTCCATATTTAGTCTCCATGCACACAGATGCACCAGAGACCCACCAGCAGAATGAAAAAAATCAATGAACTTTTGAAAAGACTTTTGAAAAGTCGCTCAACCATTTACCCGGTGTAGATGATAAATCTCCCACTCCATACTGTACCTGGCTGAGCATTACCCAGAGGCGCAGGAAACTAAAATCAATGGAAAAAGATCCCACAGGTTTATTAAAGGAGTGATTACAATCGCAGATACAGGTACAAATCAAACAACTTGGTGCATAGGAAACACAACGGCTTTCTGGTGGCGCAGTAATGTAAATGTAGTTTCACCACTGAGGAGACATGTAAGGTGTTACAAACATGCCCCACTAAACAAATCTAGTCTGAACAGAAAAGGCTCTGCTGGGGATGAGTGGACGGATCTCACCAGCTCTCAATACTGACACGTGCACATATGCAGGACCATCCATCTGTCCATTTAGGGAGGCTTGTTAAAGTCAACATGGTTTCAGTCTGGTTCTTCGCACTGGTAACGAACCAAAGCCCTAAGGCCATGAGTCACCTGTCTTATCCCATACTGTCAGCAGACTTTTTAATTAATGCCCCTGCATGTACCAATGGAAATCAAGATATTTCTTGTGCCTCATTCTATAATATGACAAGTGACACACCTTATATATATATATATATATATATATATATATATATATATATATATATATATATATATATATATATATATATATATATATTAGTGGTGGGCCGTTATTGGCATTAACGGTGTTCGACAATGTGATACTCTTATCGGGCGATATAAAAAATATCGTCGTTAATCTATTCTTAAAGTTGGGTTGGGAACTGGGTCAAAATAGGTAAGCAAACTGATGACAATCACCTTGATAGTTTAGCTTGGGTGTATTCCTAACCAAATGCACAGTAGGGGGCGAGAACGAGTTTTCAAACCTGTGAATTACCACCCACAAAAAATCGCACATGTGCTTACATGGATGCAGCCACAAAGCCGCCAGGTTTGCTTCATGGAAAATTCATTTTTAAGAAGCTTCCTAATGGAGACATTGACAAGACTAAAGTTGTTTGCGCCTTATGCAACGCGGAATTAGTTTATTGTTATTTAAATAAATCTATGCCCACCCCTAATATATATATATATATATGTGACAAACAGACAGACAGAATAGATCTGAAGAAGACTCCGGGTAAGTAACTGCACTGTATTTAGATAAAATATGTAGAGAAAATTGTAGTGATGTACACAAAGTTTCCACAGAAACAGGAACCCTAACCCTAACATTAACCCTGAGGTTTTGGCAATAGCACCAGAGGAGTCACGCACCAGGTACTGGTAGATAAAACCTCGGGACTGTAAGACCAGAAACACCAACATGTGCATTATCTGGACTGACTACAAGAGAGCATATCATCTAATTAAACATTTTACTTCTTTCACAAATTCATCATTATACAAACGTCAGTTAATGTACAAATTCCAGTACCACAACAACACAATTCAACAGCATTTCAACAATAATAAAATGACACTTTCATATCAAAAACAGACATACACTTTGCACTTACTTTACATTCACACATACCAACTGATACCAATGTCATAACAATCAAGCAGTACAAATAACTCAAAAGGGGACTTCAGAACATCAGACCAGATGACCTTTGCTCCCCACTGAATCTTGAACACCCGTGATCCTGTCACCAGTTCACTGGTTATCCTTCTGTGGTCCACTTTTGGGACACACTAAATACTACATTCTCAGAACTCCCCACAAGAACAATTCATATGGAGGTTTTCTGACCGTATCCATCATATTGGGCCCTTGCAAAAGTCATTCAAATTCTTATGTGTGCCCATTCTTCCTGCTTCCAGCACATCAACTTCATGATCTGACCTTTCACCTACTGGCTAATACATCTATCTCACATCAGGAACCACTGTAATTACATCAACAGTGTCTGGGGTTTTAATGTGCCTGATCGGTGTAATTTTTCACTTTCCTTGTTTACTTAGTAACTTTACCAAACCCTAAGGTGATATTCTCCTTGCTTACGGGACCACATTTCTCCTTAAGCATCCCAAAGACAAGTAACCTCTGATCCAGTACTACAACGTTAGCCGACCAATCTCCAGTAATTGGTACAGCTAGATACCCTGCTTCCCTGCAATCATCCAATTTCTATTCTTATCTTCATACCTCTCCATTATTTTCCATCTTTCTCCCTTTCTCCCTCCATTTCTTTCTACACATGCTTCTTCCAACTGTGACATTTTTTACACAACTGCATCCACTGTGCTGAGGTTGGACCAATGACACCTTTTAATATATAACTGGAACCACTGTGTGTGGGAGGAGCTTGCAGCCGGCCAGGTCGAGCATTCATTACATGGGCAGCTTCCCTCTCTCCACTGCCAGCTGCCTTAGTCGTTTCATATTACCACTGAGAAATTGAGGTCCTGTCGTGCACATACGTCCCCGGCCCATTACTGTGTCAGACAGCCCCCTCTCTGATGGCACTTGCTGCTTTAGAGCTGATAGCATGCTCCAACAAACTGACCCTCATGCCTCATCTGATTACCTTACCCAAGATTCACACCTCACACGGGCCACCTCTCAGATGAGTATTTATTTGTGGATTGCAGCAGTGAGCTGAGAGTTTCCCTAGTGACGCACCTTCACATGACGATGAGCTGTTATAGTTTGTCTCAGGTGTGGAATGCAGGTAGAACGCTGCCTTGGTAAGGAGATCCGACTGAGACTTGTTCTGCAGGTACACTGAAAGACTTCAAAGCTTCCCCCACCTCCCTCTCTCACTCTCTCAGTCACAAATACACATTTACTTTCTTCCCTTCTTCCTCTTTCACACTAGGTTCTAATCACCACAGAGAATTCTTTATCCTGCCTCCAGATGTAGTTATAGCCCATGTGTGCACACGTAGAGTGTATCATCTGCACTCTATGAGACTAAAATCCTGTATGATAGGAAACTGTTCTGATATTCACCAAACAATTCACCAAAATGTGCCAGTTCTGTCCTGATGAATGTGTCTCGTGGTGCACACACAGGTCCGATCAGATTCTCATTACAACAGGTCTACACTACAGCAGCCACATAGCCAACAGCAGAGCCAATGAACCTGGACCCATGAAGGGCTTACACTGGGGTGCACTGCTTGGCTTCACCAGTCATTCTGTGTGTACAGCTCTTCACTTAGGTCTCTACATCATTTTCCCCCATGTACACACGGTCTGGATGAACTCCAAGAACCCCATGTTCCATATAATACCATAAAATGCAAATGCCAATCCATTTTCACACTGCTTTATACCAGCTCCTTAAAATCTTTTAAGAGGCTTTATGTCAAATATAAACACACACACAGGAGCAATAGTAATTTCTCCATAGTATGTCTGGACAAACAGAGCTCCACTACACTTCAGGTGGAGATCACATTCAGACATTTATACATGATGGTGTACTTCTGAACATACATTACTGAGAGGTAATTTATATATTAAGCTTGGCTACAGCTAGAACTGTATTTAATAGTTAAAATACTGTTTACCATACCCAGAACCATGTTTGTTGTAGTTAGAATAGTGTTTGGTTTCCCATCACCAGTGTTGCGAATAACGCGTTAGGTAACGCCATCATTTTGTCAGTAACGGGATAATATAATTAATTACTTTTCCTGCCGTTACAACGTCGTTGACATTACTGGTCATTAAAAGCGGTGCGTTACTATATATTGATATACTAACAGTAATCTGAGCGGACCACAGCCCAGGCTAGTGAGGAGTAACAGATCTCGTCAAAGTTCTCGATGTAACACCTGTTTAACTTAACAAGTCAGTAAGCGATTGGCTAAGGCAACGTTATGGTAGCCAATCAGAGCCAGTGTTTTTACACGTGTGCCGAAGCACACCAGTGACACGACACAAACGGAGAAGAGACAGAAATGGCGAGTCAGGAGCAAGCCAAAGAAAAACTAGCATTTTCAAGGTGGCGATATAAACATTATTTAAGAAAATACTTGAAGTTCCTGAATGTCTACCAGACTCATACCTGTCAAGTTTTGTATTAAAAAATACGGGACATTTCCCGTATCTGACGTCATCACCTAATTTGCATAATCAGTTATTTGCATATAGCTGCAATCGAGGCTGTAGGAGAGACGAAAACATCTTTGGAGTGGCAAAAAGTGAAGAAAAAACACCCCAAATATATTTTGAACTACAAATGTGACTAAACCCGCGAGTTTTCAATTGTTAAAGCATTCATGTGCCACGCCAAACAGAATTCTGTCACTAGCCTCGCGAGAACTGCCACCTACACTAGTCTGGATGGCAGTTCTCGCGAGGCTAGTGACAGAATTCTGTTTGGAGTGGCACATGAATGCTTTAAAAAAATAAAAATTGAAAACTGAAAATACGGGAAAAATACGGGAAAATAAAAATAGGGGATGACGCCGGGACAGAGCGGTAAAATACGGGACTTTCCCGGCCAAAACGGGACACTTGACAGTTATGCAGACTGGGTATTTTATGTTATTTAATTAAGAATAGAGGTTTTATTTTTAAGTTTACTTCTGTTGTGAACAAACCAGTTGATTTAATTTAATTTGATAGATTTAAATGCACTTTATATTGTGTAATCCTGCACTGGTCTGTTGATGTGCAATAAATATCAAAAGTTAAACACCTTTCTTATCTACTCATTTCAACTGACTGTGAAAACTGCTTTTTCAAAAACTCCTTACTCATTGGTATATAGCTTTTTTTTTACTGTAATGTAATTAGTTATACTTTTTTGAACAAGTAGTGAGTAACTATAACTAATTACTTTTTTTAAGTAACGTGCCCATCACAGGCTTTACACACAATTTCACATAACTAAACTCATCAAGGTGCAGATTTCTATGGGGGTTTCATGGGGGAAATGACAAAGCACTACAGCAGAGTAAAACACAGAAAAAGGTCAAATACATTAATCTAAAACAACAAGAGGATTGAGAGTGCTGACTCAGCACCTATCCCAGGATTGAGTGTTGACTTGACACCTGTCCCAGGGTTGAGTGCTAACTCAGCACCTGTCCCAGAATTGTCCTTGTCCCATTAATTAGTGACATGTCTCTGCAGATGCCTCCATATGTCTCACACTACTTCACAGTTTTCTTATTAAACGAGTGTCAAACAATTATGGCTGTCCATGTGTTAATTCTTCTCTGCTAATATAATTCTGAGCATGAAACACACACAGTTCAACAGCCATCTCCATCAGACCATGACACTACTGTCTTTCTGCCCCAAAAACAGAACCTAATGGGAGACAGAGCTGTGTGTGTTTTTTTTAGCATCACTGAAGGCTGAAACAGCTCTCTGCCTCATTCAAGATTCAAGAGTTTTATTGTGATGTGCACAGTAAACAGGCAGTTATACTGTACAATGAAATTCTCAAGAAGAACCTGTGAAGGCAGTATGTACTGATGAGACACGGAAAGACAGAAGGATAAAAAGAAAAAGAATGGGAGAGAGCTTAAGCTCTGAACCTTAATAAAACCCTGACGACAATAACAGAAGCCTTAGATCAACTATCATATAAGGATTATGAGGGATTTCACCTCACCATTCACACTGGAACAGCAGTCTATCTTAAGTTGATGTGCTGGAGTGGCCAGAGAGACTTGTCAGGCACAGCAAAGACTGGCAGGTTGCCCTGGCACTCCAAGTTGCCAGTAAACTAGTTAAAATTGACAGACTTACAGTTCGGTGGAGTAGAGGAAAGACGTGTGTGTGAGGAGTTCTGAACACTAGTCACAGTGACGCTATGTAATCGACATTTTATAAGGCTTAATGAGCTAAAGTGAGAACCCCAGTTTTGGTATTCATCATACAGTATAAACACGTGAAGCAAAAGACACATGGGGGATGGAGGAATAGGAGATGATGTGTTTGTTCCATCACCGTAGCTGGAGAGGGCATATCATTCACTGGAACCAAAGCAGACTAGCCAGCCTGACTTTTCGCTGTGTGTTTTCATTGTTATAAAAGTGGGCAAGTGCATGTGGTGTGACTTATGAGGGGATCAATCTACGACTGTACCCAGACCTCAGCACTGTCCACTCTAGGAAACATGCAGCTTCTAAAGAAATCAAACGATTCTGATTGAAAAGAATATTCGCTGTCTGCTGCATTCATCCAGGACACCTACGAATAAACTTTAATAAAGAGACATTCACATTCTGGAAGAGGCTCAGGAGTTTGATGAAAAACGAATATCCCCATGGAAATAAGAATGCAATGGCAGTGGAAAGTCAGACTGAACCAGCTGAATTGCATGGTTATATTGGAAAATTGGTGACTAGTTGATAGATGTGTTTTTTAAATGCAAAGTGATGTATGACTGACATACTATGGTAGGCATTTTAGCTTTGGTTTGCCCATTATCATTATAATTTTTCATACATTATTTCAGACAAATAAGTTGATGCCAAATTGTAAAGTATCAATACTGGTTCGTTTTCAGCTGTCTGGACTCCATGGTGTTCTGTTCAGATTGGTGATAACATTTGGGAGTGTGTGTTTCTAGTCTGTTTAACCAAGTTCTTTTAGATTAGCCTAGGCGATGTTTATGTCTGTTAGCCTATATTATTTTTTTGGTTTTTTTTATTTAGCATTAATGGTTACTTTCAAGACTTGCACTGTGTTTCATGGTCAGATTAACACTGCATAGTTGGTCGCTCCATGACTTCGAAGAACACACATATGTACAGTAAGGTGAACAGTATGTTAAAAACAGAAGGCGTTCTCACTCATATTGTGAGCTGGAACATCAAAGGATTCAATAAAAGAGTGAAAATGTTTAGGCTACATCCTAATACATTCAAACCAGAAATTATCTTTTTACAAGAAAAACATTTACATAACAGACCATAATATACTTCATTAGACTTAATTCTAGTATTAATAATACTAGAATTCTGATGCTGCCATTTTAATACACATGTTTTATACTATGCTCCAAACTGATGTCAAATTTGCACACTACTACTCCAGCCTAGATTACTCTTTTATAGATAAATATATTCCATTAAAATGGAGTATCACACTACAGTCTGGCCATGCTGCCCTTACACTGGTCTTAATGATCTTAATGGAAACACCCTCCTTGGAGGATAAACAGTACATTACTGGCACAAGAGGGTTTGATCATTTCAATTGGTACCACTTTTGATTATTTCATACAGGAAAATGTCATAAAATTAGTAAAATTTTTTACTTTTACTTTTTTACATAAAAAGTAAGAGAGTTGATTTCTTTCTCAATTTTATGGAACATTCTGAAATATGTTATTAGGGAAGAAATAATTACCTACTCTTCTATGCCCACTAACCAAACACATAATCAAAGTCATCTAATTACTGATATGTGTCAGTTATTAGCTAACTTAGCTAGCTACATGCCAAGTGCGTTGCTAAGGCAGTTTTGTGTGTGTGTACTAGCAATAACCTACTTAGCTAGCTAGCTAACCATGTATACAATGATAATGTCAGACTTATTTTAACATACACAAAGAAACAGTTTTCTGCAAGATGTTTTTAGATTACACGTGACATTACGGTAAATGACCAGTAGGCCTATGAAAATATCTCAGCACGTTTCCTTAGATTGGAAGGGGAATTCTTATAAAAGAACAAATCCTATGGGACTGAGGCAGGCACTGAAGACACTTGAAAACGAAGGAGTAATTTTTCTTTTCGACTACTTCAAAGAATTCCTCTCAGATAAGGCCATGGGTTTTGTGGCGAGTTACAGTTTATTTCCTATTTTTTATGTAGGGAGATTTTTTATTTTCTGCTGTTGCGTTGACGTTGAACCGCACACTGATTGGTGCGCATGCTTCGCGCTTCTTTTTGTAATTTTGAGTACATGGCACAGAGGCAGACGTGTGCGGATTAATGATGAAATGATTTATTATCACAACATAGACACGTCAAGATATGTTTTCCAGAGCCCAAGGGTTGGGAATCCGGAACATAAAGAACGTGTACACATGAATCAGGAGTGCCAATTCAACGTTTTAGATCCTAGAGAAACATAAATACCAGTTAGTTCAGACAAACCCATATACAACAGGAAAGTGGAACTAACGCTCATTAAGATGGGTGGCGGAAAGCCTGGGCAAACCAATACTTTGTAACGAAAGGGAATCAGCAACAGCCCTGTGCTTAATAAGCTACAGGTGTCCTAATATTCAGGTGTGTGGGAGCGGCGTCTGGGTGGCTGGGCATGCTGGGATTTGTAGCCTCCTTGGTCACAGGACATGACATTTTTCTTTTAACGTTACTTTTAAAACAAAAGAACCCCGAAGGAACGACGGATTTTGCATAATGTAGTACTCATAATTAAACTCAAATACCAATATAGCAGCGAGGGGTCAGACACTTTGATTGCATTTTGTAAAGCTTAGTAGTTCTTAATGTGTCTTCTCTTTCTCCCCGATCAAAAAGACCTCTACATGCTTACCCCATTCACACCAGACTATCACCACACAGCACAGCGAGCAGCCTACACACCTAACCCATCAATGAAAACACTGTACACTTCCCTACACCCTCTGAAATTTATAGACAAACCTACCAAAATCAGTATGTTAATAATTGCGTCAATGAAGTTTATTTAGTTAATAATTCAACAAAAAGTACATTTTAACACATTATTTATTTAGAACAAAAATATTGGGCAGTTTGGTGGTTAACACATTTGCCTCTGAGCAAAATGTGGGTTTAAGTCCCTATCTACAGTAGTTGGAGCTTCCAGATTCTCCCTGTGGTGATGGGGGGTGGGGAGTCCTAGAGTCTCTGGTGTCCATCTACTGTTTGTAACGAATCACAGGGGCGGGTGACGCAAACGCAAGTATTCAAGTGATTTATTTAAATAAGACAAACAAACACTAAACAAAAGGAGAGCAACCAAGTAAGGGGATGAGTAGACTGGGGAGAACATGCAAGGACTAGACAGGTAAACAACCAACTAAATAAGGACTAAGACACTTGGGCATAAAACACTCGTAACACAGGGCAGCTTAACTGAACAAACATACAACCAACAAGCACAAGCATAAACACAATAACCAGAATAGTCAATGACGCTACAGAAAGAACAGAACGGAGCTACGACAGGACATGAACTACAAACAGGCAGGCATAAAACTCTAACCAAGGAGACAGAGAGGGAACCACTAAGGCGAGACAAACCAACATAGGGCAAAACATACAAAGGAATAACTAAACGAACTACTACGAGAAATGAGAATCAAAACCAGGAAGACGAACGGAACAAACCAGACCAGCGCGAGGAAGGAGTAACAGGAGGGTACAGGCTACTGAACGTGGGGGAACCAGCACGGGTTGAAATGAACACATAGAAACACAAAGACCGACACAGGGGAGTAAAACTGAGGGGAATATATACTCTAAAACAGGGGAGCAAACGAGACACAGGTGTGGGCACTAAAGACGGGGCGTGACAGACAGAGGGAGGAACAAATGGGGAGAGGGGAGCTAGGCGGGACCAGGGAGGAGGGAAGGGCTAGACGTGACAGAACCCCCCCTCAGGGCGTGCAACACCGGGGCACGCCAAACAGGGAGGGAGGAACAGACACCGGGGACAGGGACAAAACGACGTACACAGGGACCAGCAGGCGAGACTGGGACAGGGACGACAGACTCGGGGCAGGACGTACATAAGGGAAGACAGGGATGAGGGACTGGAGGCTGCACGGGGACAGGAGCAGACGGGCCTGGACAGGGGACAGAAACAGGGGACGGAACCAACGGGGCCGAAACAGAAGGGACCAAGGACACTGGAGACAACAGGCGGACGACAACGGAGACCGGGACGGGGACGAAATGGGTAACAACCTGGGGAACAAACACGGGCACAGGGACCTGGACGAGACCACCAGACATAGACACAGGGACGGGCACAAGGACACGGACAGACATACACACTGGGACAGGGACCAACAGGAAACCAGGGAGGGGACAGGGCAAAAAGGGGAACACAGTTGAGCGCAAAACAGAATTAACGAGAGCATCAGCGTCCGAACAGTCCAGCTCAGAACCAGCCCCAAGCCCACAGGCGGGCAAAGCAGTCACCGTGGGGGCTGGCGTGGACCGAGGAGCGTCCTGGGGTGCTGGCGGAGCCGGAGGAGTGTCCAGGGGAGCCGGGGAAAAGTCCAGGGGCACCGTCAGGACCGGCTGAGGGACAGCGGAGACAAGGGAGGCCGACTGAGAGGCCGCAGGGACCTGGGAGGCCAGGCAACGGGCCGCAGGGACGGGCCGGCGGGCCGCAGGTGTGGGCCGGGACCGCTGGCAGGCATCGGGGACAGGCTGGGTCCGCTGGCGGGCAGCGGGGACAGGCCGGGTCCGCTGGCGGGCAGCGGGGACAGGCCGGGTCCGCTGGCGGGCAGCAGGGACAGGCAACGTCCTCCTCTGGGTTGTGAGCACAGGAGGCAAAGGCGCTGAAGAGGCCCCGTGGCGCCCAGGCGATGAGGAGGCCCCGATGAGCATGGAAGCCAAGGGGGCCCTGGGGACAGGGATGTCATCTGGGCCCGAGGTAGCCGGGCGGACGTCATGCGGGCCCGAGGTAGCCGGGCGGACGTCATCCGGGCCCGAGGTAGCCGGGCGGACGCCATCAGACGAAGAGGTGGCCGGGGATGCCGGGGCGGTGGCGTCGTCTGGAGCCGGGCACTCCGGGCAGGCGTCGTCAGGAGCCGGGGACGCCGGGCAGGCGTCGTCAGGAGCCGGGGACGCAGGGCAGGCGTCGTCAGGAGCAGGATGCGCCGAGGCGGCGTCGTCAAGAGCAGGATGCGCTGAGGGGACGGCGTCAGGAACAGGGGAGACGTTTACTGCAGGTGGGGTCACTCCAGCAAACCTAAGACGCATTAACCTGTAGAACCCCTCTACGGTCCACGCCTCGTCAATCCGAGTGGCTAAGATTATGTCCGCCCACTCAAGCGCTTTACCTTCCAGTAATGATCGAAAAAACAAAATAAGTGCTTTGTCTGGAGGTGGGGGACAAGTCAGTACTCTGACATACTCAGTACACTGCAGTACAAACATGTCTGCTGATCTGTTTTCTCCAGTGTAGACATCCGGGCAACGAGCAAGAGAGGGCAGGCATATGGGAGCACCCCTAGGATCCTTTACCAGAAATGACTGGAGATTGTCCAATCTGTCACGAAAATTATCGCCAACACGAGATGTTGCGAGGCTAGAAAAAGCTGGCTGTACCTGCTGCGTCATACTTAGGTCGGTCTTTATGTAACGAATCACAGGGGCGGGTGACGCAAACGCAAGTATTCAAGTGATTTATTTAAATAAGACAAACAAACACTAAACAAAAGGAGAGCAACCAAGTAAGGGGATGAGTAGACTGGGGAGAACATGCAAGGACTAGACAGGTAAACAACCAACTAAATAAGGACTAAGACACTTGGGCATAAAACACTCGTAACACAGGGCAGCTTAACTGAACAAACATACAACCAACAAGCACAAGCATAAACACAATAACCAGAATAGTCAATGACGCTACAGAAAGAACAGAACGGAGCTACGACAGGACATGAACTACAAACAGGCAGGCATAAAACTCTAACCAAGGAGACAGAGAGGGAACCACTAAGGCGAGACAAACCAACATAGGGCAAAACATACAAAGGAATAACTAAACGAACTACTACGAGAAATGAGAATCAAAACCAGGAAGACGAACGGAACAAACCAGACCAGCGCGAGGAAGGAGTAACAGGAGGGTACAGGCTACTGAACGTGGGGGAACCAGCACGGGTTGAAATGAACACATAGAAACACAAAGACCGACACAGGGGAGTAAAACTGAGGGGAATATATACTCTAAAACAGGGGAGCAAACGAGACACAGGTGTGGGCACTAAAGACGGGGCGTGACAGACAGAGGGAGGAACAAATGGGGAGAGGGGAGCTAGGCGGGACCAGGGAGGAGGGAAGGGCTAGACGTGACACTGTTCAAAAGAAGATTAAATCAGTTCATAGCATATTCTAAATACGTTGCTGTGTGTATAGGGAGAGAGAGATAGCTAGAGAGATAGACAAATAGCAAGTGAGTTAGATAGAGGTAGTGAGAGATGCAGATATATATGAAAACAAGGCAAGGTGTGTGTGTGTGTGTGTGTGTGTGTGTGTGTGTGTGTGTGTGTGTGTGTGTGTGTGTGTGTGTGTGTGCGCGCGTGCATTGTGAAAGGAAATATTAGCCAATAATCTACAGACCTGTCATGCACAGAAACATGGAAGCATGGTTGGCTGCTCCCAGGAATCAACAAATGCACAGAAATACACACACACACACACACACACACACACACACACACACACACACACACAAACACACTCCAGGTGACTGAGGAAGCAGTTACTGATCATGTGTGTATCATGTGCTGTTGGTCACAGTTTACTGACTGCTGACACCAGGCTGAGATGGATGTGATGTAGCTGTGACACCACTTCCAGCAGCCTGTAGGGGAGCAGGACACGCCAGCTTGGACCTGCCAGTCCCGCACCACTCAGGACACGCCAGCCTGGACCTGCCACAATCCCACACCATGCAGGTATACATATATATTATATTATATATATATATATACACACACAGCAGAAACACATACCAGAACCACACACACCAGAAACAGACTTCCTTCCTCTGTGCTTTCCATTGCACTGTTTAATCAGGCATTAACCCACCAGCCTTGGGGAAGATCTGGTACACGAAATCAGATGAAAACGCACATGTTTATTTACTGTGTTTTTGGCCTTCTAGGATACACATATAGAGTTCTTCAGAGAGACACGGAAAAGGGTTTACACAGCACAGATGTGGGTAAGGGTTTATACAGCACAGATGTGGGTAAGGGTTTATACAGCACAGATGTGTGTAAGGGTTTACTCAGCACAGATGTGGATAAGGATTTACACAGCACAGATGTGGGTAAGGGTTTAGACACTTTGGTAAAAACTCACTGCAATACACATAGTGAAAATTGACACACTAGATTTAAGATTTAAGAATAAAGGTTTATGCCCTTTATTCTTCTGTTTTAGCATCTTGGCCCTCTGCATTGTTTTCATACAAACCTTTTTTTCTGCAACAGAAAACCCTTCCCAATCCTTCCCAATTTTTCTATAGTACAGCTAGATGTCTCCTTGGATATTTGCTACAAGGATCTTTTATGATGACAGGAGTGAAACATCATGATAAAAGCACCACAGCTGGACATTTGTTCTCTTCCTATTTCTTGCACTTGGAAATTTTCCAGCATTACAGATTATGCAATTAACTGAGCTGTTTGACCAACTTGATTCTGTAAGGACAAGAGCACTGAATAGCACGCCCTTATGGGCAGCAAAGTAAATGTAGTTTGGTGTGTTTTTCAGCAGCTGCTTGTAAAATTCCTCTCCTGCTGTTCTCCTGCCAACCGTACTTTCTCCTGAAATAGCAGTCGATTAGTAACCCCTTGGAGAGCGACCATGTAATTCAGCTTGATTGCCTGGATGTACTTTTGTTCCAAGGCGAGGCAGTTCATCCTTCCATTGTGGTGCAGGTGAAGATAAACATACCCTACACCTTAAAGACTCACAAACACACTGCTTTATGTTCTTCACCAGGGCAGATCTCTGATCAGTTTGTGTCCTTTTACATTCTAATGAACACAGTTATGCAGGTGGTGAGGGGGGACTGATCTCAGGTCTCTTCCATTGAGATGCTTGATGGAGCATTGTGTAATGGGGGATTTGACATGGAGACATGGTAGTACATCTCCTGCAGATCACTGGATACAGATCGATCAGCCCAGGACACCCTACATCCTTCACCAAACAAACTGCAGTAAACTTATGTTGTGTTATGTATGGACTGTGAATGTATCAGTTAAAGATGATATTTGTATTGATTATTATTTTATATAAAAATACTTTCATTGACTGCAATACATTAGTGCAATTTTATCAATTTATTTTTATATTAATAACTAATAAATAAATAAAAATATAAGTTATGACCAATAATAATAATAACTACTATAACAACAACTGCAATGATAATAACCACAACAGTAATAACTACAATGTGACGCCGGGGGCGTTGGGACAGAGGCAGCCGGAGGCACGGGTTGCAGTGAAGGGAGTTTATTCTCCATCGCATAGGCAACAAAAGGCAAACAACGAAAATAGGCAGTAAGCTCTAACAAAGGACAACGGGCGCTCATAATACGAGAAGGAGAGGTCCAGTGTGGCTTCCAGCGAGGCAATGTGCAGCACTGGACCGGACGACCTACGGGCTTAAGATGAGCAACATAATTGTGTACAGGTGCATCAGTACTCAGGAGAATGTGATGGTGGGAGTGGTTGCGAGCTCGGAGGTGTGTGCTGGGATCGGCTGCTGGCCGGGATGCGCGCCCTCCTGTGGCGACCCGGCCCCCTCACCGTGACATACAAAGAATACTATATTCATAATACATATAACAATAACCACATAAATAATAACTATATTAATACTAACTATAATAACAACTACAATAATAATGATAGTGATAATAAACACAATAATCATAACAATAATATAAATTATATTATACTATACTACTATACTGCTATATTAACTATAATAATAATACCAACATGAATACACTTGGCTATGGTGGTTCAGGCACATTTACCGCTGCTTGTTTCATGTCTGTTGTGAATTCTCAGGTCCCCACAACCATCACACAACCACTGTACCGCTGTACACCCAATTTCTACATTTGTATCCCACAGGTGGTGTCCATGACAACTGTGCCAAGTTGTTGCCGTAGCAATGTTTTGAAAGGCCAAGAGGCGTTGGCATGGCAGTAGTGAAGTGACACATCAAAGAGAAATGCTCTGAGGTTTATGCACAAGCTGCACTACACAGCCAGCCAAATCCATTCCCTCCTTGACAAGTCCCTTAGGGCGACTGGCTAATTGGGGCCAATGTACCAAGCAGTCCAGCATTGTCTGCAGACTGAAGGGGTGTGAGTAATCCCCTGAGATGTCAGGAGCCCAGTGGTGAGATGAGTCCTGGGGACATTATTAGCCACTTCCATATGATCGACTTTACAACAGCTCATTCCTATGCTTGGCTATTGTAGGCCCTGACATTACTCTAAACACAGCAGTGTGAGCCCCACTCCAGGGGCAGCAGCGGATAGTGTGAATGAACTCAAACCAGTGTTCTGAAATGTGCTCAGCGACCTTGCCTCATGGACTAATATGTACAGTCTTAAGTCTGGTTTTACCACAGCATCATCACAGCACTTTAAATTCAGACCTACAGACTCTGCAAAGATCCATATAGACTTAGTATTTATTCTGGATATGCGCAGCCCCTATCAGATTAAATATTCTCATAATTTCACAGTATGAACACAGAACACAATATGAAGGCAAACTGGATAAAACCTGTCTGAATATGAAATTAGATTAGATTACATAGAATTTAGATAGATAGAATTAGATATGTTCGGATTTTACAAGAAACACTGGTGACAGAACAGCACTCCTACACTAAGAGGTTCAAGTTCCAGATCCAGTTAAATCGGTTCACAAAACCCACAACAAATGTCTTCAAGTATTTAAACAGGTGTCTTTAAACAGATGTCTGTAGACAGGTATCTTTAAACTGGAGGCTTTCCGTCTCAGTAACAACATTAACAACAGTAATAACAGTTTTATTTTTCCCTCATTCAAAACATTCAGATATTTAAGGTCTCTACACACACACACACACACACACACAGAAATCTGTGTGTGTATACACAGAAATCTGTGTGTGTGTGTGTGTGTGTGTGTGTGTGTGTGTGTGTGTGTGTGTGTGTGTGTGTGTGTGTGTGTGTGTGTGTGTGTGTGTGTGTGTGTGTGTGAATAATGCAAAACTCATTATTTCTTGTCTGCAAACACATGAACGTACTGACATTCATCCCCACCCAGTCACCAGCTGACACTTTCTCTTCTTCTCCTCCCCCTCACCCCTTTCCTCCTCTTCTCCTCTGTCTCCTCCTCCCTTCTCCTCCTCTCTGCTCTCTTCTCCTCCCCTGTCCTTCCCTCTCCTCTTCTCATCCTCCCCTCCCCATCTCTTATCTCCACTTTTCTGTTCTTCACTCATCTCTTTTGTAAACCTAACTCTCCTGTCCTCTCCCATCCATCCATCCATCCATCCATGAACTGAAGAAGTTGAGGTTGAAAGAATGGCCATGCTCTGAATACCATCAATGAAACATTGTCACTCAGGCAACACTCTTTTCTTCACTCTTCTTTGTTCTGTCTTTCTATGAGCCTCAGTCTGTATCACTCTTCCTCTCTTTTCTCTCTATTTCTTCTCTCCCTTTTTCTTAGTCTCTCCTTCCCTCCCTATTTATGCTCCTTTCTTCTTTTCTCACTCTCCATCTTTCTCCCATCATCCCTTTCACTCCCTCACCCTTTCTCACTATCTCTCCCTCTCTTACTACCTCACCCTCTCTCACTGCCTCACCCTCTCTCACTGCCTCACCCTCTCTCACTACATCTCTCACTAGCTCACCCTCTCTCACTACCACTCACTACCTCACC
Organism: Brachyhypopomus gauderio; assembly: GCF_052324685.1. Taxonomy (NCBI): domain Eukaryota; kingdom Metazoa; phylum Chordata; class Actinopteri; order Gymnotiformes; family Hypopomidae; genus Brachyhypopomus; species Brachyhypopomus gauderio. Next base: position 23,464,247 of record NC_135213.1, read on the forward strand.
CTCTGTCACTACCCTCTCTTTTTCCTTCTACACAATACCGTAATCTCCAGCCTACTTCATGACTTTGCTGGCCTTTGCTGTTATATTTCTTTCTTTTCACACTTTAATTTGCTTCATTCTTCTCTTCCCAGGTGAGGACAGCCTTGTGCTAATTGGACATGTGGACTTTTACACTGCTCCTTACATACCTCAGCACACCTCAGTCAGGCATAATTCAAAAGCCGATTGCTTCCACATAAAATGATTTCATTCTGAACACACACATATACACACACACACACAGTCAGGTCGCTTTGCAGTTGTGTTTTAAATGTCTGCCTTTGCCATCTGGTCACACATAGGACAGACTAAGCTACTGTTCACTGGTTGGACACCAACATCTGAGTCATGGCCCAAGAGCCAGTAATCTGCATGTTCCTGTCCATCAGCTAGGACCAGTCCAGAGCACAATGCCATGAAAGCATTTTCAGAGCAATTTCAATTCAGCAGAGTAATGGCTTCATCTGTGTTTTGAATATGTGTTTAATCCATCATGCACAGAGAGCAGAGCCAGGGATTCACTGATCCCTCAACGAGACAAGCAGCAGCTCCAGCTGGTGGCTGTTTGGAGCAGTGTTATCGTGCGATGACCCTGCCCATGTACTTCGCCCATATTGTAATTCAGTTGCAGCACAGTCGTGCTAGTTTATGTCCAGATGGCAGTGTGATATCATGTTGGCCTCCTGCAGAAACGCCGGATGGAGCAATAAGAGTGATGTTCTGGACTGTAGGCCTGGTGTGCAGCTAAACATTCATTAACCACATAAAGAGAGGACAGAGATACAGTTAGAGAGAAAGAGAGAGGGAGAGAGAGGGAAAGAGAGAGGGAGAGAGAGAATGCTAAAATACATATCACTGGTAAATGGGAAGTGCACTCTGTGTTCTACTATTCCAATCTCCTTTCCTGTCCATTACCTTTAATTGAATTTCCGGTAGATAAAAGGGAAAGAAATAAAGGCAGCAGTCAGGGCAGTTCAGCCCCCGTGAGGAGGTGCAGGAGGCAGTCAGGGCAGTTCAGCCCCCATGAGGAGGTGCAGGAGGGAGTCAGGGCAGTTCAGCCCCCGTGAGGAGGTGCAGGAGGCAGTCAGGGCAGTTCAGCCCCTGTGAGGAGGTGCAGGAGGGAGTCAGGGCAGTTCAGCCCCTGTGAGGAAGTGCAGGAGGGAGTCAGGGCAGTTCAGCACCCGTGAGGAGGTGCAGGAGGGAGTCAGGGCAGTTCAGCCCCTGTGAGGAAGTGCAGGAGGGAGTGAGGGCAGTTCAGCCCCTGTGAGGAGGTGCAGGAGGGCGTCAGGGCAGTTCAGCCCCTGTGAGGAGGTGCAGGAGGGAGTCAGGGCAGTTCAGCCCCTGTGAGGAGGTGCAGGAGGGAGTCAGGGTGGCTCAGCTCACAGCTGTAGTGACGCTGCTAGAGGCCACAGGCTCTGCCAGATCTGCATGTTTTAGTGCTTTGGGTTATTTACTGCAGTTTTCATTAAGCTCTTTTGGAAAGGAAAGCAGTGAAATGTGGAGTCTGTTGTATGGGAAATATTTTTGAAGAATCCAGAATGCGTCTGTATTCATGTGTGGGTGGGTGAATGTATGAGTGCTTAAACGTTAAACATCCTTTCATGAATACTTTCTCCCACTATCAGCAACTTTGTTTAGCTTTATTACATACCCTTAATGTTACGTTTACTAAACCGTATTTTAGTTTAAAAAAATACTTTAGTTAAATATTCATTATCTAGCTCAATTATCCCCATATCAGTCCGCTCCACACATCAGCAATGTTTGTTTAATGCAGTAAACCGTGCAAATATCAGGGCCTGACACTGCTGTGTCTGCTCTACTAGTGACTGCCATCATGAGGGTGTGATAAAAGATCTGAGTGTATCTGAAGAGGAACGGGGAACCAGAGCTGATTTCTGTGCGACTCCTGTCTCGGACAGATTACAGCGGCTGTCTGCAAGCTGTCTATCACCTCGGGTCAATCGAAGCCCCTGCTCGAGGCACGGCAGAATCCTGTCCCAACCCAAGATAACCGAACTTCACCTGTTCACAGCCATCCTGCATGCACATGGCAATTGAGTGAGTGTGTTGCGATCAGATTAAGTAAGTGCACGTATGGCAGGGATCAGATTAGCTAATCAGACTGTGATAAGAAGCATGCTAACATGCAAGATTTGTGACTACATGAGAATGAACGTGAGAACAGAAACACAGAACAGAGTGTGTTTGCTGTGGAACATGAATGTCAAGTTGATTTGCTTAAGAAATACAAGTGGGTATTATTAGGACTGCACATGTCACATCTGGTGAATGCAGTGATCTGATGAATACAGTGATCTGGTGAATGCAGTGACCTGGTGAATGCAGTGCTTACCGGCTTTGGCTATTGGATATCCAATAGTGAGAGGTTTAGGTCTGAACCTATTTTTTAATGTTATGGGAACAAAGTTTTCTGCTAAATTCAGAAATGTAAATTTGAAGCAACGAAATCTGTTTTCTCTCCCGTGTTATATGTTTGCTCAGCCAGTTCAGCACCTTCTGAATAACTAACAGGAATGAATGCTTATGTCCTAGGAACCTCATCCCCTTCCCATTAGCTAGGTGAGTGGAAGGAGAGACTGACTCTCTTCTCTCTTCTCACACCAGAGACTAAACTAGAAATATGTGGGTATATTTACATACACTATATTGCCAAAAGTATTCGCTCACCCATCCAAATTATTGGAATCAGTTGTTCCAATCAGTTCCATGGCCACAGGTGTATAACATTAAGCACCTAGGCATGCAGACTGTTTTTACAAGCATTTTTGGAAGAATGGGTCACTCTCAGGAGCTCAGTGAATTCCAGCGTGCAACTGTGATAGGATGCCACCTGTGAAACAAATCCAGCCATGAAATTTCCTTGCTCCTAAATATTCCACAGTCAACTATCAGCTGTATTATAAGAAAATGGAAGTGTTTGGGAATGACAGCAACTCGGCCATGAAGTGGTAGGCCATGTAAATGGACTCAGCCGGGTCAGCGGATGCTGAAGCGTATAGTGAGGTTGGCAACTTTCTGCCAAGTCAATCACTACAGACATCCAAACTTCATGTGGCCTTCAGATTAGCTCAAGAACAGTGCACAGAGAGCTTCATGGAATGGGTTTCCATGGTTGAACAGCTGCATCCAAGCCATACATCACCAAGTGCAATGCAAAGCTCCAGATGCAATGGTGTAAAGCATGCCGCCACTGGATTCTACAGCAGTGGAGGCACATTCTTTGGAATGACGAATCGAGCTTCTCCATCTGGCAATCTGGCAGTTGCCAGAAGAACGGAACTTGTTTGATTGCATTGTGCTAAGTGTAAAGTTTGGTGGAGGGGGGTTGTGTTTCAGGAGCTGGGTTTGGCCCCTTAGTTCCAGAGAAAGAAACTCTGAATGCTTCAGTACTTCTGGTGGTTTAGGGTAAGGGCTAAACTGGTGGTTTAGGGATAGGGCTAAATTGTCTGGTGTTTAGGGTTAGGACTTAACTGTCTGATGGTTTAGGGTTAGGACTATGGCTTCATTTCTGAAAAATGGTGAGGACACAGAGCATGTTGGTGGAGTTAAGCTGAGGACTCCAACCTAAGTGGGTCTGACCACAGTGGGTCTGATGTCCATGGCTCTGACCACAGTTTGATGTCTGTTGGTCTGACCACAGTGGATCTGACGTCTGTGGGGTGCAGCACCACCGCTTTCATCCCTCCTGGAGCTCCAGTTACTCCTTACCCACCTGGCAGATCGGAGCAGGAGCGCCACTGCAGTTGACTCATTCAGTGACTCATGAGTGCAGTCCCAGCTTGTAACTGTGGTGTTATGGTCATTTTACAGATCACCAGAAGCATAAAGGTGAAAATTTTATGTGAAATTCTTCTTTTATAAAAAATCATTTTAAAAGAAATGCATTATTAAAAAGAAAAAATCATGCCAGCTTTATGCTGTCAAAACACACTGATCGTTTATTATAATAGTCAAATTAAGTCAAATATTAGCACTCTTTTTTCTGTTATAATTTGCTTGTGGAGCTTATTGTGGATTTTCTAAATATCTGACAAAAGACTCATCAAGACCGCACATTGCACCCTGAAGAGAGGAGCACCCTGAAGAGAGGAGCACCCTGAAGAAAGGTGCACCCTGAAGAGAGGTACACCCTGAAGAGAGGAACACCCTGAAGAGAGGAGCACCCTGAAGAGAGGAGCACCCTGAAGAGAGGTACACCCTGAAGAGAGGAACACCCTGAAGAGAGGAACACCCTGAAGAGAGGAGCACCCTGAAGAGAGGAGCACCCTGAAGAGAGGAGCACACTGAAGAGAGGTACACCCCAAAGAAAGGAGCACCCTGAAGAGAGGAACACACTGAAGAGAGGAGCACCCTGAAGAGAGGAACACACTGAAGAGAGGAGCACCCTGAAGAGAGGTACACCCTGAAGAGAGGTACACCCTGAAGAGAGGAGCACCCTGAAGAGAGGAGCACCCTGATGAGAGGTACACCCTGAAGAGAGGAACACACTGAAGAGAGGAGCACCCTGATGAGAGGTACACCCTGAAGAGAGGAACACCCTGAAGAGAGGAGCACCCTGATGAGAGGTACACCCTGAAGAGAGGAGCACACTGAAGAGAGGAGCACCCTGAAGAGAGGAGCACCCTGAAGAGAGGTACACCCCGAAGAGAGGAGCACCCTGAAGAGAGGAGCACACTGAAGAGAGGAACACCCTGAAGAGAGATACACCCTGAAGAGAGGAGCACCCTGAAGAGAGGAGCACCCTGAAGAGAGGTACACCCTGAAGAGAGGAGCACCCTGAAGAGAGGAACACCCTGACAAGAGGAATACTACAACATTTACTTCATTGACTGATTAACAAAATACAAATAAGCCATTTCACCCATGTTCATTACATAAATGTTTCTGTTACATTTATTAGCTTCAAGCAATAATGAGGGACAACTGTTAGGAAACAGCAAGACCCGTTCATGGACGAATGGCCAAGACTCGTTCAGGGACATGTGCAAATTTGCCTTAGAGAAAAACATGAAGGGAAATACATTTTTGGATTTGTGAATAAGTTTCCTGGAACAAGCCCAGGCTGAGTGAGACGACGTCCTGCACACATTCTTCCACTGCCACTATGCAGGGAGGCGGAGGAACTCTTTTTAATTACCTCACTCTATGCCTCACTGACTCACATTGTAAGCTGTTTAATTTTACATTTCATCACCTTTTAAACACGAAAAAGTGCCATTAAAGTCAGCCCAATTTCTGCTCGCTCATAAATATAAGCTGATTTAGCCTGAAGCAGACAGACAAGAGGCCCTGGTGAGAGGACAGTAAAGGTGAATATTACACAGAGTGTATCTTTCAATGTAACTTACACAGGGTGCATGTTTGGGTGTAACTTTCTCAGGGTGCATGTTTGGGTGTGTCTTATACAGCCTGAACCACTGCTACAAGGCATGATGGATCCATGCTTTCATGTTGTTGATGCCAAATTCTGACCCTACCATCTGAATGTCGCAGCAGAAATCGAGACTCATCAGACCAGGCAACATTTTTCCAATCTTCTATTGTCCAATTTTGGTGAGCCTGTGCAAATTGTAGCCTCAGTTCCCTGTTCTTAGCTGATAGGAGTTGCACCCGGTGAGGTCTTCTGCTGCTGTAGCTCATCTGCCTCAAGGTTCGACGTGTTGAGTGTTCAGAGATTTGAGTTACTGTTGCCATTCTATCAGCTCGAACCAGTCTGGCCATTCTCTTCTGACCTCTGACATCAACAAGGCATTTGCACCCACAGAACTGCCGCTCACTGAATATTTTCTCTGTTTCTGACCATTCTCTGTAAACCCTAGAGATGGTTGTGCGTGGAAATCCAAAATCCCAGTAGATCAGCAGCTTCTGAAATAATTTGAGTGTGTCTTACACAGGGTGAATATTATCATTGGGAGGCAGAGCATACAGCAGGTATACATATATAAGCACAGCAACTCAGCCACAAAGGAGCAGACTATGTAGCATTACAGAGCAGGGTCACTGAGTGCTGATAGACATAGTGCATAAAGTCACCAAAAGTTCCAAACCTCCTCTGACATTAACACCAACACAAAACTGTGCGCCAGCAGCTTCATGGCATGGGTCTCAACGGCCGAGCAACTGCATGCCAGCATCACATCACACAGAACAACACCAAGTGTTGGATGGAATGGTATAAAGCACACTGCCACTGGACTCTGGAGTAGAGACGTTTTCTTTGGAGTGACCAATCATGCTTCTCTTTCTAACTGTTGGAGTCTCGTGGAAAGTCTGGGTTTGATGAATGTCAGGAAAATTTAACCTGCCTGACTATAATGTGCCACATGTAAAGCTGGGGTTGATTTCCAGGGCTTGGTTTAGGCCCCTTTGTTCCTATGAAGGAAAATCCTCAAAAAAAGTCATTTTAGACAGTGCAACTTGCAACTTTGTGGGAACATGGGAAGCCCATATTCTGTTCTAGCATATCTATGCCCCAGTGCACACAGCAAGGTCCATAAAGGCATGGATGAGTGACTTTGGTGTGGAAGAACATGACCAGACCTCACAGAGCCCTGACCTCTACCCCATCCAACACCTCTGGGATGAACCAGCATAAAGATTATGAGGCAGGCCCTCTTGTCAACATCAGTGTCTGAAATCTTCTAGATGAATGAGCATAGATTCCCACTGACAGACCGTAAATTGTTGACGGGGGGACGGGGGATTGGCCAACATAAATTGCTGACCGGGGGGGGGGGGGGGTGGCGAACGTAAAATGTTCCTGGAGGGGGGGGTTGGGGGGGGGGGGGTAAAATTGACACAGCGAGAAAAAAAAGATGGATTTAAAGTGTGCAGAAACAGTCTAAATAGTCGTTTGAACTAACCTAGTGAAAACAGGGACATTAAATGATTTTTTTTTTTTTTTTTTGCCGGGACCGAATATTAAAAAGAAGGAAAACCGGGACAGCCCAGGAAAACCGGGACAGCGACGTGAAAACCGGGACAGTCCCGGGAAAACCGGGACAGGTGGCAACCCTATATATATCTCTTGTAGTTGCAAGAGTAGTCATAGTTAGCTGGCTAAAGTAGTGTGTACTGAGACAGGTAGTGTGTACAGAGAAAGTGATGTTTTACTTATAATGCTGTAGCCCCTCAGCACTCCCAGCACTCAGAGGGGCCAGGCTACTATAGGACCACCCATGTAAGGAAAATCAGAAATGGCATTGGTCAGATTTCCTGTCATTTTACTACTAGACTTACATTACAGACCTTGGGCTCACCTTACTAGTTCTCACCTGCCCACATATGCAATGTCTCAGAACTTTTCAAACAACCAATCAGCACACAGGATGAAAGCCCCTTAAAAAAGTAACAAAATCCGACATCCTGTATTTTATCCAGGGTGTATCTTACACAGGATGTATTTACCCAGGGTTTATCTTACCCAGGGAAGGTGCTGCTTCTCTGTATTTTAAACTGGAGATACCTGGTCTGTGAGATTCCTCACACGTCTTAACAGAGTAGCACTAAAACTACTCCATGTAAGATACTGCATGTGTAACTGATTTAAGGTGGTTTTAGGGTTTCAGTGTCACCAGCACTTCTCTTTTCATCCTTTTCATCTTCCTTTTTTACTTTTAAAAATAAACTAAAGCCCCAAGGTAGGATTATCCATCTACACCCTTCAGATTAAAGTTGCAGTGTGCAACGTGTGAATTTGAGTTCCCTTGGAACTGTTTATGTGCATCGGTGTGAATATCATACTATACACACTCGTGCATATACATACACACACACACACAAGATCTAATGAGTAATGGCCTAATATATTAGGTTTCTACCATGAAGATAACAAAGCACTATTATCACTCTGGACAAGCACTTCTGCTAAATGTTGCAATTGTTGCAATTGTAAATGTAAATAAATTCTGTTTTAGATTCATACATATTCATGCATGTCCCTTTTTCTACATTAATTAACACAATAACAACAACAAAGAAAACAATGAATAAATTGACAATTAAAAAATCCCACCGCATGTTTATCTGTAGATGAACCTAACATTAGATAAATATAGTCATCAATAATGTAGAATGGATCAGCATGGAAAATGAAGCCAAGGTTTGAGCTGTAGGGGTATGGCAGCACCTCACTGTAGTCTACATTCCTGATGGGGCTTCGTGAAGCACGTATATGTGTGAGATTGCTATGATGGACATCCCCACAGCTTACGTCTTTTCTTCTACTGTATCTTCTCTTGACTATAAGCTATAAAAGATGCAAGGCATTTCGATTTGTAGTTTTATTTTTATTCTTGTAGCAAATCTCAAAAGGTTTCTTTGGCACTGAGGTGCAAGTGAAGGGTTAGTGTGTTAGGAATGTTATCCATAAACCAGGACTGCAAATTTGTTAATTCAGAACATGTGTGTTAACTTAGCTGGGACCATTGCACAGTGATTGGAGGTGTCGATCAGGATTAGGCAACACTTAGTTAATTTGGCTTTGCACAAATGGATTGTGTGAAACACTTTAAGTTGTATAAGGTTAAGATGAGCACAGGAGGTGGGCTGGTTCACTTGTGACATTGCATTTTCCCTCCATGCATCTAGTAAGTAATCCCGAGCTCCCTCTCCCAATTATCTGTGATGGAGAATCGGACGGAGGTGAGAGTGTTGATTTATAGTCGTGAGGTTAAGGGCCTCAATTCTGGTTGGTCTTTTCAGTCAGATCCTGGAAATATTCTCAGAGGGGAGTAGTGAGAAAGCACAGTTTGTTTTCTGAACTGTGGATTTGAAGGCATCAGAAGAAGTGACATTCTGGTGAATTAAATTTAAAGGGGAGCTTCTGAAACTAACGAATGTATCACTCATAAATTGATAAACCAATAAAAAGAGAAGTGACCAGGGTAGCACCCCTCTCTCTTCTGACCAGTCAAAGGTAGAGGGCACAAACTGATGTTTATCACATACAGGGCAAAGCAGAACGACACTGGGCAGTTTTAAATGGAGGTCAAATAGTCCATGTTTTCAGTGCGGAAAGGATGATGGGGTGCAAAGTGTACTTACAGGTCTGACTCTCCTAGACACTGATGAAGGCAGTTAGAACTATATATTTTGGCCAAATCTGATTAGACCTTTCAAATGATCAAATCGAAATATTGCTACCTGAATAATGAAATGCTGGCGAGAGCCTTAAAGGTATGGAGACTGGCATTGAGTCAAGTGGAAAGCATTCACCTTTGCTAAAGTTCTGTTATAGCCAGAGAATGACTCAAACTCTTCCAGGATACTGGCTGCATTATGGACTGTGACATATGCCGGCGAGTGCCCTGTCTGTTGGGAGAGGGGAGGGTGGCGCCTGGTCTATCCATACCTGTAACAGTGCAATAGGCAAACGCAGGCCTGTTAAGGGACAGTCCTGGTCCTCTAGATAAGAAGACACATTCGTAATTTGGAGCATTTGTACTGAGCTATATGGAAAAGTGTACTGTTGTACACAGAATCAATTGTAACCTGTTGAGGATTTTCATACTGTGTTCATGCCTACTCTGCTTAGTTCAAACCAACACTGGGAACACTGGGAATGTGGGCAAAGGTTTAATATACGTCAAACTAAATATATGTCAATGCTTAAATATTACTAACTAGAGTGAATTAATTTTGAGGGATGAGATATAGCTTTAAATATTGCCAACACCATAGATCCTTGAACCAATCTATGCTGTACCCCCTGGGTAAAACCCTAAATTAGACCACTGACCAAGCCAGGCACTGTGGCAGGAAGGAACACATATTATCCTAATAGCTGCTGTGCTGTACGACAGAGCAATGATCCACAATGATCTACTGCAATTGTGATTATGATTCAGGCAGGGAGCAGGTGTTACTGTTACATTGTTGGTCCTAGAGCCTTTCTGTTTCTTACAACCTTCAGTTAAAAATTTTATAAAGTAAGAACAAATGTTTGGGAGAAAGCATGGCATGAAACATCACTGGACACATTACAGCAAGTTTTTTTAAGGGAAAAATATTTAATTACACCTGTAATACAAAAATGTCCCTCAGATTTGCTATTAATTTGGCATTTAGAGCAAGTTACATTACCGCAGGGGACTGTACTGTAGGGGCCCTGACTTTAGGTTCTGTACTATAGGGCCCCTTATTTTAGGGGTACTCAACTGGCGGATCCAGACCCGAACGCAGTCCTGTCCGGACGCAATCTCATTCCTGATTAACTGGATACAGACCCAAAAAATATATATATTTATTATTTTAAACCGGAGTACTTATTTCAGGGCTATTGAAAAAACACTCCGTCACGAGTGTTACGTTTGCCAACCCCCCCGCTCAACAACTTACGTTCGACCACTCCCCCCCGCTCAACAACTTATGTTCAGCCCCCGCCCCGCCCAGACCCCTGTTTTACCCCTGTACCCCTGTTTTAGGGTATGTGTCACAGGGCCCCTTATTTTAGGGTCTGTATTACAGAACCTCTTATTTTAGGGTCTCGACTGTAGGGTCTTTCTCTTTAGAGTCTGTACTGTAGGATCCCTCTCTTTAGGGTCTGTATCAAAGGGCCCCTAATTTTAGGGTGTGTACTGTAGGGCCCCATATTTTGGGGTCTGTAGGACCCCTTTAGGATTTTGCAACTCAACCAGCAAATGTAAGCTGATGAGTGCAGCAAGTGTGAGTATGTGAGTGAGAGAGAGAAAGAGAGAGAGAGAGAGAGAGAGAGAGAGAGAGAAAGAGAGAGATAAGGGTAGGGTAGGGGTTTGATCATATGAGCATATGGTTAATCCTAACTGCTGTTTCCTGTGAGTGTTTCTGAGCAGACTGTGTGGTAAATATGTTTGACAAAAGTATGTTTAGTGAAATTTGTATTTGGTAAGAATGTACAAGTTCTAATGTTGTATAATGCATATATCAGTGCTGGATGAGAGTGTGTTTATATCTGGCCCTAATACCTAAAAATGCAGTTTTGTATATAGCAAGACTTGTACTGTTATTATGATGTTGATCACGCTCATACATCTATGTCATATCTCTCTGTCTTTCTCTCCCTCTCATTTGCTTTAATATCAAGATGTTCCCACTGTGGAGGACACTGCAGCGTACGGGCATTTTTCTCATAATCACAGCATTCCACCCCCTTCCTCCCCCCAGTCTCCAGCACAGACTGGACCGCTAGCTAGTATGAAACTCCAATAAACTTTCTTTTAAATACGGTGGGATTTTCTCTTCGCTACGCTTCATCAAATCCCCCGCCACCACCTGTCAGCCATGTGCTTTTGTTATTATTTCAGTTGCTACACCTTGTTGTTTGTAACTCTGCCTTTTGTTAATGGTTTTATGTGTGTCAGGTTTAGTTTCTTGATTATCTGTGTATTTAAAGTTTTAAACCCAGTATGTTGACATTTGCTGGTTATTGTACGTAGCCCCTGTGTTTCCTAGTCTCTGTGTTTCCTCTGCCTGGTATTGTTTTGTGAGCCTGACTTTATATTTAAGCCTTGTTTAATATTGTTTATCCCTAGTTTCTGTATGTTCTGGTTTCTATTGTGTTTTTTTGTGTTTGCTTTAGTTTGTTATGTCTTGTGTTGGTTAAGTGTCTGTCTATGATTGCCCTCAAAATATGAACCAGGACTGTGTCAGTGACCCTGAGTATGGAGTTGTCCTTAATAAATCTCACACTTCTCGGCACATGTTCTCAGCTAATGCCCATTACAGAATAACCAGCCACGCAAGGATGCAGTGAGACAGCGAGACTCTGGTCAGTTTATCCACTGGGATTGAACTTTAGCTGCTCCACTGTCAGGTTTCCCTGTGTTCCAGCAACCTCCAGACCAGAGACAGCAAATGCCTCAGTGATGTAGGTATAGCAGTATCTCATCATCTGCACATACTTTTGGGTTTGGCCATTTTGTGCGACGAGACCACAGCTAAGTACCAAGAGTCTGCCCGACATTGATCTCAAGCGCCAGTCCCCATGCTTTGGGTAAAGGGAAGCAGGCGTCTTACATTTACATTTACATTTATGGCATTTGGCAGACGCCCTTATCCAGAGCGACTTACATTTTTTTTATCTCATTTTTTATACAAGTGAGCAATTGAGGGTTAAGGGCCTTGCTCAGGGGCACCTCAGTCATGGCCTGGGGATCGAACCTGCGACCCTCCGGTCACAAGACCAGTTCCCTAACCGCTAGGCCATGACTGCCCTGTCTTGGGTACCGCAGAGAGGGGAATGTGTTTGTGAGTTCTTCCAGGGGTCTCCCATTCTGCTGTGGAGGTGGCTGTCCTGCTGGCCATACCAACCGTCTTGGTCTCCTGCATGGGAGAAGCCATGCCTCTGTTTCCTGTTCCTGGTGTTTGAATAGACATGCCTCTGGTTCCTGTTACTGACATAGGAATGACTACACTTCTTGTTGTGGGTGAGACCACACCTCCAATTCCTGTTCTCCTGGCCACACCTCCGAACAGGATGTCACTGCCACACTTCCGGAACCCCTGGGCCTACCACCACTGGACATCGCTGCCCACAACCCTCAAATCACCACTGGATGTCACCACTGTGCTCCGCCATTCCATGTTCTTCCTGTCCCGCCCTTCTCCATATTGTATGGGTAGCCCTTCTGTTTCTTGGGCGCCTTCTTTGACTTTGAATGAATGAATGAATGAATGTTCAACTTATATAGCGCCTTTCTAGATACTCAAGGATTGGACTTTCTCTGTTTCTTTGTTTTTGCTCATCTTGTTGAGTCTGTTCCTGTTCCTGTCTCGGTTCCTTTGTCTCCTTTTGTTCCAGATGTTGTCTCCATTCCTGTTTCTGTTCCTGTGTTTGTCTCTGTGCTTTTGCTTGTGGCACGACATGTTTGTTCATGTTTTCCTCGGCCTTCTGTTCCATCTCCTACTGGACATCATCACTCTTTTTCTGTTGTTGTTCCTCCCCCTCTTGTCGTCGTCTGTCTTTTTGTTGCGTTGATGTCAATCTGTTGGTTCTGTTCTTGTATCCGCTTCCATGTCTGTGTCTGCTCCTGTGTCTGCCGTTTGCTGGTGCTGACCACATCTACACCTTGTGCCTGTCAGACCACTGTTTTCACTCAAGACTCACTGGTCACATGCATAGCTGACTGTTTTGCCACTGCTCCGATCAGCCATATCACTGCTCTGGTCATCTGTATCACTGCTCTGAATGGACTTGATACATTTGACAAGCACTGGTCTACACAGAAAAAAAAACATAGATTGTGTATGTAAGGTAAGGCTTCTGAAATTAAACAATTATTACATTTGTAAAAATAACACTTGCCGTGAGAGACTATGGTATTATCACACCTACACCTTACAGTTCCACTCAAATGGCTGCATACATGACAAACATGGCTCCTAAGAGCACCGGCAGAAATTTCACCCAGTCCTCCCTTTACTGTTGACAACACCAAAAGGCAAGTATCTGTATTTTGATACATTTCTGTAAAATAATGAAAGGTCTGACCTCTGACAGCTGTGTGTGTATGTGGGTGTGTTAGCTTTCAAATGTCACCACTTTTTAAATTCCACCAAAGACAAATGCATTAAATGGCACATAGGCAATGATCTTTAGTGTTAATTGCTTAGTTTCAGATACAGAGGCCTCAATTACTACAGAGCACATTGTTTACTGAGAGCAGCAATAGTCTATCTGTCCTAGAAACCCAGCAGCACCCAGGGGGGTGCCCTATGGGGCAGTTAGGATGAGGAATCAGGTGTGGTTTTCCCTAAAAAGCAGTTGAAGTGACCATAGAGGGTGTCATTTACTTCCAAGGGTAAATGTCATAAGTTTAATTCTCCTCTCAGAGAGGGTAGGGTTTACCACATGGGGTGTAATTCTCCCCTGAGGCAAGGTAAGGGTCACCATACAGGGTATAATTCTACCCTGAGAGAGGGCTTCGGGATGAAGACTATGGGTGTTATATAGAAAAACCTGCTCTGACCTGTTGTGTCAAGGGACTAAATACTCTCACATTACAGCCCCTGACCCCTCCCCTTTGGGCGTGTGTTTATGTTGTCTACGTCTAGTCGTCTGTGTCTGTGGATCTCCGTGGGTGTGGTGGTGTCTGAGTGTGTTCATTGGTCTCACCTGTGGCTTGTCTCGTGATCACTTGGGGCTTATGTGGTTTGTCTATTTAATGTGCGTTCGCGCAGTGTCCCGTGCTCGTCTTTGTCAGAGTCGTATGTGTGACTTCTAGTCGATGTTTAAACGTGTGCTATATGCGCCTTCGTGTAAATAAATGTGAACTGGACTCATGCCTCGTCCTTCTCCCAGCACCCAGCGTCATAAATACAGGTTCAGGCCCTCAAATAAAACCCCCAAGCACAGCACTAGAGACTTGCTGTAAAAATTGACTCATTCTCGGACAAACTGTTAACTGTCTCTTATCTTCATGACTGACTTCAAGCACAACCGATAGCTGCTTCAAGTATGCATTCCCATGGTGGACAGGCATGTTTTCTTCACCCACAATAACCAGGGTAACCATCTGCACAGAATGTGTACTGGAGGACTGGACAGGCTTAAAGTTTTGCAGCACACAAGTGACCTCACAAATATACCTGCCACTGTTCATCTTTTAATGGCCACTCCAAAGCAATAATGCTAAGACACACACACACACACACACACACAATGATCTCTCACGTTAAATTCTTTGATCTGCTCCACACATTTGAATAAGTGTATTTTAAGCATACCTAACCTTGCACAGTAAGATGCCAGTGAAATAGCCACTCTTCAGTTTTTTTTATTTCTTTGGTCAGATGCAGATTTACATTTACAGCCCTGTGATATGTCCCTAAAATAAAACAAGCTAGAATGAGAGGAGAGGTGAGGCATTCAACCAAATCTTATGGTCATTCATGTCAATATGATATTTGATCAAGCAAGGACAGGTGGTCTTATGACAGAAAAGAATAATGTGTTGAAATAAGGAAATAATGAAATAGGAGTTCAAATAATGAAATAAGGGTTGAAATAACAAAATAAGGACTGTTGAAAATCTGTTCAGTCTGCCTCCATTAAAGTCACACGTTGTCAGACCAATTTGACACAACAAAAAGTGTGTCACTTTTTCTGTTGTTAGGGCACATTGTTTTGCTGTTTTTGTCACGTGGTCCTGCCTCCCCCCTGTCAGTCATGTCTTTTGTTTTGTTCTGTGTGTTTGAGGGTCTTTTATTTTGGAATTCCTTGTTGTCTCTGTTTTCACACCCCTGCCTAGGTCTCCGCCATGGCTGGATTACTGACCGGGCCAGTGGGGCCAGCGCCCAGGGGCCCTTGAGGTCAGGGGGCCCCGGGGGGGCCCTGGCTGAAAACTTTTTGCGATGCCTATCAACATTTATGGTACAATATATTTTTATTTCCGAGGCCCCTCCATTTTAAGGATCCTCTGACTATTAGGGACTTTGACTCCAGGGCCTCTTTGGGGCCCTAGCCATTCTTTTGGGGCCCCTAGCCATGCTCTTGGGCCCTAGCCATACTTTTGGGCCCCTTAGGAAAATGGATGAGGCGTTATGGCACTGCTCTGACTTCGACTTCTGGCTATTAGGGGTCCTAGGAAAGAGGGGGGCATATTTTTTGAGGGCCCTGGTTATGAGAGCCCCTACCAGGGGGCCCTAGAGAAGAGCAGGGCATACCATTAGGGACCTTGATCACGAGGGCCCCTGCTATGGGGCTCTTGACATCCATAGAAGTCGTTTACCATGGCTCCTTGACTTTCTAGGGACCTACAAATTCAGGCCCTTACTTAATGTTTCTGAATTTGTATTGTTTCAAAATTATTATGTTCGATTTCTCTTAAGCACAGAGACACAAATTTAGTAATTTTGTAATTATTTAAATTTAAGACAAGCAATTTGTCTGATGAATGCTATCTTTGACGCCGATTGATTAAATTTAGTGAATTTGGCCAAGGGTGTGATTTCACTTATGTAAAAAAAACAACAAGCCATTTAACTAGTTTCATGTTTCCCCTTTAATAAACAACAGTAAAGAGACCAGTGGTAACTCTAGTTCTGAAGGAATGCATGAAAGAAAAAGTGCCTTTTCATACAACAGAACTGCAAGCTAATTTTACTGCAATAGCACAATTTTGGTTTGGTGACAGATGATGAAACAGCAAGTGAGTTTTTTTGTAGTAGCTGTGTCTGCGTATGTGTGTAACCCTGATATTTAGTTTGAGGATTATTTATTGGAAAACATATTTTATTCAGCTTCTTGTTCAATGACCATTCAATGACAGTTTGACATGACTTGACATGTTTCAAGTCAGTGTGAAGGGGTCTTGACAATAATTAAACTTGATTTAATATCATTAACACAGCATTTTTAATATACTCAAAACCTTTCCCCTGTCTCCCTCTCCATGCCTCTCTCTCTCTCTCTCTCTCTCTCTCTCTCTCACACACACACACACACACACACACACACACACACAAAACAGCATTTTTATAGTAGATAGTGTCTACCTCCCCCACCCTCTCACTCAGTGGTGAAAAATTGTTACATTGCTCTAAATTCCCACGGGGGGGGGGGGGGGGGGGCTGAGCCAATCAGGTGTTGTGAGAACTTCCAAGTGAATATGCAAGATCTATATAAACCCCCTGTCGGTATCAAAACTCCTCACATGCAAACAGTTCAGCTTGTGAACTTGCTCTGTGCTTTTACTACAACTTTTACCTTGCTATTACCAGATCAGCAACCAACAGCCTTTTTAAAGGCTCATTGACCTTTATACTGCATTATATTATTTTATAATATATATAAATATTTTTATATTATACTATACTATATTGCATATATTCTGTTACATCATAGTCTTTTCAAAGGCTTATATATTATATTATATTATATTACATGATATAATATTACATTACTATATTTACTATATTAAACTTTTGAAAGGTTCACAGCCTTTTTCAAGGCTAGTGTAACGTTGCTAACTAGCAACTCACAGCTTTTTTAAAAGCTTATTGTTATTTGCATATTACAATATTGATAATAGTAGAAGTGTAAGCTTTATAATAGTACATACATACAATACATTTACAATAACAACAATTTATAGCTAAATAGTTATAGGTCAGCCTTTTTTTATTACATATTGTATCTGGTTCTACAATTTTGTGCTTGTAGCATTATATAATCGCTCCAGAGGCACAGCAACAATTGATTCTGATATTGTCAAACAAATTGACACAGAAAGACAATACTGGCGGGAAGTTTTGAAAAGAGTTGTTGCAGTCATCCAGTTTTTGGGGGAAAGAGGACTTGCTTTCAGGGGAGATGATGAGCTATTAGGATCAGCCCACAATGGTAATTTTTTGGGCATCATAGAACTCTTAGCTAAATGTGACCCATTCCTAGCTGAGCACCTCCAAAGGTTTGGAGGTAAAGGAAAAGGTTCTGTGTCCTACTTATCATCAACAGTGTGTGAAGAATTTATCCATTTGATGGGACAGAGAACAAAGCAGGCAATTGTTAATGAGATCAAAGAATCAAAATACTTCTTTGTTATAGTTGACTCCACTTCAGACCTTGCTCATGTAGACCAACTTACTTTTATTTTCAGGTTTGTTAATAATGACGGACATGTAGTTGAGCGTTTTCTAGCTTTTGAGCCTATTGAAAACCATAGTGGGGACAGTTTGGCAGAGTGTGTTGTTGCTATGGTGGAGAATCTGGGCTTAGACTTATCCAACTGTAAGGGCCAGTCATATGATAATGCAAGTAACATGTCGGGAAAGTACAATGGAGTCCATTTACAGTCAACCTTTCCAAATGTCTACATAGCACTTAGACTTTTTTTGACTGTGCCTATCACAAATTGTGAAGGGGAGTGTTCATTCTCCAAACTGGCTCGTATTAAGAATGAACTCACTTCTGGCCATTGAATCAGATTTGGTCAGACAGTTTAATTTTGATGAATTAGTGGATGACTGCAAGAAGGAAGAGTAGAAAGAAACATATATAAAATAGACTCTTGAGTTAGGGTTAGTTCGTGACAGGTTGTTTAATGTATCAATTTATTTACGTTATTGGGGAGGGGCGGTGCATGGGGGTGGGGTGGGGGGGGGGGGGGTTGGGGGGTCCTGTGCAACTCTTTGCCCAGGGGCCCAGACTATCCTTAATCCGTACTTGGTCTCCGCCCCTTGTTTTTGCATACAAGTGTGTCTTGTTGGGTTCCTTGTTTCGTTCGTGTATTTAAGTCCTGTGTTTGGTCTTTAGTGTTGTTGGGTTATTGTAGGTTGTATGTTGTCAGTCGTAATTTGTCGGTTGAATGTTCTAGTCGTTAGTAGCGGTTTTTGTTCATGTGGTTCATGCTCTCTGTGTCTTTTTGTTTTAGCTTTCATATTATCTTTTGTGTTAGTCATTTATATTAAAACTCCAAAACTCTGCATCTGCGTCCTACCTGCTCAGCCCGTTTGTTAGTTTTGGTAGTCTGTCTAGAGGGCAGACTATTTAGCCAGCATATTATTCACATTAAGGTGCTTAAAAGCGAGCAAGCAATGTAGCTATATAACTAGCAGAGAAGTACGCATACTGACTGGCCGGGTCACTGTTAACCCGAAGGCGAATTCAATTCAATTCAATTCCAGGTGCCGCGATTAAAAGTCCTCACCAGGATTTTGCTCAAGCTTGCTAGATTTTCTAATTAGCAATCCAGGTAAAATTAGTGGAATCAACACAATCCAGGAAGCCTAAGCAAAATCCTGGTGAGGACTTTTAATCGCGGCACCTGGAATTGACAGCACTAGTTATTATCTTTCCTGTTTTCTTGTTTTTATAACTGTTGGTCATTTTATGTATGATATTATCAACTGTACAGTGTCATTGTGTCACGATTAGCCCCTCCTCCACTTATCAATCATGTATGTTTTGTTTTGTTAGCCATGTGTGTTTCTCTGTCCCGGCTCATGATTTGTAACCCTTCCTGTTGTTAATGTATTCAAGTGTTTCATGTTTTGTATGGTCTATTTATATCCTAAGTTTTGTCTTGTATGTGCTGCTCATTGTTTCACTCTCAGCTGGTGTACGTCATAATTATCCCGTATTTTGTATTTCTTCATGTTTCTTAAGATTTGTACTTATTTGTTCTTGGTGTTCAGTATGTCGCTGTATGTTGGTTATGTTCATGTTTCTCACCCTCTTATGGATTTGACCCAAGCCTGCCTGTACAACCCTTATTTTGGAATGCCCTTTAATAAATCTCGCTCCTCTCAGCATTTGTGTCCGCCCTTTTTCTCCGCAATGCACCCAGTGTTACACATTGTGTTTATGATTATTTATGATTATTAAAAGAAAATATATTTCAGAATCACAATACTTTATTGATCCCTGAGGGGAAATTGCAGATGTTACAATTGCCCAATTCCATACATAAAAATAAAATATATAGTAAATATATCTATTAAATCTATATATACACATCTATAAACATATAAATAAGAATAAAGTGGCAAAGTACGTGTAAAGTGGCAAATGCAGTGGTGAAGTGTTATTGCACGTTTTGTACTGTACATATTAAAACTATCTACTGTGTATACATTGTATATACGTTGTTATTGCACATATACTTTTTATTTACACATGAAGTGAGGAGTTGTACTGTTTGATAGCCAGGTAGGAATGACTTTCTGTGACGCTCTGTGATGCTTTCGGGTGGAATGAGTCATTTTTAAATTTGTTCATTTTTATTCATTTTTAAATCTTTATTAACAAGAAATATATTGAGGGTCTCTGTTTGGTGGCTTAGCCGTTTTGCTGGTGAATCACAGACAGAGACATTTCTGATGAAGTTTCTGTCTGTTTAAAGTATCTCATTGTTTCAGTGCTTCACGAAGGCTGCAGTACAGCTATTTATGGCTTTAAACGCCTTTCAATGTGTCAAGCATTTCACCACTGGAACCTGACGATCTGCAAACACACATCTTCGTGATTTTTCAGAACCAATCAGAAATATTTTCCATTCAAGTAGTTCTCCAGTTTGCAGAACTACTTATTCTGTGCACACTCTCTCTCCTAACAGACCTGAGCTGCCATAAATTCCTTTTTGCATCACTTCAATCTTCCTTTGCAGTTTCTGGTTTGGATGGTTTCCATTTGGAAAGCCTTAGAAAAAAGCAGACATAAGAAGAAAGTATTAATGCTCCACCTGAGCACTAGGTACAGAAAACCACATTGAAGACATTCTGTTACAAGGAGACCAGCCACTGGCTAAAAAAATTAATGGGAAAACTCGTAACACTAAACATGGCAGCTGTATCAGCTGGCTTCTTTAAAAGAGAACCAATGTACCACAGTACATCCGGCGCCGCACTGAGTGGCAGCCTTTTACGGCAGCTCCGTCCCTCGAGACATTATTTTAACCTATATTAGGTTTCTTTCACTTTTCTAAGTTTCTAGGTTTCTTTCGCTCTTTTTTTAACATACACTACACAATCAGTGATAGTTTGAGTCTGTTGAGTGCACAGTTTTGAATAAAATAACTGCCAGACAAGGAAACATCAGACAGCGTAATGGAGAGTTTGGTCGATAGGACTACATACGCAAGGGAGCATCTGCTGGAGCTCCTTACATCCGCAACGTGCCGCTTCAATGTCTCCATTCCTGCGGAGATCCGGAGACCCTACAGGACCTGCAGAGCTGGAGCCAAAACGAAAGCAAAGCGGAGACGCTACAAGCCCTTCATTCCCTCCGTTATCATGGGGAACGTAAGGTCTGTTGTGAACAAGATGGACGAACTGAGTGCGCTGTTTGGACCCAACGAGAATACCGGGAGTGCAATGTGCTGTGTTTTTCTGAATTGTGGCTACACACGGACATCCCAGACACCAACGTTTCCATCCCCGGCTTTCAGACGGTAAGGGCTGACAGGAACGCCGAGCTTAGCGGCAAGAAGAAGGGGGGCAGGGTTATACTGTTTGTGAATAACAGATGGTGTAATCCTGGGCACATTACGGTGAAAGAATATCACTGCTGCCCTAATATTGAGCTGCTAGCAGTCGGAATGAGACAGTACTATCTTCAAATCAAATCAAATCAAATATATTTGCATAGCGCTTTTCACAACACGTTGTCTATCTTCCACATGAACTGACGGTAGTTATTGTTTACATTTACATTTACGGCATTTAGCAGACACTCTTATCCAGAGGGACTTACAAAGTGCTTTGTTTCTGATCACAGAATACATCCTAGGAAATAGTACAGATAGGCCAGAATTCAAGACACCATTGAGTCAGACTACTACTAAACTACAGGAGTCAGTATCATTACCTAGTGTTTGCAAGTTAGGCATTTGCCAAGAAGCACAAATAACCATAGACAGACATACAATTTAAGAACAACGGCAAGTGGTATCAGCTGAATTAGTGCTCTGGTAAGAACTCAACAAACAGGTGAGTCTTCAGTCTACACTTGAAGATAGCAATAGACTCTGCAGTCCTCGCAGCTAATGGAAGATCGTTCCACCATCTTGGAGCCAGGACGGAGAACTTTAAACATGGTGTTTCTAGTCGAGCCAAGCTTGAGGTTCTGAGTGCTCGCTGTACGGATCGGCTTTTGACCATGGACATCATGTAGGGAGGGGCCAGTCCATTTTTGGCTTTGTAAGCAAGCATCAAGGTTTTATATCTGATGCGTGCCACTACTGGAAGCCAGTGAAGAGAGAGTAGTAGAGGAGTCACATGTGAGAACTTGGGTAGATTGAAGACCAGTCGTGCTGCAGCATTTTGAATCAGTTGTAGAGGTCTGATGACCCGTAGAGGAAGACCTGCAAGTAGGGAATTGCAGTAGTCCAACTTAGAGATTACTAGAGACTGCACAAGCACTTGAGTAGCTTTCTGTGAAAGGAAGGGTCGTATTCTCCGTATGTTGCAGAGGAGAAATCTGCAGGATCTGGTCAGCTTTGAAACATGTGTTGAGAAGGACAACTCGTTGTCCAACGTTACACCCAGGCTTCGAGCAGTTTCTGATGGTGTTAACAAGATGTTCTCAAAGGAAACTGTGAGGTCGTTGTGTGGGTTTGGGGTTCCTGGAATGTACAAAAGCTCAGTTTTGCTAGGGTTGAGCTTCAAGTGGTGAGCAGTCATCCATGAAGCAATATCTGCCAAGCATGCCGAGATATGCCTAGAGACCTGGGTGTCAGAATGAGGGAAGGAAAGAATTAGCTGGGTGTCATCAGCATAGCAATGATAATAGAAACCATGAGACAAAATAATGTCACCAAGGGAACGAGTATATAAAGAGAAGAGAGGAGAGCCTAGGACCGAGCCTTGGGGGACTCCAGCGGAAAGTTTACGTGGATTGGATGTAGATCCTCTCCATGTTACCTGATAGGAACGGTCTTCAAGATATGACTGGAACCATTTCCAAGCAGAGCCAGTCACACCTAGGCTAGAAAGAACAGAGAGGAGGATGTTGTGGTTGACAGTGTCAAAGGCTGCAGAAAGATCTAGAAGAATTAAAACTGATGATAGCTTGTTAGCCTTGGCAGCATGGAGCTTCTCGGTCACGCTTTGAGGGCAGTTTCTGTTGAGTGTGCCCGTTTGAAGCCAGACTGATTAGGATCATGGAGTTGGTTCTGGGTGAGGTAGAGAGATAATTGGTCATAGACTGCTCGCTCCAGAGTGTTTGATAGAAAAGAAAGAAGTGATACCGGTCTGTAATTGTTCATGTCAGAGGTGTCTAGTGTTGCTTTTTTCAGGATTGGTACAACCCTTGCCATCTTGAACACGGTAGGCACATGACCCAAAACTAAGGAGTTGTTGATGATTGCCGAGATGAATGGAAGGAGTTCTCTTGACATATTCTGAAAAAGAGTGGAAGGAATTGGATCCAGTGGGCATGTAGAAGGATTGCTGGAAGTCAGAAGTTGATGTATCTTGTCTGAGGAGAGAGGGGAGAAAGAAGCCAAGGAGTTGAGTGTTGGGTTAGGGGTACTAGTAGGAAGGTTGGGAGCTGGGGAGAAGGACTGACGGACTGCTGCAATCTTCTCTTCAAAGAAGATGACAAAATCCTCAGGAGTGAGAGAGGATGGAGGAGAGGGTGAGGGAGGGTTAAGGAGTGACGAAAAAATACTGAATAGCTTGCATGGGTTGGATGCAGATGATTCAAATTTCTTTCTGTAGTAGGCTGACTTTGCTGATGTGACTTCCAGTGAGAACTTTGAAAGGAGAGATTGATATGAGCAGAGGTCTGAATCTAGGCGACTTCTCTTCCACCTCCTCTCTGCAGTTCTTGTTGTTATTGTTTACATTGTGCTGGCGGCCAACGTGGAAATGGCGTGTGATGTCCATTCGGTTACCGCGAGACTCCAGACTCAGCACCCCAACGCACTAATAATCATTTCTGGGGACTTTAACAATGTCACACTCTCCACCACATTGCCAAAATTCCACCAATATGTTGCCTGTGGTACCAGGGAGAACAAAGTTCTGGACCTTCTGTATGCAAATGTTAAGAATGCATACAGGTCCTCTGCACTTCCACCACTAGGAAGGTCAGACCACAACCTGGTTCTGTTGACACCCACATACCGCCCGGTGGTTCTGAGAAAGCCTGCAACAAAGAGGGAGATTAGGAAGTGGTCACTGGAAGCAGCGGAGGCACTACAGGTCTGTTTTGAGACCACAGACTGGGAGGTGTTGTGTGAAGCAGCTGGTGAGGACATTGACAACAGGACAGAATGCATAACAGACTATATCAACTTCTGCACGGACACTGTTGTTCCAGTCAGGAAAGTACGCTGTTTTCCAAACAACAAGCCCTGGATTACTAAAGACCTAAAGGGGCTACTCAATAGGAAAAAATGTGCCTTCCAAGCAAACGACAAGGAGCAACTGAAGCTGGTGCAGAAGGAGCTGGAGGGAAAGCTCTAGCAAAACAACACAAGAGAGGTTGGACTGGCATGAAGCAGATTACTGGCTTTAAGGGAAGACAGCAGACATGCACACCTGGACAACAACAGCAACTCCACTGTAAGAGTCTCTTTCTTCGACTTTTCAAGTGCATTCAACACCATCCAACCTCTTAAACTTAGAGGGAAAATGGACAGGATGCGGGTGGACAGGTCCACTGTTGCCTGGGTCATGGACTACCTATCTGAATGACCCCAGTATGTGCAAATGGGATCCAGTCGGTCTGAGTGCTTAGTCAGCAACGTTGGAGCACCACAAGGAACGGTCATTTCCTCATTCCTTTTCACCCTGTACACCACAGACTTCCAGTATAAGTCTGACCTCTGCCACCTGCAGAAATTCTCTGATGACTCTGTGGTGGTAGGATGCATCAAGGATGACAGGGATGGAGAGTACAGATACCTAGTGGACAGCTTCATCATGTGGTGTGAGGAGAACCATCTGACCCTCAATGTGGCCAAAACCAAGGAAATGGTGGTTGACTTCAGGAGGTGGAAGACAATAACCAGGCCTGTCAACATCAAGGGTCAGAACGTGGAGATGGTGGACAACTACAAATACCTGGGAGTTGTTCTGGACAACAGACTGGACTGGAAGGCTAACTCAGAGGCTGTGTACAAGAAAGAAATGAGCAGACTACTTTCTGGGGAAGCTCAGGTCCTTCAATGTGTGCAGCAAGATGCTGGAAATCTTTTACCATCTGTTGTTGCAAGTGCCCTCTTCTTTGCTGCAGTATGCTGGGGAGGCAGCATCAGGAAAGGAGATGCAGCCAAGCTCAACAAACTGATCAGGAAGGCTGGTTCAGTAATGGGCTGCTCTCTGGAGGGCTTTGAGGTTGTTATAGAGAGAAGGACCTTAGAAAAACTCACTGCCATCATGGAGAACCCCTTCCACCCCCTCCATGACACACTGACTAGGCAGCGGAGCACTTTCAGTAACAGGCTCCTTCAGCTCCGCTGCAACAAGGAATGGTACAGGAGATCATTCCTTCCAACAGTGATCACACTGTACAACAATTCACCATTCTCAGGAACACTCTTACTGTGACTTTACTACTTACCAACCAAAGGCTCACATTAAACAGAGGACTCAGGACACTGCTAAACCCTCTAGGTCAGGGGTGCTCATTACGTCGATCGTGATCGACCAGTCGATCGCGAAGGAAGTGTCGGTCGATCGCGAAGGAATGTGCGTAGATCGCGTCACATAAAATAGTAGTAGATAAATCGCACATCTGCACTGACGGTTGTATTTTGATTGACATTCACGGTAGCCAATCTGCAATCCACTCAACAAATTACGTTCGCCAACCCCCCCCCCCCCCCCCCCCGCTCAACAATTTATGTGGGCACCCCTGCTCTAGGTCACACAGCAGACTACACTTTGCACTGCACTTCGCACCTTGATACAACTTTACACAACACGTATTTGCACACATTAGGTCTTAGTTTTCTTATTTAAAGTACTATATTATTCTATTGTGTATTTATTTCCTGACTTTCTTTGCATTACTGCAAAGAAATCGATCGATCTATCTATCTATCTATCTATCTATTATCGATCTATCTATCTATCTATCTATCTATCTATCTATCTATCTATCTATCTATCTATCTATCACCTTGTCTGTGAAGGAGTAATTGCAAGACAGCTAGGCCTAAATTCGGTGTGATAGAATCTTTGTTCCTATTGTTGCACAAGTATAAAAGCCAGAAAGACAAATACATGTTTTGTCAGGGCTGGCTCCAGGGCTGCTCCATCTGCTGCTTCCGGGGGGAGCTCGCGAGCCGGCTCTCGTCGGCGCAATTGGCGATTATGCACTTTAGCTGTCCGTTCCCCTATTAGGAAGGGCAGTTGCAGCTTGTCACTGCTGAGTTGTTTGTAGCCCTTTGCTATGAGCGTTAGGCCAGTCTCTCTGTTGGAAACGTGTTGCATTTGGTGCTTCGTCACCACATCTGTATCTTCGTTTGGAGTTATTCCTCTGTCCCTGCTCCTTCGAGTGTTCTGCATTCGTTTTTGGTGGAAGCTTTTGTTCTTTGTTTTGTGTGGTATGCGTGGCCAATCAGGACAGTTGCCAGCTACTCCTGCCAGTCCTCTGCCCACCGAACCCCCTGCTGTGAGCCCGCACTGCCGTCTCCCGCACACTAATCAGGGGACTGAGGAGTGCAGAGGTTTCTTATTCCAGTGCTCACTAGTGTTCGAACAATAGCCCTCGCGTTTCACTACCGTTAAGGCCAAGGTACATCCTATGACCAGTTTGCACAGGCTATGCAGAACGCCTTCTACCACCCTGCCTCAGGGGGTATAGTCAGGTCACAGCTGTTATAAGGCTGATTACTCCCTAGAGTTCTGGACCCTAGCCTTCATATTTCTTTTTAATATTATTTCTAAACTTACAAAAAATCAAGCAGGCGCAGAACCTCAGATTCCAGTAAACCTCACTAGTAATGTATTTATAGATTTCTTTGATAATAAAATTGAGAATATTAGACAAAATATAAAACCTTTTATTAGCAATACAACTGGTATGTCATCTGGTTTGGTTGATATTGATTTAAATTACATACCAGGAGAAAAACTTGATGCTTTTCATCCACTCCCACAATCAGAATTAGAGAAAATAATTTCTTCCTTAAAGTGTACTACCTTTCATGGTTTTACTCTTACTTGACAAATTGCCATCAGTTTGTAGAGCTCAATAATATTCCATCCAAACGTACAATAGTTAAATATGGGGTCCTGAATGGCTCCATCTTAGGACCACTATTATTTACATTATATATGCTACCATTGGGCACAGTTATAAACAAACATGGTGTCAATTTTCACTGCTATGCGGATGACACTCAACTTTACATATCAGCCAAACCTGATGACAAACTCAGTTTAGGAAAATTTGAGGCCTGTGTAAGAGATATTAAATGCTGGATGTCTCTAAAGTTCCTCCAACTAAATGAGGACAAAACAGGAGTTCTCCTTGTGGGCCCTAAGGCCGCAAGACAAAAAATCCCAGATCTAATGCTTAGTCTTGCAGATTCCGTATTGATTTTAAAATTCTATTATTAACATATAAAGCACTAGACGGGCTTGCTCCTGAATACCTCCAGGAACTTATTTCCTACTATGAACCCCCACGTCAACTAAGATCACAGGGTGCTGGTCTTTTATTAGTTCCACAAATTAATAAGGTAACAGCAGGGGGAAGAGCCTTTTCTTATAAGGCCCCCCAGCTTTGGAACAACCTTCCAAAATGCGTACGGGACTCTGACACAGTCACAATCTTTAAGTCTAGGTTGAAAACCCACCTATTTGGTTTAGCGTTTGATAATTAACATCCCCCCTTAGATAAAGGTACAGATACAGGGGTTCATAGACAAAGGGTTTTATGGTAGACTGGGGCGCTGGTGCTGTCGTCCTGTCACTGCTCATGGTCACTCAAGTTTGTTGACAGTGCAGTGGATGGATGCCATTGTTTCAGAATGCCCCCAAGCCTATATTACCTTCTGGTTCTGCCTTTTTAGCTAGGCTGTAATAGTTTAACTTAATGCCGGAGTTACTGCCACACTCCAGTAATGTGTTTAATTCCATCTGTCCTGTATATGTCCTCATACAGAGCTAATTTTCTCTGTTTTACTTTTTCCACATGGCTGCCCGCCTGCTCGAAGAAAAATGAGATGAGGAGGGACAAGCGATTCATCCAGTGCCAGCCACCTACTGCCTGACCGGATAAGCCTACACCATGATGGACATTACATCTCTTCCTTTTTTTATTTCTTTCTGTCTAAATTGTTGTTGTTGTCATGGTGACCGGTGTCGGCCATAGGAGGATGGGTTCCCCCCCTGAGTCTTGGTTCCTCTCAAGGTTTCTTCCTCATGCAAAAAAACTAGGGAGTTTTTCCTTGCCACTGTCGCCCTTGGCTTGCTCACTGGGGGCTAGGACTCTGCACTTGTAAAGCTGCTTTGTGACAACAACTGTTGTAAAAAGCGCTATATAATTGATTGATTGATTGATAGCCGCAGAGAGTGGTTGGGAACCGGAGGCACTAATGGCTGCTTATCAAAAGGGGTTGGGGAGGACCTCAATGATGAATTAACTTTACATTAGTCGCCGTCTGATCTTGAGGCCTTCATATGGCTGTCCGTAAGGCTGGGTAAACGACTTCATGAGTAGGAGGGGAGGATCCGGCAGGTCTTACCTGTTCTCCCCATCCATATGGTCTCACGCTCCATGTCACGCTGACATGGCTTGCAGTATTAGACACCAGGTTGCTCACGTTTATTGATTCTGGAGCAGCGGATAACTTTATCGATGTGTCCCTGGCTACCGCTCTCAAAATCCCGCTTGTGCACCTAGAGATACCTCTCTCGGTCACTGGCATTGATGGGCGAGCCCTCGTGTCAGGGAAGGTGTGCAGTCAGAACATTACCCTAGAAATGAGAATAGGGGGGCACGGGGAACAGATCATGCTCAATGTTATCAGTGCCCCTTTCTCCAACACCATAACCCAGACATAGATTGGCTCAACCTGTTTGTCGGGCAGTGGGGTTCGATGTGCCAGAAGTCCTGTCTAACAACTTCAAGCGCGTCTATAGGACCACCAGAACCACTTGACCTAAAAGTCAGTTCTAGCAGAATACTAGGAGGTCTTTAGTAAACAGAAAGCAGGGTTCTTACCTCCAGACATGACATTGCTATTGACCTCCTACCCGGTACAAGTCCTCCCAGGGGTTGGGTTTTTTGCTCTCTACTCCTAAGCGGAAGGCCATGCAAACCTACATCCAGGAGTCCTTGGCCATGGGGCTCATCCGGCCTTCAACCTCATCCTTTGGTGCGTGATTCTTTTTTAAAAGGAAAAGAAAATGGAGAGTTGAGGCCGTGCATCGATTACGGGGGCTCAATAAGATCACGCTTAAAAATCAACACCCATTACCACTCATGCCTACAGCATTTGAGGCACTGCAGCAGGCCACTATTTTCTCCAGACCTGCGCAGTGCTTACAACTTGATTAGGGTACGAGAGGGGGATGAGTGGAAGACCACCTTCATCACCCACTCAGGCCATTATGAATATTTGGTCATGCCATTTGAACTCATGAACGACTCCAGCTATGTTCCAGCATTACATAAATGAGGTGTTGTGCGAGACTCTGGTATGCTTTTGTCTATCTTGACAACATACTGATTTTGATTTATAGCCGGTCCCATCAAGAGCATGTCGTCCATGTCAGGAAAGTTCTCCAGTTGCTTCTAGAGAACCATCTCTATGTCAAGCTTGAGAAATCCACCTTTCAAACTGAAGAGGTTTCTTGTGTCCAAAGGCAAGCTGGCCATGGATCTAACAAAAATTTGGGCTGTAGCAAAATGGCCCACTCCGACCTCTGGCACTCACCAGCAAGGCACTTGGATGGTTCCTATGGACTCCTGAGGGTCAGGCGGTCTTTGATGACCACAGGAGTCGCTTCGTCTCAGCTCCTGTGCTCCATATGCCGAATCCTGACCTTCCCTTTGTGGTGGAGGTTGACACCCATGCATGTACTATTCACATCACCGCCTAGGCATAGGCGCCGCCTTCCAACGCTGTCATTCCAACCGGGGCAGAGGGTGTGGCTGTCCTCTAAGGGCCTACTGGTTCACAGTGGGACTCAGAAATTGGCTCCGCATTTCTTGGGCCCCCTTTAAAGTGGTCAGGCAGATTAACCCTGTGTCTTACCGCCTGGCTTTTCCTCCTTCACTACAGAACCATCAGGTCTTCCACGCTTCACAACTCCAGGCCTGTTCTGTGTGGCCTATCCAGCACTCCTGTGCCACCCGCTCCCTGCGGCCTACACTCTCCGGTGCCTACTGGACATTCACCGGGTTCAGGGGCGTACCAGGTTCAGTGTGGAGCAGTACCTGGTTGATTGGGCCTGAGGAGCATTTGTGGGTCCCTTCTGCCCGTATCCTGGATCCCACCCTTACCCGGGACTTCCAAGGGGATTGAGCGATCGCTTTGGGCCCACAAGGTCTTGGGCCTAGGTGGGGGAAACCAGAAAGCAATGGTTATGTTCTAGAGTGGATGGATGACAAATGGTATCAGTATACAACTGCATGTTCAACGCTGTGACCCTGGACAGAGATCTACACTGGACTGATTTCATCCTGTTGTCAAGCAAGTTTCCTCATCCATTTTGAGAAGAGTGTCAAAAATAAAAGACCTCTGAAAGTTCTCTACCTCCTGACTCACATACTGATTCCTAGGTGACATAATCTGTTAGAACTGCTCCAGCACTGAACTGTCTACAGCTTGCTCCCTAGAACAAGAGCTTTCTGCAGACTGACACCAGAGGAGTGGTGTTTACAGGAGTGTTTACAGGTGGGGGGTGGGTCATGTGCTTGAAACCTGGCGTTTCTCTGCCTTTGCCTTACATTTTAACAGATGTTGTCTACACAGTTGCTTTTAATATATGAAGCTGTCAAATATTTCAACACCTATGCCTGACAAACACACACACACACGCTAGTGATACCCTCATACTAAGACATGTATAAATCCCCACAAGCATGTGTGTTCAAAAACACACACACACACACACACACACACACACACACACACACACACACATCACTGACAGCCAGAGTCTGCTTTTCATAGTCTAAATAACACCTGTATGCTGCACCAGTGAGTCAGAACCAGGATGTCAAGTCTGAACTATGAGGCTTTACTACTCTGAGAACTCTAATAGTTGTTTAGCTGCTAAATTAGAATGCCTGTACAATAAAAGGCTGCTTTATAACTGTCAAAATGAGTTGTTGTTTGTAAACATCTGAAGCATTTTGAAAGTAATACGTTCAGTTCTTTGGGGTAATTGTATATTTTCAAGCCTCATGTGAGGGGCTATAAAAAAAGTGATCAGTGTAGTGAAAGGGCAGTGCCATGTTCAGAAATTGCAGTATTGCAGAGCAAATCTGAACCAAACCACTAATTTCCAAACACCTACTGTACACACACTCTCAGGGGGATTTTAGGGATCCATCCATTATTTAGCTGACTTCATTATTCATGACCTACAGCTTGTCAGTGAGATAGCAAACCAAGTGTACAGGCAACTCAAAGTATAGTGACAACCTAGAGTGTTTGAGCCAAGAGTACAGCAGAAACAGGAAGCACCATGTCTTGCACAGTTTCTCTCCAGAAAAAGATCCTGTTGCGTCAGGTTCCGTCCCCTCCTATAAGTCATGTCCTTGTTTTCGTGTTCCATGTGCTTTTGTTTTTATTTCAGTTGTCACACCTCGTTTGTAACTCTGCCCTTCATTATTGGTCTCATCTGACGATTTGCAAACACACATCTTTGTGATTTTTCTGAACCAATCAGAAATATTTTTCATTCAAATAGTTCTCCAGTTTGCAGAACTACTTATTCTGTGCACAAAGTATCTTGTATTTTGTTATGTTTAATATGTCTCTACCTGTTGTGCATGGCAATTGTGTTTCTATCTCTGGTATACCTGGTACTATGACCCTGGACCTACATAACTGACTATGTTTCTGGATTTGTGCCTAATAACTCTCGCTTTTCTCAGCATTTGTATCCACCTCCTGATCACTCTACGCCTTCAGCATTACAGAACATTTCACCTTCACAAACCAAGGTCAGCTTGTCCTCTGTTCACTATGAAACCCACACCTCTGTGAACCTGAAAGCTGATGTAACCACTGTACAGTTCATGCTAACCTCTGAGTTAGACTGAGTAACCAAAGGATATTGCATGAAGAAAGTGAATTAGTGAAATATTACGTGTCCCATTTTGATTAGGAAGTTAAATGTTCTGTTAATTTATGCTGCCTCTGTATGATGGACTCTCCAACACTGAAAGGGGGCCAAACTTTCAGGCACGATGGACTATCTCCTTTAGTGAGTAAGAACAGGCAACTTCCAGTTTTACTAGGAGCAGACGAGGTCCAGTTCTACGAAGAACAGATGAGGTTCCGTTCTCATGACATGTTCAGTTCAGTTGACATGAGTTTGCTTTTTTTCCTGCTTTTGTTGATGTCCTTTTTAATTGGTTCGCTGAGCCTTTCAGAAAGAGCTCTCATATGCTGGGACAGTCCAGTGTCAGGTGGGTTGTCGCTGTGTCTACCACCACCTTCTACAAATGACCAAGCTAATGCTGCTGAGTTAGAGTTTATTTTAAAGGTGATCAAAGGAGAAAAAATGTTAAACAAGAAATAGGAAACATTATGCTCCTGAGTAGAAAGATAGATAAGGGGAAAGATATACAGTAGATCCCCAGAATTTGGCCGCCTCGGTACAGTTTGACACAAAATTTCGAGAAAATTTTGTCTCGGAGCTCAAACAAAACTTCAGGAATCTGACCCAACTCATGTGACTTTTGTAAACAAAATACAGTTTGTGCTTCGGTCACATGCTGCTAGTTGGAAACAGGAGAAGGCATGTAGAAGCAGCAGATGTAGGAAGCGCAGCAGTATCACTGGATTTAGACCCCCAGGGCATCAGCAACACAGAAAGTACAAATGCAACACAGCACTGGACGAGCGTTCCTGTGGGCGTAAGTTCAGAGGATGACCACTTGAGGCAAGCAAGGCACAGGTGCATTTAGTCAGTAATCAGGTGATTGGAAGCAACGCAGGTAGTTTGTGTGTTATCCATGAGATCACTGTCTATAAGCATACAAGTAACAACAAAAAATATGCAAATTGTAAAATAAATTCAAAGTCACTTTCAAAAAGGCTTACAGACTCAGCCAGTCTTTAGAGTTCTGTTTACTGTGTCGTCTGGCCTGAGGTATTCCTCTCACCTTCAGGGGTACCTGATGACTTCACTAGGGTGACCAAAAGTCCGTATTTCCCGGGACATGTCCGTATTTCACGTCCTGTCCCGGACGTCCCGGGATATATTTTTAAAACTGTGGAAATGTCCTGGTTTTTACGTTCGCCACCCCGGTCAACAAATTACGTTTGCCCCCCCCCGGTCAACAAATTACGTTTGCCAACCCCTCAAATAAGGAGCCATTTGAGAGCCGACTCTTTATGAGGAGCTGAGCCAAAAGATCCGGCTCCCTAAAAAGAGCCGAAATTCCCATCACTATCAAGAACAGACCAGGCAAAAAGACAAAACAGAACAGAATTATTGACTGGGAAAGTTTCACAAAAGAGACACAAGCAATATAACTAGAAACTAGAATTCAATTTACAATCAATCAGGCATAAGCATAGGACTATGTGCAATAACCAGCAACATATAGCATAAAACATGGTTTAAATACACAGGCAAATGAGGATTAAACGAGACACAGGTTAAACCAATACACAAGGTGGGGACTCAAGATACAGGGGTGTGAAGGCAAACACAAAAAGGTATTTCAAAATAAAAGAACAAAGTGGAAACCCAGAAAAAAAATCAAAACAAGAGGGGTTGCCATGGGGAATGTAACATAGATAGTGCTGGGCTTACATTATACTGAATAAACCCAATTGTAAGTCTAGAAAGTATTTTCTTATTTATTGCTTGTCTGTTAGTATTACTGACACTTGTGTCTCTCGGTCAGAGAGTTGGTAAACATGATTAGGTCATGATTTATTTAGTTTAGATCAGCTTGAAGTTTATAAATATGCAAAAGTAAAAAAAAAAACCCAAGCTGCTCTGAATCTTCAGTAATGGTTCAAATGTAAACAGGGAGAAAAATGACCACTGCTGAATGTGCAAGTTGTCCTTGAGATCTGAACTTACTGTGCAACCTTTAACTAGCAAAGTGTTGAAGTGTTCAAGACTATGTATGCCTTCAAGTTATTAGGAGTGTGAAAAAGTAGAACATGTTGTCTCTGTTATAAAGCACATAACAGGAAAGACACTCAAGAGAGAAGAACCTTGCAACACGCCTTTGCACATCACAACGCCTTCCTATTTGTCAGGGTTAGTCTTCCTGTTCATCAGGGTTGGTCATCTGTGCCCGAAAACATGTAAAATAAATGTCCTTCATCTTTACAGTTGTATTTTCATATGTGATTCATAAGGCTTCGGTTTGGCCTCCAGCACAACTATTAGTTCTGAACTATCAGTTTTGACTTGCTTAGGCTGGTGAAATTATCTATTCACCATCAGTGTGATACCTCATAGCTCCGCCTCCCTTCCTCCTTTGTTCATTTAGACCATTTAACCCTTCAGCACTAGAGCAGTGGTGCTTTTATGCATTTTTTCTTATACCATTGACAAAAATGACTTTTTGTTTTATTTCTAAACAGCTGTGCAGGGCCTCTCTGGCTGCTGATGGATGATGCTGTAAATTCCCAAACAGAAACAGCCGTTTATATACATGTCAGACAATTAGATTGGAGCCAACAGAATTGATTTCCCTTCTATAAGGGGCATATAAAAGGGCGCCTGTGTATGTAACGGCTCCAGCACTACAGCGTCTGTGACTGAAATGAGGACACCAACATGCTGGCTTAGAGAAGGACATTTATTTTCATCACCTGCAGAGATCACACAAGCCTAGAGAACAGGCTCACGGCAAGTTTAACTGCAGTCAGCGCCACGCCGCGATTCAGGAATAAACACAAATACAACTAAATGTGGCCCCATTATTTTATGAAGTGATATTTGATGACATGCTCATGCTCAGACTGCACACAGCCCTTAATCACAACTCAGTTTTTCCTTTATCAGCTGTGCCTGTCGTCAGAGTGCCAGCTGTGAAAGAAAGGGTGAATTACATTTATCTAATATAGCTTATTGATATACGGTTACAATGCACCCACATTCACTCACCACAAACAGTAGATGCAGAAAATAGTAAAATATGTAGAAAATGTGAGCAAGCTCTTTAAATGGCTATTATCTCCTACAGATAAACATTGATTCACAATCTGTCATGTGAATGTTATATCTGTCTGCTGTAGGCTGAGCCTATTGGCACCGTGACCCAGGTGACCCACATGGTTTCGGGGTTGTCAGTAGAAAGGGTTGCATGGCAAGCCCTAGACCCTACACCCTAGGACCTACAACCTAGGCCTGAAGATGCTAGTACAGTCCTCCATGCCCATAGTCTCCTATTGGTGTGTTAAAGCAGAACATTGTCCTTTTAAATGATCTCCTTCATCT
The DNA here is from genome assembly GCF_052324685.1 of Brachyhypopomus gauderio. Lineage (NCBI taxonomy): Eukaryota > Metazoa > Chordata > Actinopteri > Gymnotiformes > Hypopomidae > Brachyhypopomus > Brachyhypopomus gauderio. Next base: position 23,499,335 of record NC_135213.1, read on the forward strand.
CATACACATGAAGGGCTCATAAGTAACACACATGCACATTACAGTGACGCTAATGTCAAAGGAAACTGTTGGAATCCACGGAGTATAAAGTGTCACTCTTCAGCAAATTGCACACAATCTGTAGGGGCTTCTTCTCACTGGGCAGAGACGCCCACCTCGCTGGGGCGGTACCCCCACCTCCCTGGGGAGGGACCCCCACCTGCACACATGCCTACAATGGATTCCTGTTGAAAGACTTTCAGGTGGACTAATTGAAGATGGCTGACAAGATAACAGAAATAATTAGAGGGGTTAGGAGATGGATTTTAGATTTCTTTAACATTTCTTTTAGGATATTTATTTATCACATCAGAATAGTTTCAGTTTCTCTTCTGAAAATTTGGCTCATTGACAGATTGGCCCATTACTATTGTGTAACATTTAGTCTCTTAATGAAGATAATAATCAATTTTCAAGGTAATATATTTGGATGCTGTGTCACGTTGAGCTCGGCTGGAAGGACGAGGCACGAGTCCGACCTTGTATGGCTAACGTCACTTTTATTTTCACACAAATAAAGCGCAGACAGCGCACGTATAACATGAGAACATATAACATCTACTGACTCAAACAACAACAGGCACAGGACACTGCGCAAACGCACATTAAATAGACAAACCACATAAACCCAAAGTGATGACGAGACGAGCCACAGGTGAGATGGATTAACACAAGATGTAACTGCACCCACGGAGATCCACAGATGCAGACGACTAGACATAGACAACGTAAACACACGCCCAAAAGGGAGGGGTCGGGGACCGTAACGTGACAGACTCCCCCACCAAGGGCACTACCTGTCCCGGGGTGCCAGCAGGACCAAGTGCCCCGAACCCACATCGATGGGCGGATCCAAAGCGTTCAGTCCTGCATCTGGGAGATGACCGCCCTCGATGGAGAGTCCGCCACGAACAGCTTAGAACACCCTCCCTGGGAAGACAGGAGAAAACACGTTAGACATACACACTGGAACATTCACAAACACACAGACAGGAACATTGACACACAGAGGCACGAAAGGGAAAAGGGGATTCGGCAGAAACACGGGGATAGACACAAACACAGGCACAGACAGACAGGTAAATGGAGCCAGGCTTTGCGCCTGGAGGAGAGCTGCCAGCGGAGAGTACACGGGAGCTGCAGGAGCTGCAGGCGCTGCGGTGGGCAGTCTTCATCCCGCCCTTGCCGCAAACCCTCCACCGGGCACGGTGTGGCTGGCGGATGCTCCTGCAGCCCTCTCGGTGGGCACGCTACTGGCTTCTTTGGAAGCCCTTGGGGGGCGTGCCACAGGGTAGGTCTGACGACACTTTCTCTCTCTCCCTCGTGGACCACACCGGGGAATCTCCCTTCCTCCTGGTGATCGCCCTCTGGACCTGGCAGTGGGAGCGTTGTCCTCAACTTCCATCTCCTCCTCACTGCCCAGGCTCCAGCTCATGGGCTCAACCGGGCTGTCACCCCTGGAGTAGTCCATGGCGCTTCCCTCTGAGTGTTCAGGGAAAATGCCTTCCTCCGGATTCCTCCTCCCCCTCACGGTCCCGGCGGAGTACTCCGAGTGGAGTGAACTCCCTTCCTCCTCCTCCTCCATACACTGCTCACTGTCTGTGTACTCGGAGAAACCCGAGCACACGGAAGGAGGACGGTCTTCTTCCTCCTCGCCCTCACCGTAGTACTCAGTGGGGGCGGAGCACATGGAGGGAGGATGGTCTTCGCCCTCTTCATCCTCCCCGCCTTCTCCGTAGTACTCAGTGGGGGTGGAGCACACGGAGGGAGGATGGCTCTCCTCTTCTTTCTCCTCGCCCTCTGAGTCCTCCGCCTCGAACTCGCTCTCGGGGGTCTTCTCGGTAGAGCAGAGCTCGAGGGAGCCTACCCTCAGTGGAGAGAGGTCTCGGGAGGGAGAGGGGTGTCGCTCCCACCACATCTGTTCCACGGCCTCGCGGAAATAGTCCGCCATCTCAGTGGTGGAGGCTTCCTGAGCCTGACGCAGCATGATCTTGCATAAAGGGTCCTGCTGCATCATCTCTGGGGTTACTGTGGCTTTGCGATGCTGGGCAGGAGAAGAGGCATGGTGGTGCCTGCAGGGCCTCTTCCTCTTCTTGGCCCGGGTGTCATAGCCTGGCATCTTGGTAGGCTCATCGTTCTGTCATGTTGAGCTCGGCTGGAAGGACGAGGCACGAGTCCGACCTTGTACGGCTAACGTCACTTTTATTTTCACACAAATAAAGCGCAGACAGCGCACGTATAACATGAGAACATATAATATATACTGACTCAAACAACGACGAGCACAGGACACTGCGAACGCACATTAAATAGACAAACTACATAAACCCCAAGTGATGGCGAGACGAGCCACAGATGAGACGGATTAACACAAGACGTAACCGCACCCACGGAGATCCACAGACGCAGACGACTAGATGTAGACAACGTAAACACATGCCCAAAAGGGAGGGGTCGGGGACCGTAACGTGACATGCTGTATAAGTAAAAAAGACATACGAATGAATAGCAAATAATTTATGCATGTTAAGATAATGTCACGTTTGGCTCCGCCCTCCATGTCAATCATATCCACGTTTCATTTGTTCGTTGTGGTCTGTTTTGTTAACGCCCCTTTTTATTCCTTATAGTTGTATCTTGTTCGGTTTTCACTAGTACTTGTATTGGTTCATTATGATATTCTCTACGTTTATTAGGTGTACGTTGTGTTGTTTTTTGCTTGAATGTTCTATGCTTACATGTTCTATGCTTGAAGCTGATTACCAGGCGAGGACAAACCGAACAAAACAGACGACATGACTACAAGAAAGATAGATAAACGTGGGCAAATACAATAAATTAAGGAGCTAGGAAATCACATGACAACAGCAAAATGAAACCAAAAATACCATGAGAAAATATCAGAGAAAAAGACAACCCAAACTAGAACAGAGTAGATAATGTACACAGAAAACTATATAAAGACCAAACAAAAAGGCAAAGCTTTAACAAGGAAGGAACAAAAGGCCAAACAACGACATACGAAACATGAATACAACCCAAATTAGAATAAACTACATGACACCAAGGAGATTTACGATCTCTGGGATAGAGAAAAACAGACAATAAGGCAGCAATACTAAGCTCAACATACTAGAAATGACAGACCTACGAACTCCCTGAAAGCAATGAAACAATGACCCGCACATGTGAACATAAACCTAAGGTGAACGATGGATGTGGAGACCAAAGGGAAACACGATGACACACATGATTGACAGGAGAGGGGGGAGTCATTTGTGACACTACTGCATCTAGTCTAAAGAGACTGGGGTAAGCCAAGCCAAGGAAGTAAGCCAAGGAATCCTGCATAGCAGAATGAGTGTTTGTTCTATGAATGTTTGACAGCTACAGAGATGTTTATTTGGTGTGTAAAACGTGAAGAGCTTGAAGAGGTAGGAAAATGCATGTGTTAGAGAACAGTGATGAGGAGAGTGAGTGGGAAACAAGGAGGTGTTTGTGAGAAATGAGTAGAGCGGATGGGAGATGAGGGGTGTTTGTGAGAAATAAGAGTGAGTGATTGGGAGGGAAGGGGATGCTTGTGAGAAATGAGAGTGGGAGACAAGGTGTTTGTGTGAGGAAAGTGAGTAGGAGATGAGGAGGTGTTTATGAGAAATGTGGGAGTCAGTGGGAGATGAGGGGGCATTTGTGAGATATTAAGAGAGTGAGTCAAAGATTAGGTGTGGTTTTTTTTGTTTTGTGTTTGTGAGAAATTAGAGTGAGTGGGAGATGAGATGCTTGTGAGAAATGGTTCAAGTCAATATGTCTGTTTATAGTATTGAAAAGAGCAGTATTGGAACAGAATGTCGTGAGGTGTTTATGGATGTGGGCGTAGACATTGGGCCTGTTCATATTAATTTTCTGGATGCACCATCTGTCTCTGCATTAATGAGTACTATACATCATAGGGTGAGTGGAAACGACTTCATTAAGACACTGAGTTGAAAGTGATTGACTTTAATTTGAAGCGCACTGCCCCCTTGCCCAGTACAGTGGTGGAGCAGTGAGTCTATGCAGTGAACATGACTGGAAATGAAGTCCATCAAAGAGCTGCCATTAACTCCAAACACTGGGATCAATAATCTCCACTCAGCACATAGCACAGATAATACATGAATATGCCACTAAAGACTTGTTATTCTTGTTATTAGACCTTCTTCTTCATACTGTATTTCACAGTATGTGGAGTGAAGGCATAGAGAGTGGAATGAAGATGGGGGAGTGTGGAGTAAAGGCAGGGAGAGTGGAGTGAAAGGGGAGGAGTGTGAGGTGAAGGTGGGGGAGTTTGGAGTGAAGGCAGGAGGAGTGTGAGGTGAAGGCGGGGGGAGTGTCTTTAGTGGGCCAGCATAGGGACCTCTGCAGTTGCTGGCCTCTCTCCTAAACAGAACGCTGGCACACCTGCACTCTGTGATTGGCAGACTGCTCAGAGTCTACCTCATGATCTCTGATCCCTCTGTGCAAACCATCCTCATAAAAAATGGAGAGAGCGAGGATGAACAGAGAGAGAAGGGAGGGAGAGGGAAAGATCAGAAGTGAAAGGCAACCTGTGCTCTCGTTTTCTCTCTCTCTCTCTCTAATGAGGTAGAGGTGGGGCGCTCCTTGGTATTCTGCGATGGTCCTCGTTAAGGGCAGTGGAAGCTGCAGGTTACTGCAATTAAACAGCTGTCTGGCAGGCTTCCTGTGAGGTCCACCCCTGCGACTGTAATCAAGGACCACGGACAGCTCCTGCCTCTCAGCCCTCCACAAGTGGACATGAGATTGTGGAACCAGGAGAGACGTACAGCAAGAAAATGAGAGCCATGTAAAATGAAAATTATGCCAGTGTTACATGTGCTTTGTGTGACATGACTGTGTATGATGTGGAAAATCTATTGTTATACATTAGAAATTATATATTAATGCAGAATTGTGTGTTTAAAAAGCTTTTGGGTAACAAAAACAGCCAGTGATAGCAAACTGCATTATTGATGGTCAGACAGAGGTTTCTCTAGAATTAGAGAAAAATTTAAATGTTTTTCATGTACACAAGCACACTTTCCTGTTCAGGTAAAACGGCAAACCAGTTCAATAGCCCTGTGCTATTAAATGTGTCTTAATGCCATAACTGTTTCTTCATGTCAGGATAAATGTGTGATAATGTGTATTAATGTCATAATTGTCTCAATGTGTTAATAAATGTGCTTTAGTGTCAATAAATGTGTCTTAATGTCTTAATAAAGACATTCTATCCTTGATATTATCCTCCAAGATGATACTTTAGGTCTGTATGTACTACTCACTTTGTTCTTCATCTCTGTAATGTTCAGCACATCTGTGTAAGGTGTCAGCAGCAATGCCGAGAGGCTATACTGGCAGTGTGAGGATGTTAGCACGGTTCCCCCCATGCTTGTATAAGCCTTGGGCTGGAACAGGACACGCCAGTCACTCTGTCTCCCTCCATCGGCCTGGTCCGATGAGCCCACCAGGATGGACCCCAGTAGGCAACAACCATCCCTATTCCCAGGGTCAGCAGAGGCAAAACCACATCTGACCACACTGGCAGGACTTGACTCTTAGGAAGAGATGGAGATAAACCACACCACCTTCACCACAGAAAGTTCCACCTCCACCGTTTGAAGTTCCACCTCTACCACAGAAAGCTCACTGACCATTGCTGTTGACAGATGTCGTTTTCTATTTGCAGGGGAGAGTACTCATCACTGATGTTCAGTGATGTACTGAGAGTTCAAATTCAGCAGCTGTCTGACTTCAGAGCTCTGTGAGATTTAAAGAAGTGTATCATTATCAGTGTTGGGAACGTTACTATAAAAAATTAATTAGTTATAGTTACTCACTACTTGTTCAAAAAAGTAACTGAGTTAGTAACTGATTTACTCTACAGGGTTGCCAACTTTTCAAGATCTCTTGGAGTGAGATTTGAACCTGGAGGGGATGGCGAGTGTAAATTGTTGACGGGGGGGGGGGGGGCGTAAATTGTTACTGGGGGGGTGTAAAATGGACACAAATTAAGCATTATATCACGATCGATCGATCGCCAGTGGTTGGCGCCAGAGCAAACTAGTAACTCATTGAATCATAGATATGGATCAGAGGTAAAATAAACTAGATTTTTTTTTCGGCGTGAGAAATCGGATGTGTGGCATGTGAGCGTGTGAAGACAGTCAAATGCGTGTGTCTCACACTCAATGCGTGAGAGTTGGCAACCCTGACTCTATAATAAAAGTAACTTGTTACCAGGGAAAGAAACTATTTGCATTACAGTTAAAAAAAAGTTATAGGCCAATGAATAAGGATTTTTCACAGTCAGTGTCACGTCCAGCCCCTCCCCCCTCCCTGGTCCCGCCTAACTCCCCGCTCCCATTCGTTCCTCCCTCTGTCTGTCTCGCCCTCCTCGTTAACACACACACACCTGAGTCTTGTTTCACTGTCCGGTTCTGTGTATAAAAACCCCCTTGTGTTTCACTCCCGTGTCGGTTGTTGTGTTTGGTTGTTGTGTTCGCCACGTTTCTTCCCATGCTCAGTTGCCTGTGATTTTCCGTCGTTTTTCCCGTGTGCTTGTAAGGTTTGTTCTGTTTTGTCTTCCATGTCTTTGTTCCCTTATCTCCTTGCTTAGTCAGTTGGTTGCTCCTTGTTAGTTAAGTCTTCCCTTGTAATGTGTACCCTCTCCCTGTTTCTCTGTGTTAGTTCGTAGTTCGTGGCTTTGTCCCTGCCTTCAGTTTTCCCCTTTGTAGTTAGACCTTGTTGTAACCTTCGTCGTTTGCCCCTTAGTTTATATAGTTATATACTGTACGGTCTAGTCTTGGTTTTCTGGTTCTATTAGTCCTGTTTATATTTGTTGTCACACCTTAGTGTTTGTTTGTACATTCTTTGTCATATGTAAAGCAGTCCTTCTATAGTGTGTCTATGTTTCTTAGTATTTAGTATTATGTCTGTATAGTGGTTCGTTTGAGTTGTCGCTTGATTACCGTGTTGTATGTGTTATGTTCGATCTTGTATATCTACTCCTACCCTTGGTTATTCTCGTTAGTTCCCTCTGGTTTCTGTTTTGTTTAATAAACCATTCCTGTTCTTGCACTTGCGTCATACCCGCCCCCCTTGATTCGTTACAGTCAGTTGAAATGAGTAGATCAGAAAGGTGTTTAACTTTTGATATTTATTGCACATCAACAGACCAGTGCAGGATAAAATCCTTTAAAATCCCAAATCTTTGTAAAAAAAAAAAAAAAGCAAAAGTAAACAGTTACTACACTATATAAAGTGCATTTACATCTATCAAATTAAATTAAATTCTCTCAACCTGAGTCAAATGGTTTGTTCACAACAGAAGTAAACTTAACCACAAAACCTCTGTTCTTAATTAAATAAATCAAATTCCCAGTCTGGTAGACATCCAGGAACTTCAAGTATTTTCTTAAATAATGTTTATATCGCCACCTTGAAAATGCTAATTTTCAAGTACCGTCTAGAGTTTAGAGTCTAGAAAGCAGGCCAGAGTGTAGAATCTAGAGCAGGGGTCGGCAATCTATGGCACGCGTGCCACTGCTGGCACGCCGAGGCATAATCACTGGCACGCGCCACGCTGGACCAGCATCAGCAAAAAAATAAATAATAAAAACTCTCAGACAGAGAGCACGATCTTCCAATGGAAATCGCTCCTCAACGCTCTGCACTCAGCTCCCGCCACAGACCCATGTTTAAATTTAGCCTAATCAAAATCAGTGTGTTAAAATAGTGTTACAAGAGATGATAGAGCCTCGTGCTGTGTGTACACTGTGCTATGACAACGTTGCATGCCGAACTTCCAGCATTAAGAAGCCTTTCGAGACAAAACACGACAAGATGTATAAAGACCCCGCCGAAAGAGCCGAAGCCGTTAAACACGCCGTGACTAGGTATGGCAAACAGTCCAGCTCTCTTAAAGTAGGGTAATTAAACGTCCGTATTTCCCAGGACATGTCAATGTCCTGGTTTATAAATTACCTTAATTGGACCATTAAATTTTAAATTTACAGGCACTACAGCCGCATGGCACTGCGTGTGACATAATCCTGAGCCGCGTCAAGGCTGGATTATTTATTATGGATTATACTTTCGCGAGTGACCATAGCGTGTGACTCCGCACAACTCGCGCAAATGGCAGAGGCGTTTATACTTGCCGCGTCACATTCTTTGCAGTGTTCTCCGAAACAATATGTGGTAGCAGTGGCGGAGCCAAAGGGGGGGCAGAGCCCTTGCCACCTCTAGTGCCACCCCACTGGAAATGGTAATTTTAAGAGAAAATATGTGTTTCCTTTCGTTCATCATTTGTATATGGACCCCTCTGATAAAGCCTTGGTCACCCTTTGGAAACCCCTTGAAAAAAAGTCTAGCTCCACCACTGTGAATAAAGAAACACCCCTCAAAAACAGGGGAAGGAACATTTACCTTACGAAAATTAATGTTGCATTGTGTTCCAGCTTTGAAAAGTGCTGGAATTTAGGCTAAAGTGAGGGCAGCCCTGTTCTTAATCAGAATGTAGACAGTGTGACTTTCAGTAGGCAGTCACACCGTTCCAATTTTATTTGTTGATAGTGGCTGTTACGGGCATCTGTGTTATCAAGTCAGACCTGTTAATTCGGATTGCTTACTGCTGCGTCTCGTTTGGCACCGGCCAATGGGTGTGTGTCTAGGCTCTCTAACGGGGCGTGGTATGGGTCTTAAAATCGGGACAGCGCGCACTGGTACGGGAGGCTAGACTTGCAGATAGACTTGCAGACAGACTCGCAGAGCCTCGTAGAGAGCTTGTGACCATGTGCGTTATGAGTCGTGAGAACATTTTATTATAAATCGCCCTAAGAGCGTTTACTTGCCAGGTTTCCATCTAGCACATTATGAGTCGTGAGAACATTTTATTGTATCTCGCGCTAAGAGTGTTTACTTGCCAGGTTTCCATCCAGTGCGTTGAGTCGTGAGAACATTTTAGTGTATCTCGCGCTAAGAGTGTTTACTTGCCAGGTTTCCATCCAGCGTGTTATGAGTTGTGAGAAATCGTAGCGCACGTTAAGAGAGTTTCCTTGATTGATCTTGACTAAGTGCGTTGTGAGTTGTGAAATCCTTTTGATTGTAGCACGACGCGTAGACTATGATCAACTGTCGTTTTATGGACGCGCCAAGAGACGTGATTTTAGTCGTGACGTGAAACCTTGTGTCTGTGTCCTAGTTCTGACAGTTCACCTCCACCCCTCCGTGTCTTTCTTTGTTCATTCGCCCCTACCTAGACAGGGGTGGGTCGTAACAGTGGCACACTTATTGACTAGAAATGTTGAAGTTGGCACTCCATGTCTCAAAGGTTGCCGACCCCTGATCTAGAGTGTAGAGTTAAGAGTATGGAGTCTACAGTGTAGAGCAGAAGTGTGGGTCGATCGCGAAGGAATTGTGGGTAGATCGCATGACATTAAAAAGTAGTGGATGAATGACAGGCTATCGTCCATCTGCACTGACGGTTGTATTTTGATTGACATACATGATAGCCAATCTGATGTCTAGCGTTTGACATACGCGCAACCCCCCCCCCCCCCCCCCCCCCCCCCCCGGTTATTCCAGCACATGAGAGCTCCATGGGTCAGTATGTGATGGTAAATGCACAGTGCAGTCCTGACCAAAAGCACACTGAAACACCTTTTCTGTATCTGTATCTTGTGACGCTGGCATGTGCGAGGAAGGAGGAGACACGACGAGCGTCTTGCGGTGAAACACAGAACGTTTAATACAAAAACACGCAAAGCCCAGCACAGACAATGTAAGCCCGCAAATGCGGAGGCTTACACAGGCATGAACTTTAGACAAAGACGAGCACAAGACACTGCGCGAAAGCACATTAAATAGGTGATTAACAGACCCTCGTGATCTCGAGACAAGGCACAGGTGAGACTACGAACACGCTCACAGACAACCCACACCCACGGAACTACTAATATGGACATAACAGCACGCAGACGACATAACGGCACGCCCACAGGGAAGGGTCCGGAGCTGTGACCGTGACATATCTATATCTGTTCTCTATGTGTATCTGTTCTGTATCTTTTATTTTTTTTTAAGTCATAGAAGGTTCACTTAAATACAAACAAACATAAAGACATCAACTTTAAATACATACAGACTTTAAAACATAGGATGGATATCTTTGCCTAAGCAATTTACCCCTTAATTCAATGTCAGTAATTCACATGTATTTAGATGTATTCACCTTTAATTAATTATTATGATGTACACTCACCAGCGACTTTATTAGGTACACCTTGCTAATACTGACTTAATCCTTGGCATATATTCAAAAAGGTACTGGAAGCATTCTCAGAGAATCTAGTCCATATTGACATGATAGCGTCACACAGCTGCTACAGATTTGTCAGCTGCACATCCGTGATGTGAATCTCCCGCTCCACCACATCCCAAATGTGCTATTGGATTGAGATCTGGTGACTGTGGATGTCGTACAGTGAACTCATTGTGTACAGTGAACTCATTGTCGTGTTGTCAGTTGTCAGAGTACAGTGAACTCACTGTCACCACACCATTGCACCACCACCTCCAGCTTGAACCATTGATACAAGGCAGGATGGATCTATGCTTTCATGTTGTTGACGTCAAATTCTGACCCTACCCTACCTTTCCAATCTCCAAATTTGGTGAGCCTATGCAAGTCGTAGCCTCAGTTTTCTATTCTTAGCTGACAGAAGTGGCACCCAGTGTGGTCTTCTGCTGCTGTAGCCCATCTGCCTCAAGGTTCGATGTGTTGTGCATTCAGAGATGCTTTTATCTATCAACAAGGCATTTGCGCTCAAAGAACTTCCGTTCACTAGATATTTTCTCTTTTTCTTACCATTCTCTGTAAACTCTAGAAATGGTTGTGCATGAAAATCCCAGTAGATCAGCAGTTTACTCATAACAGCCCATCTGTTTCTGAAATACTCAGACCAGCCCGTTTGGAACCAACAACCATGCCATATTCAAAGTCACTTGAATCACCTTTCTTCCCCATTCTGATGCTCAGTTTGAACTGCAGCAGATCATCTTGGCCATGTCTACATACCTAAATCCATTTAGTTACCGCCATGTGATATGCTGATTCGACATTTGCGCTAATGAGCAGTTGGACAGGTGTACCTAATAAAGTGGCCAGTGAGTGTATAAATGAATAATAAATAAATAAATAAATAAATAAATGTAATTTAAAAGTCATATTAGAAGCTAATTCAGACTTAGATTTCAAAAAGGTAATTCCTGCTTTTATTTATGGTGTAATAAAGTGATTAATAAAAGCTGAGTTATATTTATTAAATATTTAATTTAATAGTAATAATGCTGTTGTAGAATCAGTTTCTGTATTTTTCTTCCTTAAACCTATGGCTATATAAACAGGGCTAGCTGATTCCAGAGCAGGTTTCCCTCTGTGATTGCTCTGTGAATATGCTTCTGAATATGCATGTGACAAGAGATATTCGCTTAGATATTCTTTTGCATTTTTGCTTTGGGTGTGAATAATAAACAAACTATAGATCTGCATTAAGATAAGCTCAACACTGAGCCTTCCTATTCTCAATCAAGCACACGTAACACTGGCGAGGTGAGGCATAAAAGCAGAAAAGATACGCACATAAACATAAAGGTATTTGTTTACTTTATATACTTACGTATTTGTTTGCTTTAGCGCTAGTAGAAACGTAACACTCGATGCTTGAAAACAAGAATTGACAAAGGTGTAGACAATCACACACACTTAAATACTTGTGCAACACATAATATTGATGAGACAAGAGACAGGTGACACGAATGATGAAGACACACTAGTTAACACCAACATAAACGCATGTGAACAGCACGCACATAAACACATACATGTGGTCATTAACAAACAAAAACACAGACACGCCCTAGGGAGGAGCACCAACCAAAGAAATAAATAAACCATTCCATTCAATCCAATTAAACAAATCAATTAAATAAATCTATATGTAAACAATATGCAAAAAAGGAAATTGTAGGTTCGTGTGTAATTGTCCAATAATCATAATTTCCCCCGTCTTTTTGCCCACACTGCCTTCATCATCTTCTTCATCATCCACCATATAATTACTTTCTCTGTCCATCTCTCAACATTGCTTTCTTCATCACTCTCCATCTCTCTCTCTCTCTTAATTTATAGCGCATGGCCCCCCTCGCCCATCTGTCTCACCCTCACTGTGTTTCTGCCTGTGTGTATATGACGTACGACTCGCACTCACTGTATCTCTCTTAGAGGAAGGCAGGTCTGTGCAGTCATTAAGCTCCACTGACAGGTCATTTCGCAGTATCTGCAAAATGGAGACTTTTGCAGATATTTATCAGTTTTCTCAATCATAGTACTGTGTCTAGAATGGCAGTTCTCAAAAGTGATCATTATTACATTAGATTTCTTGTGCTTGATGTTGATGCCAATGGAGTCATCCAGGTATCGCTCTGTATTCTCTCTCCTCTCTGTCTTCTTGTTTGCTTCTGTCTCACACATGCACTCTCTCTCCTGTCTCACACATGCACTCTCTCCCACTCTTTCTCTATCCAGTCTGTCTTTGCATCTCTCTGTTTTGTATCTTCAATATAATCAGTTTAATTAGTTGTTGGATTTTCTATTTGTGACTCATGGGCCTTCTGAGAGCTCCTGACCTTATTGAGAAGAGTTTCAGATCTTCAGAAGACCACCAGGACACCTCTCTCACCCTGGGAGTGATAACCTCTCACCTCAACTCACCCGGGAGTGATCACCCCTTCCTCTCCCACCCTGGGAGTATGGCCTACACATACACTTAAGCGATCATCCCCCCCCCCTTTCCATTCACCAGGCTAAAAAACTGCATTACATTAAATTCTTCAAGCAGAATGTTAACCAAATGATGTTAACAGAATGTTATCAAAATGAGGAGGATGCACCCCTCAAACAAGGAGGACATGCCCCTCATACAAGGGGGACACACCCCTCAAATGAGGACACGTCTCTCAGCTTTTAAAATGTGCTCTTCAAGCTGAAGAACAAAATCAGAAGAGAACTGTACACTTTTGATGGTTTAAATTGGAGAAACAAAAATCTTTTTTGACCCCCAGCAATAATTTTTAAAAATGTTCCACATTTACATAAATCCCAAACCGTGAGATCATCTGCTGAAACCATCTGAACTGTAGGCACAGAGTATGCTATTCTAATATCATTAATATGTATAGTGGTTTACTATCAGCAGCGGGTGATGTGAGACTGAACGGCTAAATGTGTAACCTGCACACCGTAGTGTGCCATGCAGCCGCATGATCCATTACAGGCAGCTTAAAAACATCTTCTAAACCAGAGAAGAGATGCCTTTTAAGACTGAAGTACCTCTCATTTTGAATCTTGAGCTAAACTGGAAATGCAGGTGGCTTAGAGGAAGCCGATCTGAAACTGTGAATCTAATTTGTTCACCTCTGTTCCAAAATGGAGATTTAAATTTTAATGATTATTGCTGAGGAAACAAGTCCTGAAAAAGCAAGTAAAACAAAAAATAGTAATAGCATAGTAAGCATAGTAATAACATAGTAAACATGGTAATAACATAGTAAACATAAACATAACATTAAACATAGTAATAACTGTTCGAAAGACCCGAAACACCCCGTGACCTCAGGTAACATCACTGATGATGTGCCCTAGCTATGCATTAGAAGATGTATCACTACAACTGTTGAACCGGAGAACCCAGTGACTACCAGGAACAGATTGGTTGACCACCAAGAACAGTTTGGCGACAGCTGGAGAGACAGACGACAGCTTGGAAAGACTGCAACTAGGGCGGGTATGGGTTAGCAGCCCTAGCCGCACCTCCTGTGAAGGAGGACCCAAAAAAGCTATGGAACAAAGGAAGGAATTATACCCCCAGGGGTACCCGAGAGTGGGGGAGGATGAGGTCCCCAACCAGACAAATTTAAGGTTGACGAACTACAGCAATGGACAAACATTGACGAGTAGAGAGTGCTTGTGCGGGAAGATCTGCAAGAATGACAAGGGCCTACGAATCCATCAAACAAAGATGAAATGCAAAGAGCATCTGCAAGCATCACAATGCACAGGTCAAGTATCTGGTGAGACAGAGGAGGAGCCGGGCCAGGAAGCACCCCACAGTGCCCAGAGCCTCCGTGTGATGCCAACAGTCCCTCTGAGCAGGCAGTCTGAGATGAGACGGATCAGATTACCCCTAGCCTCTAAAACAGTAGAGTGGCAGAAGTTTGACGAGGATGCCGACAAGGTACTGGAAGCAATGGCCAAAGGGGATGTAGAAAGAAGGCTTCAAACCATGACAACCATCATAGTGAGTATGGCTGCTGAAAGGTTTGGTATTGAGCAGAAAAAGGCAGCCAAGCAACCTTATACCAAAAACCAGAGAGGAGCCAAGATCCTCAACATCAGGAAAGAGCTCAAGGCCTTGAAGAACAGCACAAAGCAGCTGACCAAGAAGAGTGCGCACCACTGGTAGAGCTCTGTCTCATCCTCAAGAGGAAGCTCCTAGTGCTACGTAGAGCAAAACAGCACAGGAGGCTGGCCAGAGGGCCAGGAAGTGGGCTGCCTTCATCAACAACCCATTCCATTTCATGAAGGGACTCCTGGGTCAGAAGCATAGTGGGCGCCTGGACTGCCCAAAGGAGGAAGTCGACAAACACCTCCACAACACCTTCAGCGACCCCATCCAAGATCAGAACTTGCCCTAATAACATCACCAGAGCCTGCTGAGGCCTTCGATCTGAGGGAGCCACTCCTGAAAGAAGTTCAGGAGGTGGTGCGGAAAGCTAGGGCCAGTTCAGCACCTGGACCGAGCGGAACGTCCTACAAGGTCTACAAGCACTGTCCCAGGTTGCTGAATCACCTCTGGAAGATCTTGAGGGTCATCTGGAGGAAGGGCAAAACAGCTCACCAGTGGCGTTTTGCAGATGGTGTATGGATACCCAAAGAGGAAGACTCCAAGAACATCAGCCAGTTCAGGATAATCTCACTCCTCTGTGTTGAAGGGAAGATTTTCTTCAGTGTTGTTGCTAAACGACTGGCTAATTTCTTCTTGAAGAACAGGTACATCGACACCTCTGTGCAGAAAGGGGCCATCCCTGGGGTACCAGGGTGCTTAGAGCATACTGGAGTGGTCACTCAGCTACTGAGGGAGGCCAGGGAGAACAAGGGCAATCTAGTGGTGCTTTGGCTAGACCTGGCCAATGCCTATGGCTCAATGCCACACAAGCTGGTTTTTGAGACCCTGGAGACGCACCATGTTCCGGTCAGAATAAGAGACATCATCCTGGAGTACTATGGAGACTTCAGGCTGAGGGTCTCTGCAGGGTCAATTACATCGGAGTGGCACAGGTTGGAGAAGGGAATCATCACAGGCTGCACCATCTCAGTAATCCTGTTTGCCCTGGTTATGAATATGCTGGTGAAAGCTGCAGAGCCAGAGTGCAGAGGTCCCAAGTCCAAGTCTGGGGTCCGCCAACCACCAATTCGTGCCTTTACGGATGACCTGACGGTGACCACAGAGTCTGTGCCTGGAGGCAGATAGCTCTTAGCAGGACTGGAGAGTGTGATGACATGGGCCACGATGTCATTCAAACCATCCAAATCAAGATCCTTGGTCTTGAAGAGGCAAGGTGTTTAAGGTCTTGCGTGCAAAGGAGGTGTTGCAACTTCAGGAGTCTGCAGATCCAAAGGGAGCTGGGGCAGGATTGACAGTGAAGACTGGCAGGAAGTGGAGAGCAGAGACTGTAGTGGAGCAGGCTGAGTCTCGTCTGCGCCACAGAGTCCTGGTAGGAACAGTATCCCGAGGCAGGGCTGGACTAGGAACCACCCCTTCCATCCGGTTTGACAAGGCTCAGGGACCGGAGAAGAGCCAACTAGTCCAGGAGGAGGTGAGAGCAGTGGTGGAGGAGGAGAGGTCCAGTAGAGCAGTGGGGATGAGGAAGCAAGGCGCTTGGACTAGATGGGAGCAAGTTGCAGAGAGGAAGATCTCGTGGGCGGAGCTATGGCGTGCAGAGCCACACTGCATCAAGTTCCTGGTCCAGGCCGTCTATGACGTACTCCCCAGCCCATCCAACCTGCACTGCTGGGGCCTGGTGGATTCTCCTGCTTACCCCCTTTGCCAAAGAAGAGGGTCCCTCGAGCACATACTCAGTTGCTGCCCGAAAGCTCTGGGGGAAGGCAGATACCGATGGTGTCATGATCAAGTGCTCAAGGCCTTTGAGCAGAAGAAGGGTAAGTATGACAGCAAGGTTGGAAGGCTAGGTGCTTGCCTGTGGAGGTGGGGTGCAGGGGCTTTGCGGGGAAATCTTTATACGAAGCCTACACTGCACTCGGCATCACAGGAGGGAGAAGGACAGGGCCGGCGCCAGAACATATACAGTGAGGGGGCGTCAGAAAATTTCGGGGGGGCGAACGTAAGTTGTTGAGCGGGGGGGGGGGGGGGGGGGTGGCGAACGTAAAATAAAATGTAAAATAAATGGGTCTTATTTTTTACATTGAGGGGGCGGGACACCTCCCCCTCAATGGCTCTCCTCCTTCTCCAGGGCCGACGCCCCCATTCGCCCCCCCGTGGCGCCGGCCCTGGAGAAGGAGGAGAGCCATTTTAACAGCACAAGGGCAGCAGAGAAAGCCTCTAGGTGGCTCTGGATAAGGAGAGGGGAGCTGTGGTCAAGTGTTGCTCTGGCACAAGCCGAGGCCTGATCAACCTCGGCTGGGTCGCCTGAGCGAGGGTGTATGATGTTCGAAAGACCCGAAACACCCCATGACCTCAGGTAACATCACTGATGATGTGCCCTAGCTATGCATCAGAAGATGTATCACTACACTGTAAAAAAAATCCAAATTTTATGGAAAATAACTGTAAATATTTCAATGTAGTTTAACATTTTTTTCCAATTGTATACAAAACTTTGTAAAATTACAGACATTTGTAATTTGACAAAATATCTTTTAGTCACGTTGTGGGGGGGCCCCCTGCCGGTCGCCCCCGTTTACAGCGGCAGCTGTCCTGTTTTGGTCATGTGATGTTCGTCCCTCAGGTGGGCGGTGTCTCACCTGAGGGTCGTTTGTTTGCCTATATATGTCTTGTCTTTGTACCAGTTGACCGCTGGTCATTATATCCTTAATTTGGAACTATTGCACAGGTTTTTGGTTTGTGCACTTTCAATTAAACCATCCTTTTTCCCTGAGACTTGGCGTGATCGCTTCCTTTTTAGTCGCTCACCCTGCCCGTCACATCATGGCTCATTCTTGTCCTTCTGACTCGAAGCCGTTACAATATGTAATGAATATGAACAGACTTAAAACTGCAGTATTTTTTGTCAAAACCTTTCCAGATTAATGGAGAAAATCCTATGCAGTTAAAATTCATCTTGCAGCTGGATTGTAATAATTAATTGTAATTGTAATAGTTCAGTTAAAAGTTGTAAAACAATAATATTTCTCTGCAAATGTAACGCAGCTCGCGCTGCGGAGCGAGGGGATGGACACAAATGCTGAGAAGAGCGAGATTTATTAAAGGGCATATCATCATCAGAGTCGGAAAACCAGTCCAGGTTCATCATGGGAGGGCAATCAGAAAAACAGGCATACACGGGCATGACGCAAACAGGGAAACACCGACAAAGCAGGGAGACACAGAGAACATGAGTAACAGGCGATCGGAATCAAGACTGGAACACACCATGAACAACCAAGGTTAACCCAACAACCAAATATCCAACAAAGGACAAGGGAGACTCAGGGGCTATAAAACAAGAACTGATAACAAGGAACAGGTGATAATAATGACACAGGGGCGTGGTAACTAACAAGGAAACATGGAGACAAACGAGCAGGGCGGGAAGAACAGGCAGGGAACACAGACACAAGGGAACCCGGAGTGACAGCTAAGGGAGGGGGCGCGGCCATACGTGACAGCAAAAATATTAGTGCTGTCACTTTTTTTAAAGTGCTTAATCATAATAATTCAGGGAAAAGTTGTAAAATAACGATATTTCTCTGCAAAAATATTAGTGTTGTCACTCTATTAAAAGTGCTAAATCATAATAATCCAGGAAAAATCTGTAAAATAACAGTATTTCTCTGCAGAATGTTTAATGAATTTTTCTGTAAATTTATAGTTTTTCCACTTAATTTAAATCAGGGTTTTTTATTTTAAAATTTAAGTTTTTGTTTGGCAGCCGCTGCTGCCAGTAATTTACCGTTTTTTTAGGATTTTTTTTTTTTACAGTGTACAACTAGGGATGACCTGCAATAGTCGCTGATTCGACTATTCGATTGGAGGACCCTAGTCGTGTGACGGGCAGGTGTGAGCAACAAAAAGGAAGCGATCACGCCAAGTCTCAGGGAAAAAGGATGGTTTAATATAAAGTGTGCAAGCCTAAAACCCGTGCAATAGATCCAAATTAAGGATATAATGACCAGCGGTCAACTGGTACAAAGACAAGACATATATAGGCAAACAAACGACCCTCAGGTGAGACGGATCACGGGCTCCGCCCACCTGAGGGACGCACATGACGTCACCAAACAACGACAACAACAGCCGCTGTGGACAGAGGCGGCCGGTAGGGGGCCGCCTCACCGTGACAGACCCCCCCACCAAGCCGCACTCCCCTCCACTGGGTGTGTGGCACACAGCGGCTGCACACAAAACATGAAGGGGCAGGAAGGCAGAGACAGGCAGGAACACACCTCCTGCCGTCCAGGAGCTGAAACATAAAACACAACACATTACACAGCTCACCTCCCCGGGCGGGACCCTGGACCGGCCGGGCCGTTAACAACACAAAACCACGCCCCGGTCGGTCACAGGGCCCTCACGCCCTAACCGGCATTCAGCTGGTAAGCCCCATGGTGTGAGGACGAGGGGCTACGGCTCCTCTCTCGTCCCTCGTGTGTGTGTGTGGGTGTGCAGGCTACCTCTCCAAGGCGTGGCTACTTCACCTCCTGGACCTACCTCCTCCCAGAGCTGACCCCTGCCTTCTGCTAGGGGTCACCCCAGCCTCCTGGGGAGCCAACCCCTCCCGGGGCCTCTCATCTCAAGGTGGACTCCTCCACCCAACCCAGGAGCGCCAGAGACCGAGGCCCAGAGCACCCCCGACGCGGGCTAGGGAGCAGCCCCAAGGGCCTCCTGGTCACCCCGGGCAGGAGGGAGGATCTCCATCCCCAGCAGGAGCTTTTCAGACCGGAGCCCCATGGTCCCCAAACATCCGGGGGCCCCAGCCCTCTAGGGAGGGGCTCTTCACGACCGGGCTCCGGTCACCCCACAACACAAGGGGGCTCCTGCCAGGTGGAGACCCCCACAAGGTCCAGGAACACTGCCAAGGAGAAGTACCTGCACAAAGAACACAACCTCACACACACACCACACACATACATATATACAAACACGAAACACAAACGCGCCCTACCCTATTCAGGGCCTCCCTCGGGAGAGACGCCCTCCGTGCCACACCCCATGGCACGGGACCACAGCCGGTCCCCCCCCCAAACACACATTTAAGGGGAGGAGCATGTGTGGAATTACAGGTGAGACGGATCACGGGCTCCGCCCACCTGAGGGACGCACATGACGTCACCAAACAACGACAACAACAGCCGCTGTGGACAGAGGCGGCCGGTAGGGGGCCGCCTCACCGTGACAAGTCGACTATGAACGTCATAGTCGAATGTACCATTCTGACAGCATGGGGGTGCCCCAGGATGCTGCAAAGCATTAGTTGTTACATGAAATATTTTCGTTATATATAGCCTTTTGTCAAATAAAATCATCCTAATTTCTGTTAATAAATATTTTTAAATGATGCGTGCGCATTAACAATAGGCTTCTTCCTTACTACACATTAATAAATCACACCCTGCAGTTGCACAATCCAAATGAGCGGAGCTGAACACGCTACTGGATCGTCAGCATCTGCTGAGATTATAATGGCTACTAAAAAAACTTCAAAAGTGTGGGAGTATTTTGAAAAAGATAAAGATGAATAAAACTAAGTAAAGTGTAAGTTATGTCATCAACGTCTTTCATTTCACATGACAACAACCAACATGGCATACCATTTAAAACGGGTAAGACGGAAAAAAAAGAAAGTTCAACCGTTTGTCGTTGCGGTCATGTCGTGTCGTCTCGCCGCGGTGCATCTCGGCAAGTAGGCCTATAAACACTTTTTGTTGTTGTTTGCTTATTAGACCCCGTTACTTGAACCTTTACTTATAATTTTTTGCGGTTGTGTGGAAAATTGTGTTTATATTTTCAGGCAGGCATATTTTATTTAAAATATTTTTGACATTTTGCACAGTGCCTGTCTGACAAAGTTTGATATGCGCACTGAGCACTGATGGTGGCTTTTTTTGTTAATGTTCTCTAACGTTTCATTAAAAAATAAATAAGTAAATAAATAAATAAATAAAAGCTGAGTAAAGCCAACCTACCATTTATCTGAGTGTTTCAGTTTTTTCCTTTGAAGTGGAAAAAAGTGCTGAACGTGATCCCGTTTAAGGTGCTCTAGAAAAAAACCCTGATTTGACTATTAGTCGACTTAAGGGAAAATCTGACGAATCCAGGGTTGCCAACTCTCACGCACTGAGTGTGAGACACACGCATTTGACCGTCTTCACACGCTCTCATGCCACACTTCCAATTTCTCATGCCGAAAAAATATATATGTAGTTTATTTACCTCTGATCCACATATATGATTCAATGAGTTACTAGTTCGCTCTGGTGCCAACCACTGGCGATCGATCGATCGCGATATAATACTTAATTCGTGTCCATTTTACACAGTTCGCCCCCCCCATCAACAATTTACACTCTCCATCTCCTCCAGGTTAAATCTCACTCTAAGCGATCTTGAAAAGTTGGCAACCCTGCGAATCAGATTCGACTATGAAAATCCTTTGTTGAAGACACCTTTAGTAATAACCAGTGTTGCGAATAGGTTAGGTAACGTCGTCATTTTGTCAGTAACGGGATAATATAATTAGTTACTTTTCCTGTCGTTACAACGCCGTTTACGTTACTGGTCATTAAAAGCGGTGCGTTACTATATATTGATATACTAATGCAAGCGGACCGCTGCCCAGGCTAGTGAGGAGTAACAGATCCCGATAGGTCACAGTTCTCGGTGTAACACCTGTTTAACTTAACAAGTCAGTCAGCGTTTGGCTAAGGCAGCGTTATGATAGCCAATCAGAGCCAGTGTTTTTACACGCGCGCCGAAGCACGCGAGTGACACGACACAAACGGAGAAGAGGCCGAAATGGCGTCAGGTGCAAGCTGAAGAAAACTAGAACTTTCAAGGCGATATAAACATTATTTAAGAAAATACTTGAAGTTCCTGAATGTCTACCAGACTGGGTACTTGATTTATTTAATTAAGAATAGAGGTTTTATTGTTAAGTTTACTTCTGTTGTAAACAAACCAGTTGTCTCAGGTTGAGAGAATTTAATTTAATTTCATAGATGTAAATGCACTTTATATAGTGTAACTGTTTACTTTTGTGTACTTCTGTTTACGTTTTTACTTTTGCTTTTTTTTTTCAAAGATTTTGGGATTTTAAAGGATTTTATCCTGCACTGGTCTGTGGATGTGCAATAAATATCAAAAGTTAAACAATTTTCTGATCTACTCATTTCAACTGACTGTGAAAACTGCTTTAAAAAAAAAACTTAATTAATTGGCATATAACCTTTTTTTAACTGTAACGCAAATAGTTACTTTCCCTGGTAACGACTTACTTTTATTATAGAGTAATTCAGTTACTAACTCAGTTACTTTTTTGAACAAGTAGTGAGTAACTATAACTAATTACTTTTTTAAAGTAACGTTCCCAACACTGGTAATAACCTAGCAAACATAGTAATAACAAAATGGGCAGAGAAAATTATATTTTTGCAAATATATTTTTTCTTGATTGAATGCTAAGAAAAAGCAGTAAAAGAGTACTTGTCAAAAATGATGTCCAGATGTTTGTGGAATTCTATAGGTTCACCCTACTTCCCCACAATAACAAGGAATTCAGTTTTGTCTTTAGCTTCAGGACATTGCTATATCCATGGTTTCATGTCATCTATATAAGCATAAATGGAGGTGATAGACCTTCAAGTGTCACTAGGGAAACTGACCGGCCACTTTATTAGTTACACCTGTCCAACTGCTCATTAACGCAAATGTTGAATCAGACTCAATGCATTTAGGCATGTAGACATGGCCAAGACAATCTGCTGCAGTTCAAACCAAGCATCAGAATGGGGAAGAAATGTGATTCAAGTGACTTTGAACATGACATGGTTATTGGTACCAGGTGGGCTGGTCTGAGTATTTCAGAAACCGCTGATGTACTGGGATTTTCAAGCACAACCATCTCTAGGGTTTACAGAGAAAATATCCAGTGAGCAGCAGTTCTGTGGGTGCAAATGCCTTGTTGATTCCAGTGGTCAGAGGAGAATGGCCAGACTGGTTTGGGCTGACAGAATGGCAAAAGTAATGACCAGTTGTTACAACAGAGGCATGCAAAAGAGCATCCCAGAACGCACAACACGTCGAACCTTGAGGTTGGGCTACAGCAGCAGAAGACCACATCGGTTGCCACTCCTGTCAGCTAAGAACAGGAAACTGATGCTAAAATCCGTGCAGACTCACCAAAATTGGACAAAAGAAGATTGGAAAAATGTTGCCTGGTCTAATGAGTCTTGAATTCAGCTGCGACATTTGGATAGTAGGGTCAGAATTTGGTGTCAACAAAATGAAAGCATAGATCCATCCTGCCTTGTATCAACAGCTCAGGCTGTTGGTGGTGGTCCAATGGTGTGGGGGATATTTTCCTGGCACACTTTGTGCCCATTAGTACCAATTGAGCATCGCTTCAATGCCACTGCCTACCTGAGTATTGTTGTTGACCATGTCCATCCCCTTATGACCACAGTGTACCCATCTTCTGATGGCTACTTCCAGCAGGATAACGCACCATACCATAAAGCGCAAATCATCTCAGATTGGTTTCTTGAACACGACAATGAGTTCACTGTACTCAAATGGCCTCCACAGTCACCAGATCTCAATCCAATAGAGCATCTTTGGGATGTGGTGGAATGGAAGATTTGCATCATGGATATGCAGCCGACAAATCTGCAGCAACTGTGTGATGCTATCATGTTAATATGGCCAGACTCTCTGAGGAATGTTTGCAGTACCTTGTTGATGAAACGAAACAACTAGGCAGAGTAGGATCGTTTTGTGGAGTAAAATTCCTTTTATTGAAATTACAACAATATCCAATGGCAAGTTCCAATCTGGTACTAGCAAGGTGTACCTAATAAAGCACTTTTCTCTGAAAGTTTGACTCCTAGGAAAGGAGTATCTCAAATAAATCTGTTGTTGCTGAGAAAAGAATCAAGAATCCTTTTTTTCAGGACAGACTTCATGAAGGCTGTTTTAAACATGAATTCATGAAAGCTGTTTTGCACATTCCACTGATTGATAATGTTCCTAAGGTCTGTCAACAGTGGACCATAATAATGTAATATGTCTGACAAAACTGGTAGGCAGAAGATAAGACCAGCAGCACGGAGTGTTAAGCGTGCCAACATATTTCATGATTAATAGAGAAGTGGTAAGGATGATTCTCACATCAGCATGGACCAGGTAGTGGGGCACCTGCCGTGCTGGTCCTAATCAAGAGCACTTCGCTACTGGATAAGTGCGTGAATTTCTCGCATTTGTCATTTAGGAGGTATAATGGTATAATGGGGCATGTGGTGCATGGGTAATTATTCTGTCAATAGTGGAACAGAGGAATTTAGGGCTGACTTTGTGACTGTCAGTGAAGTGTTAATGCAGGCCTTTACTTGCTATTTCAGCTTGATTGTTACACAATTTTAGGTGATTTTCCTAAATATCATAGTGGGCTGTGCACTAGAGACCTCCCTGCAGACCTCCTTGCAGACTTTCATTTTAAAATGGTGTATCATTTTCTTAAAGTGGGGCTTTAAAATGTTTTGACATGTTTGGGTTTCTGGAGTGTTAATGTTTTCTGTTCTGAATTGAGTGAATCAGAATACTGAATGTGCCAAAGGTCAGCTGTTTAATGGGGCAGCTGAGTTAAACCAACCATCTTTATCTGGAAAGATTTGTGTGCAGTAGTCTTGGGTCTACTCGGACCAAAGAAATCTAAATCATTCATAAACAGTATGCAAAAACTGAATGCCAAGAAGAAAACACACTCAAGGGCGAATTCTAGTCTTATTATTCAGAGTTCAGAGAAACCCATTGTGTTTATAATCTAAAGTGTGACTTGATCGAAGGATATGTGCTGTCAACTAAAAGCACAACAGGTGCTGTTTAATGCTGGAAATGAAATGACAGCATTGAGACCATTTCCACTGGTGACCAAACCTAGCCACAAAGAGTGCTTTGCATCTTGCTGTTTAATTTGCTTTTACAATTTAAAACTTCACAGTTTCCTTCATCGTTATATCTATGTGGGAATAAGACTTCACCTCTTAGACTTCACCTCTTAGACTTCACCTTTAAGACTTCACCTCTTAGACCTCACCTGTTCTTTTCCGATGTGCTAAGCACCACTGCAATTCTTACTTATGTATGTCAGTCCACATCAAGCTCTACCGTGTGTCTGCTTAATGATACAACCTAACTGCATCGTCCAGCTCCTGCAGTCCACTTTATCTGCAGTTCTCTACATTCCATATTCAGCAAATGAACTAGCTCTCCTCTTAAGATAATCAGAGGTCATTCAAAATACAGGGCAGGACGAATGAGAGGGATGCTTCTGGAAAGACAGAGGGAAGCTGTTCAAAATTCACATAGTGTTTATGTCTGATACTCATAATGGAGAGTGGAGACAATGCATAGATGATAAGATTTACTGGGTTTGTTCTCCCCGTTTGCAAGACAGCTTTTCATCCTTTGAGACTCTCTCTGCCCTCTGATTCGACCTTCCCATTAGCCGTGCTGAAGTCCCTCCTGCAGTTTAACATTCTACAGGTGTGTG
This sequence comes from Brachyhypopomus gauderio, assembly GCF_052324685.1. Classification (NCBI taxonomy): domain Eukaryota; kingdom Metazoa; phylum Chordata; class Actinopteri; order Gymnotiformes; family Hypopomidae; genus Brachyhypopomus; species Brachyhypopomus gauderio. The sequence goes on from NC_135213.1 coordinate 23,524,472, forward strand.
TGTGTGTGTGTGTGTGTGTGTGTGTGTGTGTGTGTGTGTGTGTGTGTGAGGCCACAGGACTGCCCTGTGTGGCTTCTAACTATGGAAAAGAGAAGACAATCTCAAAATGAAGGTGAGAGAGACAGACAGAGAGAAGGAGAGACAGAATGAGAGGGGTTGGATGTACAGAGAGTGTGAGAGAGGAGAATACAGAAAATGATCCTATCAGCACGAAAGAGAGATCAGTATGACAGAGAGAGATCAGCAGGTGCCTGAGTTGTGGGGTTATGGATCAGATCAGCTCTTCTGTAGTGATGGATAGCATAGAGGTATTGTCATACTAAAGTCCTGTGTCAGGGAGCTTAGCTTTCTCATAAACACTCTTTAAAGGGATACAGTGTGAACACATTAACGGGTCACATAACACTCCCTGTGTCCACAGCCTGCAGGATCCACTGCAGGAATTACCTCTATTAACCTCTGATTCAGTTCTGCTCTCCAAATATTCCTAAACCTGGTTAGGCTAGTGTGGGCTGCTGTGGGCTGCTGTGTCCTTACTAGTGTCTGAAAATCAAATCTGTCCTTGTCCGTGTTCTGATGGCTGGAGTGAGGTGGGTGGAGGTGTGATAGATGGGTTGGGTGGTTGATGTGGGGAGGTGGAAGATGTGTGGATTGGGGTAAATTGGGGTTTATTGGGGTGGGTAGATTACAGCTGCAGCACACTGTGCATGGTGCTCTTCCCAGTCAAGTATTGATTCTTGCCAAACTGTTCCATCACATCACATTCAACTGTGGCCGATAGATATGTAGTTTCCTTGAAGAGACTGGACAGCAACAATTTCTGTGCCTTCATGGTTTCATAGTTCCTGGTTTCTGAAGACAGAAGAGCTTCAACAGCTGTGTGCTATGAGGACAGCGTGCATGAGTGTTAAAGGAACGGACACAAATGCACCTGCGTGGGTTTCCTGCTGCTCACTGCCCCTAACGTTACCAGCATCACCAACAAAAATGGATCTCTCACTGAGTCAAGCTGAAGGAGCCTGAGCATACTGTGGCTGAACCTGAGATGAGGAATTCTGGGAAGGGTACCTAAGAGTTTATGTGCCCTTATTATTTGTGCCCTAACTAGGTGCCCTTCCTATGTGTGTGATGGAAATTTGATAATTTCCATTTATGTCAGGCTTTCTTGGTATACATTAAACACATTAGATATAGGTGTTAGAGATCTTTTTACATATACGTGTGTTAATCATGGCACTGAAGCCATCCTCGTGACTTCAGTAGGCCTCAGATGTGTTTGTGTGCTCTCTGGACGACCTCGGCTCTCTCCTAATCTGATGTTCCTCTGGTGTTCCTAAACTGACCTCGTTGGAGGTGCCTAATCTCCACTTGGAGGGGACTACGGCGACACTCAGTCTGTCATGCCATCACGTGGATGATGAGCGTGGAGGGGGCATGCATCATATGCCTCTGTCAAATCAGTGTTAATTATTTTGTGTATTGTCCAATCACATTTGGTTGATCACCTCATGTTCACCTTGTGGACACCATGTGTATTGATGAGTAAAAGTATAAAAGATGAGAGTTCGGAGTGAGGAATTAGCTCTCTGCAACAGACACCTCGTGTGTGTGTGTGTGTGTGTGTGTGTGTGTGTGTGTGTGTGTGTGTGTGTGTGTGTGTGTGTGTGTGTGTGTGTGTGTGTGTGTGTGTGTGTGTGTGTAAATGAGATCTCTGGGTTAATCCATGCTTTGTTTAAATAAATCATTGTATTTTATTATCTAACCCAACTGCTTCTGACTTTTATTGTGCTCACCATTTAAGGGTTTCAGAATATCTAACACATTTGCCTTTACTATTTACATTGTGCCTTTACCATTTGTGCCTTTCCTATGTGCCCATCCTATGTGCCTGTGCCCTCCTTTGTTCAGTGGCAAAGGCATGTGCAGCTCAGTGTCACTTAACCAGTACATGAAGGCCCCCTAGTGGTAGAGACAAGGGACATTACAGTTTGCTATATTCACATATCTGTTGGTTTAAAACCATATGAAACATGACACATATGAAACATATGAAGCATAGCCCATGTATATACATCAAGCAGCACAGAAAAATGTCTACTGCGAGTTCCTGTGTTCCTCATATATATCTGTGTTGTTTCAGTTAACTGTGTTCCCCATATATATCTGTGTTGTTAACTGTGCTCCTCATATATAACTGTGTTGTCGTTAAGTGTGCTTCTCACGTATAATCCTGTGTTGTTGTTAATTGTGCTCCTCATATATAACCCTGTGTTGTAATTAACTGTGTTCCTCATATATAACCCTGTGGGTTCATCATTTGAGATAATGATGTTCTTTTCCTATAAAATCAGTTCTGAACGGCCTTACAGTTTTGTGAAAGTGTTGTGAAGCACTGGTGGAGTAGGTATGTGTTTGATGTCTAGATGCTGGTGTATTAGGGACCTGCTTTCAATCTTTCCAAAGGTCATTTGATCAGAACATGAGGTACAGCTGCTCTTCACCTCATCTTCTTTGAGAGGAGGTTGGTAATTCACAGTAAGATAATTGTAATGTTTCCATGCAAGTATATGAAGTATAGTAAAAAAAAAAAAAAGTAAGTAATTCATCATGATTCATGTATGAGTCCTAAAGCATGCAGACACTGATTAATGAGATATGGGTTTCATATTTTCTTCAAGTACATCACTGTGTGTGAAATAACTGTGAAGTCTCGTTGTGCCATGTTAATGCAAACCTCAGCCACTGTGGGTTCACCAGTCTGCTTTAAATGTCTGCTTTACACACCTGCTGTGGAGAGGAGATGCTGTTTGTGTGACTCTTCCAAACAACCATGCCTGAGTCTGAGTCTGAGTCTTGAATCCGTCTCTGGAGTATCCTGAAATGGAAGGGCAGGGTTAAGAATCATAAAAATTGATCCCTTGTAATTGAGTGGGATCTGAATACCTCTGTGCTAGACCTTCAATTAAAATCAATGATACCATTTGTAGCTGGTCACTGTAACACACACACACACACACACACACACACACACACTCGCGTGTGCGCTCCCTTACAGGTCTGCATAAGATGCCCTGCTCCAGTATTCTGGAGTTACAAAGACTATGTTAAAAGATTTAGGGTTAATCAGTAACACAGGCAGAAGGAAAAACAGCACTGTGCTTTTCCCAGAAGCAGAGAATCTGTTCTTAGTAAAAAAAAAAATTAAATAAAAATAAATATTTTCAAATGCATGCAGCCATGTAGCTGGTCAAGTGGGGGTGGATGATGCCAGAGATCCGTGTCTGTAGTTCAGTTCTGCACCATGAAGTTATTATGTGGATGGATCCTGAACTCCTGCACACAGCTGTGAGAGTGCTGAGCTGATCTCAGATATTACATAATGTGAAGAATGCGAAGCTGAAACTCAACAAATGACCTGACTTCAAAAAACAAGCTGCAAGCTGCACGCTGCCCTTGAGATGATGATTACAATTTTTTTTTAAACCTTTATAGCAGAGTTGTTGTATAATGCATAGGTATGTAAGCTTCTGCCAAGGTTGCCAAATATGCGCGCATCCACACACAGACGCACACAGACACACACACACACACACACACACACACACACACACACACACACACACACACACACACACACACACACACACACCACGCAGTTGTTTCAGAATCTGTGTACATGCAGCTGGTCCATGTTGCTAATGGCTAACAGGCTAACAGCTGACACAAATATTGCACTTGCCCTTTACCTGCTGCACTGGCACCCACTTGACACAATATGTGGACGAGCGTGTTTGCTAATGAATAAAGTTAGTAAACTGTTCTGGGCATCTGCTCTCATTTTCTCTTTTTTGCAATCCTCTCTCTCTTTCTCTCTCTCTCCTGTCTTTATCACTCTGTTCTGCTTTCTGTGATCATAAACTCAAAATTAAGACACTGGACCCAGAGTAGCTTCTGCTACACTCCTTAACTCTGCTATACTTCATAACTCTAATGTACCCTGAAACTCTGCTATACTCCATAGCCCTTATATACTCTATAGCTCTGCTATACTCCATGACCCTACTATACTCCGTAACCCTACTATCCTTCATAACTCCGCTATACCTCTATACTCCATAACCCAACTATACTCAAAAGTTTTACTATACTCTTCTCTCTCTGATCCCTGGCCTTCTTTTACACAAGTTTCCTCCACATGTTAGTTCAGGTCATGACCAGAAATGGCCCAGTGCCTCAACAGAGACCAGCACGCTATTTCTCTCTGCCCGTGTTCACTCTCAGTTGACCAGGACCAAAGCCTACTTGGGAAAATGTGCTGGGTAAACCCTGCTTCCCAGTGAGCTTAATGCTAAATAAAGAAGCACCAGAGAGACAAACACTCCATCTTTGTCTCTCTGTCCTCGGCTCTGTGTTGTAGTCGGCCTGTAGGCCTTTACTGTGTTACAATCACTTTTTCATATTTTTTTAAACATTATGGAAAAGTGCCTGCATTCAAATTTCAGAATGTCATGGAGAATTTTAGTAACGAACCCACATTGTCATGGCTGCAACTGATTCACTTGGACCAGGTCTGTGTCAGATGCTTCAGTAGTTGTTTTACAGCCAGATGTTCTTTACACACTAAATAATTTTTTTTAACAAGTTGGTAAAATTATGCAAAAGTAAAGGACCCTCTTTCACCTCAAAAAAATCTGAACCATAAATCATCAAATCAGATAAAAGCCAGTCTGGGCTAAAGATTGCACTACACTAAAGGAATATGAGAAGCGAATTAGCAGCAGAATATTAATGGTAACAGATGCTCCAATTAGGTACAGGATTCTAGTTGGCAGCAGTTATTGAACCATTGATCTATATTTGGAAGTGTACGGAATATGAAGGACAATGAGTTTCTGTGGAGAAGGGTGGGGGTAGAGAGAAAGAGAGGAGGTAGAGAGAGAGAGAGAGAGAGAGAGAGAGAGAGAGGAAGTAGAAAGAGGTAGAGAAAGGAGGGAGAGAGGAAGTAGAGAGAGGTAGAGAAAGGAGGGAGAGAGAAAGAGAGAGAAGGTAGAGAGGAGGTAGAGAGAGGTAGAGAGACAGACTTTATGTTTTTACTTCTCTATCTTTCTCAGTCTCCTTCTGTTTCTCTCAGATGGAGGGACAAGGAGGTGCTTGTTAGTCACACTGAAGGGGTAAATAATGATTCCTCAATCTTTTGCAGTATCATTTCCTCTCCCCACCCTAACACCAACCACCAACTACCAACACCATTTCTCCACAGCAATTAAAATTCTATTACCCCTCTGTACACTGAACAAATGACTTATGGTGCAAATCTATTTCCTCTCTGCCGCAACTAATGCGATTGGGCGATGGCAGTAATACTGGCGCCTGGCAACAGAGTGTAAAATAAGGGTCAGTATGAGAGGAGGTGTGTGGATTATTGGTTTCTGGGATTAAGTGATATTGTTGGGCTTCAAGGACTTAAGAGAATGAAGGAAGTTATGTTTAAGAATGCAGTACCTGGTCTCCTGAAAACGCCCACAGTGCAAGGAGATTCCTGCATTAAATTGGTTGCAAATGTTGAGTGAACTGTATGTCATACTGTTTGATGTATTGGTGTCTAATACTCATCTCATATAGTTTTGCTGTAGTCTTTGGCCATGCAGGAAGAAGACTGAATAAATGTGAAGACAGTGGTGTGTGTGAAGGTGATACCCTGGTATGTAGGACTACCATGGCGTTCTGTTTTGTGTGCTTTCATGTTTCATTGTAAGGTCACATCCAGGAGGTCACTCACATTCAGCATTCTGATGAATGGTGTTTCCCCAGCATCACTGCCTGTTCCAGACACACTCTTATACTCTCTGACCTCAGGGTCATCACCAGTGTCCTGTTGGCCTGCTCTGTTAGAGCTTTCCAGAAATTACATCAAAGAAACTCACTTCCAAGGAAATTAGCCTGACATTTGCCCAAGCTGATTAACGCGCCACCCACTGTCCATGATTAGTGTGTTTCAGTAGCGAACCGTGACCATTAAGCCTAGGCCCGCTCCCATCCCCCCTTCAAAACTGGAATTATTCATTACCTTCACAATGGTGTAAACATAACAGAACCAATACTTTCACAGATATCTGTAAGCATAATACACACAGAAAATATTTAGCTTACAAAATGAACAAGTGGCCAAACTAAAGAGAAGGAGCAACCTCTCCTAAGAAGGAGAGGTTGCTAGCACATCACTTCCAACAGACGTCTTACCACGCCTGTCCCTGACTAAGTTCACAAGTTGAGCCTCTCGGGTGGTCTTACTGTTCTGCCCAATCTAGTGCGAAGGAGTCCACCTGTTTGGGACTGCATAAGCTGTGGTACCTCTGTGGGTGCCGGACGAGGCCCTGGTAGGGATGCTGTTGACTGTGGCGCCTCTGCTGCTGGTTCACACCAGGCTTCATCATGCAGATTACGCTGGGACTGATTGGCAGTTCGAGTGGAGCTACGGAGATGTTGCATGTTACGCCAAAACAACTTGCCTTTGCTGTCCTCAATGTATGATCGTGGGGAAGTGTGTTGCTGAGTGATGACTCCAGGGGTCCATCTCCGGTGGCCAGGATACGGTGCCATCCTGACCTCATCACCAGGTTGTAGATCTGGACGTGAGCAACTTGCTCTTTTGTCATAATAGAACTTCTGTGTGTCTTTGGTCTTGTCTAGTAGGTACTTTACTTTGAGGGTGTCATAGGTAATCGGTCTAAGTAGTGCACGAGCAGTTGGCAGTTTGTTGCGAGGTCTCCTGCCCATAAGCAACTGTGCAGGCGAAAGACCAACTGACTCATGGGGTGTTGTCCTATAGTCTAGTAAAGCCAGATGTTTGTCGGTTGCTTTGCTCCACAGTCTCTTAAGTGTTTGTACTGCTCGCTCTGCTTCACCATTGGAGTGTGGCGTGTGAGGTGAAGATGTTTTGTGTACAATGCTGTAGTTTTGACAGAACTACTTGAACTCCTCAGAGGCATACTGCGGTCCATTATCTGTCCGCAGAATTGCAGGGATGCCGTGCCTACTGAACTGAGATTTCAGGGCTTCAATAGTAGTATGGCTGTGCTGGTCTCTTAGCAGGTCAACTTCAATGTATTTAGAATAATAGTCAACTAGTATGATATAGTGTTTGTCCTCAAATACAAACAGATCAGAGGCCACTACTTCAAACGGTAGCTCAGGTGTCTCAGTTGGCATTAGTGGCTGTTTTGGAAGTCTGTTTTGAATTTCAGCACACTTTCAGCAACAGTTTCTGATTATGTCTTCAATTTCAGAACTCATACCTGGCCAATAGAGCACCTCACGTGCTCGTTGTTTGCTCTTCACCATGCCCAGGTGGGACTGGTGTATTAGCTCCAGCATGTGTCTACGCATGGTGGGGGGAATAACGATGCGCATGCCTTTGTATACTACACCGTCAGTTACAGCCAGCTGACTTCTTGAGTCCCAGTATGGCTGAATAGGAATGGATAGTTCCCTACTGTTGTCTGGTCAACCCTGCTGGATAACTTGCTGGAGAAGACTTAATTCGTCTTTGGTGCATTTTTGCAGTTCGGTGTATTTATCGTTACTTACAGACAGAAAGTTGAGCATTGAGACGCACTCTAGGCTGCCTGCCTCTGGGGTCTTGTCTGACAGCTGAGCTCTGGACAACGTGTCAGGGAGCTCCATGTCTTTCCCTCTTCTGTAATTAACAGTGATGTCATACCATTGCAGTCGGAAGCGCATCCTCTGCATGCGCATCGGAGTTGAGAGTAGTGGTTTCTTATAGATGTCTTCCAGTGGCTTGTGGTCATTGTATATTGTGAAATGTTTTCCGAATATGTAGTGGTGGAACTTGGCGCAGGCATGAACAATGGAGAGCATCTCCTTCTCAATTTGCGCGTAGCGCGTCTCGGCGTCAGTCATTGACCTAGATGAGAAGGCGACTGGCTGATCATCCTGTAACAGAACTGCTCCCAGTCCTGTGCTGCTTGCGTCACAGTATATCTCCACAGGTTTTGACACGTCATAAAACTTCAGCACGGGGTGATGAGTGCATACGTGCTTAAGTTTGTCGAACGCCTGCTGCTGCACCGGATCCCACGCAAACTCCACATCACTTTTGGTGAGTTGTCTTAAGGGAGCATCAATCTCACTACGTTTTGGAATGAACTTTGACAAATATGTCACAAACCCCAAGAAACGACGGACACCTTCTTTGTCGCTTGATGGTGGCATGCATCGCACAGTTTCTGTTTTAGCAGGATCTGGTTTTAATTCATCAGCAGTTCTTAAATGTCCCACATATGGTACTGCTGGCTGTCTGATGAGGCATTTGCTGAAGTTAAGCCTGAGATTGTAGCTTGTGGCTCTTTCTACAACTTTTCTGAGTATTTTGTCGTGTTCTTCCACTGTGGGTGCTGCAATGAGGATGTCATCCATTATGCCAGTGGCACCACTGTTGCCCTCCAACATCTGGTCCATGATGCGCTGGAATATTTCCAGTGCACATTTTATGCCAAAGGGTAACCTCAGCCACCTGAACCTCCCAATAGGTGTGTTGAACGTTGTAAGAAAAGATGATGCTTCATCTAACTCGATCTGTAGGAAGCCTGACTTTGCATCTAGGACAGAGAACACATTTGCATTGGGCATAGTGGATACAAACTCTTTGTGCGCATTGAATAGTGTTCCCATTTTATAGCACAGTTCAGGTCACTTGGATCTATGCATATTCTTAGTTTGTCTTTGTTTGTGACCACAACCATAGAACTCACCCACTCAGTTGGTCGGTTGACTTTGGTGATGTAGCCATCACTATCATCTCATTGAGCTTATTCACGATCTTCGCTCTGAGAGCTACTGGTTGTCGGTGCACAGGATGTACCACTGGTTTTGCTTCAGGGTTGATCTTAATTGTGTATTTACCTGGCAATGTTCCTGTAGTGTGTGTAAGTTCAGGAAAGTTGAGTTCCCCTATGTGTTTCAGCAACTGGTAACAGTTTGGAGTCAAAGTATTGCATTTTGCACCGGTATCTATCCTAAACTGCACTTTTTGAGACAGGACATAAATATCTACCACCCACTTATCGTCTGTATGCATTGCTATGGGAACATCTTCTGTTGTCAGGTTTATGTCCAGAATGTCCTCATCATTCTGTGAGGAGGTTGCCTCTACGTTAACTGCATTTACGGTTTTGCTTCGGCAGACTGATGCCCAGTGATTTGGTTTCTGACAGCATGAGCACAGCGAGCCTTTTGCTGGGCATTTTCCTCCATTCCACTTGTGTTTGGGATCTTTACCACATCTTGAACAGTTATTTATTTTATTTTGCGCGGTTTGCATTGGGTGGACGGGTTCATGCCGCTTTTGACTGTACGCCTTTTTGCTTTGGTTATCGTACCTAGGTCTGGTTGACACATGTACCACCTGTGCATCTTCCTCTCTAACAATTCGCATTTGAATTTGAAACATTTCAAATTGCTGGGGAATTTCGACTGCTTTAGCCAGGGTCAAATCTTTGCCTTTGTCTAACAGCCTCTCCTGGACGCGTTTCTCTCTGACTCCGGCTATTATTGCATCTATCAACATGTCGTCTGCGTCTGCATACTCACAGTCCATTAGAAGCAGCTTCAGGTCCTTCACAAAATGGTCGAAGCTTTCTGTTGCACCCTGCTTTCTCAGCTTGAAGCGATGTCTGGTGATCCGTTTATTTTTTCTCGGTCTGATATACCCGGCGAACTTTTCCAGCACTTTCGCAGGGTCTTCTTTTTCGCCATCCTCCCACTGGGAGGCGTCTTATATATCTCTCTCCCTTGCTAACCAATCCACGTACCTAGCCATCCGGCTTTCTGTTTCGCTTGCAGTACAGCGAGGGGCCCTGCAAATATGAAACTAATGTGGCAGCTAAACCGCTGAAATTCCTGATACAAATCCACGGCATCTCAGTCAATCTTCGGGTGCTCAAACTGCGTGGTCATGGCTGCGTAGTTACCGTTCTTAACAGTCTTCTGACACCATGTAATGTACTTATAATGTGTACAATATAACAGGAACGAGACAGGAGCTGGTTTTTCAACGTGCGCTTACTTTATTGCGTTAGAAGAACTCCGCCTCTTTTGAACACTTCCCGCCTCTCAGCACAGATGCCCATTCAGGACACACAGAACACACACCACATATGCATTTTCAACAATACATTACAGATGTCGATTGTCAAACTGTAAGTAGATTTAAAAAGTGGATAAATTATATATATATTTATGTTTTAAGAATTTTTTAGGCCTTCTGAGAGGGCGTAGAGGGCCCTGACGGTTCTCCACTGGTGTGTTTACACATCTGTCAACTTCACTAATGGAGCTTTACAGAGGTGTGAACAGTCATAGATAAGGCAGATGGTTGAGCTGTAGAGAAATATCTGTAGATGATCTGTATATTTCTCACATATGTATAAAGTATTCATTACATGTTAATTGTTTGGTGCACAAGTCTATAGCAAGCATAGCACAGCACAGCTCAGCTCAGCCAGATGCTTCAACTTGATAGTAGTCCATATTCCTCAGGCACCAGCCAATCACAGCAGCTAGACAGCTCTGCTCATAAACCACAGCTGAGCACAGAACTTAGCAACATGTTGCCATGGAAATATTAACGTTGACATTCAGAAGTTCAGAATCCCTTGGAAGCCCGGTATTATGTCAGAGAAGGTAACAGTTTCATGCTAGAAGAAAAAGGAATAAATTTATCATCAAACATGTTATGCCATCATCACATCTTTGAACAAACACATGGCGCTCAACGTTATAATATTGATGTTCCTTCAGTGTAGCTGGAAGACCCTTATAACAGAATCAGAATAAAATGAAAGGGTTAGCAACTCAGACAAGGAATCAGAGAGAGAGAGCACTGTGGGTTTGAAGTCTGAGGTATTAAAGCACACTGCTCTGTGTTCACACTCACCCCTGCTCTGTAACGATTCAGACATGGGCAGAATGGGAGGCGGACACAAATGCGGAGACACTGTACATTTATTTGAATCACAGGGTGCTTCTTCGGGAGGAGAACAAAGGGACACAACCAACTTGGAGACAGCGAGCACGCTGATGAGAACGACGTGGCATGGCAAAGCAAAAACTCAAAACTCAATACACAAAACAATAATACAGCTGGTGTAAACGCACAAACAGAGGTAAGTATAAACAGAATCAGGGTAATGTTGAACATAGAACTAAATGAACAAACTCAATGAAACAAATGGAAACTAACAAAAATACGAAAACCTATTGCGACAACAATAAATATGGGCAGAGAACAAAGTACAATTAGATAAAAATAGGATGATGAGAAATGCAGGTAGAGATCGAAGTACTACTAGGCAAAATAGGAGAGGGAAGCATAAACCAACAGTAAGAGCAAGCAGAATGACACAATGGGAGAGGAGACGAAACCAAACTAGGAACAGAGGAGGCAGCTTCATGGGATTGAGCGAACTTATGGAAACCATCACCTGAGAAACGTTCAGGGAAATCACAAACAAAGGCCGACTAGAGCTGAGGTAAAACAAAGGGTATAAATACATGACTAATCAGGACAGGGACAGGACACAGGTGAAATACATGACAGAAACGAAGGGCTGGACCAAGGCGGGGAATAAGTAAACAGAACACACGGGAAATAGAAAAACACGGAAGATAATGGAAACCGAGGTCTTTGTTGACAAGGGGGCTGGGGAGATCCGTTACCCACTCACACTCACTCTGCTGCTCACACTCACTCCTCTGCTTACACTCGTTTGTAAATATGATGTCTGATGTCACACCACTCTAAATTATTCAGGTGAGAAATAATCGTGTTTCATGCTATTAATCATATCAAATATATGGAATATAACTGTAATCTTTTAGGACGAAAACCTTAGAAAACTTTCTGGAACAGATATGTCTACAGGTGTTACAGCTGAACTCAATCTCAATCTACTCTGCATTACTGAATTATTTATATGTAGCTACAGCTTATCTGTATGCTATATCACATTAAAACAAGCATAGCAGTGATTCTGCAACTTTAACATTAAACAGGCATATGGACATGTTCACACTCTCTGATTTGCAGTAGAGGCCACAGTCTGTGAGTCAAATATTCATATTTCAGTGGGGTTGCTACATTAATAAAAAAACACAGAATATGGAAAGCCTGATGATTATTAAAGATGTCTCCTCTTCCCAAGACAATGCTACAATCTACAAACTGCTTGTTTGTTTTTCCTTTTGTTCCTTTTGTTTGAGTCATTCAGTGTGTGTGTGCAGGTGTGTGTGTCACAATGTATGTCTCAGTGCATGTCTCTGTGTGTCTCAGTCTGTGTCTTGGTATCCCAATGTGATACACTGTCTGACATCATACACCTTCTGATGTCATAAACACTGTCTATTCCCTGAGAGCAGCATGTGTCACCAATCCCCCAGGAGTTCCAAGAGCTTGAGATTAGACAGTTCCAGGAGCTTGAGTTTAGACAGCTCCAGGAGCTTGAGGTTAGACAGTTCCAGGAGCTTGAAGTTAGACAGTTCCAGGAGCTTGAGGTTAGACAGCTCCAGGAGCTTGAGGTTAGACAGTTCCAGGAGCTTGAGGTTAGACAGCTCCAGGAGCTTGAGGTTAGACAGTTCCAGGAGCTTGAGGTTAGACAGCTCCAGGAGCTTGAGGTTAGACAGTTCCAGGAGCTTGAGGTTAGACAGTTCCAGGAGCTTGAGGTTAGACAGTTCCAGGAGCTTGAAGTTAAACAGTTACAGAAGCTTGAAGTTAGACAACTCCAGGAGCTTGAGGTAAGACAGTTCCTTGAACTTGAGGTTAGGCAGAGGAGTTTGAAGTTAACACTTCCTGGAGCTTGAGATTAGACTGTCGCAGGATGAGTTCATATCTTCTGCTCACCAGCAGAAGGTTCCCATCTGCACACAGAACAGTACACTAGTGTCTGACGGAGCATAACTGTGTCAGACACATAACTGGATATAGGGACGATTTACACCTATATAAGGTGGAATTGTTCTCCACGTGTCCTTCTTTCACACATAGACCCAAAGGTCACACATTGTTCTAGGGAATATTTATGCACCTGTTAAAGGTCAGAGGAAAACAACATCCTGTATCATGCTGTGATTCCTTTCAATATGTAAACAACCATCATTCCATCATTAACTCCAATGTGCTGCCGCCAGGAGGCGCTCTGATATCCACGACACAAGAATCCCTTCTAAGCAGTTGCAGGCAATTTTCATGCCTGTTTGGCCAGCGACTACAGTCTGTGACATCCATCTCTCTCCTCTTGTGCACAATGACATAACAATATACGGTGGTTTAAGAAGAAGGCAGAGTCCTGTGTGGAGAAGGTGGTATTCCATTGAGAAGAGGTGGAGTCCTGTGTGGAGAAGGTGGCATTCCATTGAGAAGAGGTGGAGTCCTGTGTGGAGAAGGTGGTATTCCATTGAGAAGAGGTGGAGTCCTGTGGGGACCCAGATAGGGTGTTTCTGTGGACAGAGTACACAGAATCAGTCCTCTCCAGCCAGACAGCACAATGAAAAAGGGACTGAACACACCTCAGTTCTCCAATTGGTTCCTCCATCCATGCTCATATGTAGGGGGATGTACAGATAAAGAAGAATTGGAGAAATCTCTCCTCTGTCTTTATCCTCCCTTTTTATGTTGAGACAGATGGTAAAGATGAGTTTTAATAAAAAAGAATGTAAAATTAGATGTTGGCATGAAAAGACGCAGTGATGCATGGAATTAAAGAATAGAAATATGACATGAACACCAGCATGACTATGCAAACCATACATCTCAGCATTTATCAACACACAGTCCTTGTTGAGAAAACATTGAGGTGGTGTGACGGGCAGTGTGAGCAACTAAAAAGGAAGCGATCACGCCAAGGCTCAGGGAAAGAGGATGGTTTAATAGAAAGTGCGCAAACCAAATACCCGTGACATAGATCCAGATTAAGGAAATAATAACCAGCAGTCAACTGGTACAAAGACAAGACATATATAGACGAACAAACGACCCTCAGGTGAGACGGATCACGGGTCCCGCCCACCTGAGGGACGAACATCACGTGACCAAAAACAGGACATCTGCCGCTGTAAACGGGGGCGACCGGCAGGGGCCCCCCCCACAACGTGACAGGTGGAGTGTCAGAACTTGGCTATGCTTCAAACTGTCAAACCTGAGTCACTCAGTCTCATCTTGAACAGCTCAGTTCCATGTTAAACATGAGAAAGCTTTCGTGTCCAGGACAGAGGGGCATTTTCCTGTTGTAATTTTCTACCCCAATTGAACGTGACTGAAACATGACTGAATTTCCGCCAACAACTGCTATTTTGTCCAAAATTCTTCAGAAAACTGCCCTTTACTGCCTTTATACTTTGCCCTTTTTTTAACCAAAAAAAAACTGAACGCTGGGTCTGAAGTGGACTGGTTTGTTTACCTGTGCTGTCTTTCCATTCTGTATATATCCATAACAACCTTTGGTACTTATATCCAAAATCTCCCCTGAAGAGAGGAACAGAGCTGTTGATGACAGATAGCCCCATGACAGATAGCCCCATCTATCTGTCAAGTCTTTATGTTCGTTTCCCACGTGCTTTCGTTTATATTCAAGTTGTCATTTGTAACCCTACCCATTGTATTTCAACTCATGTGTTACTTGTTTAGTTTCTAGTTAGTGTATTTTATTTAAACCCGTTTGGTCATGAATTGTTGATCTTTGTTTTCTGTGCAGCCCTGCTGTCAGTGTCCGTGTTTGTAGTAAGTTTATTTGGTGTCGTCAGTGTTTAGCATGTCTATTAAATCTCTGCATGTTGGTTTTGTGTCTTTGTCTGTTAATAAGGATGTCATGGTACAGCCCCTGACCCCCCAGTGGGCATATGTACGTGCAGTCTACGTCTATACTTGTCTATATATGTACTTCTTTTGGGTGTGGTTCAGTGTGTGTGCGTTCATCTGTCTCACCTGTGTCTTGTCTCGTTAATGTCATGCAATCCACTTGGGGCTTATTTATTTCAATGTATGTATATGTGTGTCAATGTCGTCATCATCACTCATCTATGTTGTGTACCCTTCGATAAGTCTCGCTCTGTTGAAGTGTGTTCCATGTTATTTGTGCTAACCACTAACTGCGCAGCTTTGTTAATAAGTGTACATGTAATGTACGCTCATTTCGGCATCCTGCTTATCCCCTCCTGTTACAAATGATATGACCTTGGACCGTCTAAATCACTGCATGTTGGTTTTGTGTCTTTGTATGATCATAATGATATGACCCTGGACCGTCTCCACGACTCTTTTGGATTTGTCCATAGTAAATCTCACTCTTCTCCGCGTTTGTGCCCACTCTCTAATCGCTCCACGACACCACTTGTGTCACGGCACCTACCAAATGCCAATGAATAAATCACATGGTCTGAAGGCTTATTTGCATTGTGTCTTGCCATGAGGTATCATTTAAGTCCAACATTCTCCTGATAAAAATAAATCTGCTGCCCAACGTGATGTTTGTTGTAGAATGACACCCTTTGTCTACAGTAACCCCAGATGTTATGAACAGAGGCACTGCAATTCCCACACCTGGTGGTATTTATTTTGAGAAGGCCCCATTGGCTTTCATTACATAGCATAAACTGTTGTTGTAGGGCTCTTTGAACCTCAATATGGCACACCAGAATTGCAGTTTATGACATCTAATAAAAGCTTACAGCACTATTACACTCTGAAAGAGAACATCAAGACCAGAAGCAGAGACAAAGCAGAACCTGCCCATTTTGTAAAAGATAGCAGATTTCAGCTGGAAGGTTGTCATCTGGCCTGTGCTGCAGAACATCTTCCTCATATACACTGAGATCTTCCTGGTTTCTAACAGAATGACGAGCTCAGAAATGACCTGAGAGAGTCATTCCCATAATAGCTTTTTAATCACCCTGAAAACCAGCAATCCCTCACAAAACTCACTATTCACTCACAAAACTCTCTCGGAAGAGTTTTCTCCCTCGCTCTTTCCCTCCCCACATAAACCACAAAAACTCACATAAAACCAAGTATAAATCTTTCACTTTAGACACCATTAAAGAATAAAGAGAACACCAGGTTCTCCATCGAGTGTGTGTGTGTGTGTGTGTGTGTGTGTGTGTGTGTGTGTGTGTGTGTGTGTGTGTGTGTGTGTGTGTATGTGTGTATGTGTGCATGTTTGCATGTGTGTGTAGCGTAGTGTCCAGTCATAAATTACCCAAAGCCTCGAGGATCAGTAAAAATCATGAACAAGATTCCACCCACATGAAGCTGTGGAATAGACCATTAAAACCATCAGGACTGTCAGAACCATCAGGACCGTCAGGACTGTCAGGACCATTAGGGCCATCAGGACATCCCTTAGCACTTCATTAAGGTTATTATACGATTATTATAATATTCCTTTTATTATAAGGTTATAAGATTATTATATATTCCTAAAGTTTTTTATAAGATTGTTAAGATAAGATATATTCATAAAGGTTATTAGTAGTTTATTATAAAGTATATTCATAAAGGTTATAATAATATTATTGTAAAGAATATTTATAAAGGTTATTATAAGATTACTATGAAGTACATTTTAAATGGTTATTATTAAGATTATTATTATTGTTGTTATTATTATTATTATTATTATTATATTAAGATTATTGCAGTTTTTTCCTAACACACTCCTAATCCACTTAGCTGCAGTCCTTTCATTGTTATGCTAATGTAGATTCTTCAAAAGCTACAAATAAAAACACACCTGTGTGGAAATGGTGATGATCTGCATCTGCATCTCCTCCACTGCACAACACCTGCATCTCCTCCACTGCACTGCACCTGCATCTCCTCCACTGTACAACACCTACATCTCCTCCACTGTACAACACCTACATCTCCTCCACTGTACAACACCTACATCTCCTCCACTGCTCTGCATGTGCATCTCCTACACCTGCATCTCCTCCACTGCACTGCACCTGCATCTCCTCCACAGTACAACACCTACATCTCCTCCACTGTACAACACCTACATCTCCTCCACTGTACTGCACCTGCATCTCCTCCACAGTACAACACCTACATCTCCTCCACTGTACAACACCTACATCTCCTCCACTGCTCTGCACCTGCATCTCCTCCACGGTACAACACCTACATCTCCTCCACTGCTCTACATGGGCATCTCCTCCACAACACTGCATGTGCATCTCCTCCACTGCACTACACCTGCATCTCCTCCACTGCACTTCTGTTTGTGCATGTTTATGTGTGTGCGTGTATGCATGAGTGTGTGTGCACATGTGTGTTTGCATATGTACCTGTGGGGGTGAGTAGAACTGTGCACCTGGGGGAGGAGTGTGAGCAGTAGGGACACAGTATGGGAAGATGATGTTCAAGTGAACGATGATGTCAGACCTGGCTGTGAGCTCATCTCCAGCACAGCTCTGCAATGGTGAAGCCTGCTGATATCTGTCGAGGCAGGCTGCTAAACTATGGTGTGTGTTTGTGTATGGAGGGAATTTTTCCGATCTGTGGTGTGTGTGTGTGGAGGCAGGCTGCCAAACTGTGTGTTTGCATGTGTGTGTGTGTGTGTGTGTGTGTGTGTGTGTGTGTGTGTGTGTGTGTGTGTGTGTGTGGAGGCAGGCTAAAGAACTGAAGTGAGCAGGGAACTCAAATCAGGGTTGAGGCATCTCGCAATTAAATGAGGGTTTGAAAAGTTAAATAAGTTCTGAGACACCTCTAAAATAAGCCAAGGTTAAAAACATGGCTCTGGAGAACCAGAGTAATCAACAGCTCCACTTTACTTTCAGCTAAAGGGACTTTCACCCCCCCCCACTTCCACCCCCTTTCGGTGTGACATAAAGCAAAGCAAAGGAGAGAGGCTCACAGCCTCACACCTTGTTCTGAGCCTCCGGTCAAATGGAGAGGCTTTCTGCCTCAACGGTCCCACCATCCATCCCCAGTGCCCTGAGCACATGCACACAAACACACATACACACACACACACACACACACACACACACACACACACACACACACACAGACTTCTATAGTAGACACACTGCCATCCAAATCACCTCACTATACTTTAAGTTATATCAGATTTCTTCTGACAGTAAACAGTTCAGGTCTGGCTGTTTCGTCCCCCTCAGCTATATAAAAATAAGCTAACATTATTTAGAGCCTGTGATTTCTGGAGGGTTTGTGATGTATGGTGAAATCCAAATGTTAACCCAGTGTACTGCAGAATATGTTCAGCTCTTAGTCACATTAAAGTTGTATAAAACCCAATGTGAAAGAAGGAAACTCAAAAGTGTTCAATTTTGTGTTGAATATAATAAACTTTATACACATTATGATTCATTGAGCATATGAACCATCAGTCTCACAAATCAGTACAAATGAGGCTAGAAAAATACTCTATACAATCATAAATACTGCTATGGTTCACTCTCACAGGACAAGCAAGGGGCCAAAAGAGACAAATTAGAGAGAGTAAGCAAAGTCTCTCTCTGCTCTGATGTCTCACTGTCCAGTGTTCTCTTTTCCTCAGGATTCTCTCTCCTCTGGTCTTTCCCTGCTCTGGTCCCCTTCTGCTCTGGTCTATCATTCTCTTGTGGTCTACCTCTTCTCTGGTCTCTCCTGTGGTCTCTCTCTCCTCTGATCTCACCCTCCTCTGGTTTTACCCTGCTCTGGTCTCTCCCTGCTCTAGTCTCACCCTGCTCTGGTCTGATCCTACTCTAGTCTCTCTTCTGTGGTCTCTCTCTGTCTCTTCTGGTCTCTCCCTGATCTGGTCTCACCCTGCTCTGGTCTCTCCCTGCTCTAGTTTCACCCTGCTCTGGTCTCACCCGCTCTAGTCTCTCTTCTGTAGTCTCTCTCTGTCTCTTCTGGTCTCTCCCTGCTCTGGTCTCTCCCTGCTCTGGTCTCACCCTGCTCTTGTCTCTCCCGGCACTGGTTTCTCTGTCCTCTGATCTCTTGCTGCTCTGTTTCCTCAGCTCTCCACCTGATTCATCTTCTGGACAGACAAGCACACCATGACTGCAAAGACCAGGTGAAGCCCCCCCCCATTCATCCAGCAGTGCCTGATCACATCAACTGTAGTGCCTGATTCAGTTTATTGTTTCTCTAACACACCTATGAGGACAGGAGAGGTGAGCCAGATGAGATGACTTCACAGCTGCGTCAGATGGGATGACCACACAGGGTCTATGGGACACTCTCTTACAGAAACACTCATACCTCAGAAACAATGCACGTCCTTTCTGTGTTTCCCACTTCTGTCTCAAGCACCAATTTTTGGGTTAACAGATTTTATTAATTTGGCTTGAATTAATGTATAGACAATGACAATTAGAATATATATATATATATATATATATATATATATATATATATATATATATATATATATATATATATATATATATATATATATAGGAGGAACTATTTAATAGCAGGTTAGGTCTTAGCTAGCAGAACGAACTGACAGGTCCCCAAGCAGAGCACTACATCATCCAATTAAGATGAACAAAAGAGACCCCAGGAGACACATAGTAATACTAGAGGTAATGATCCAGGGTTAGACAATGGGAGGGACTGGAGATATGAATATGTAAGTGTGGATGGATATGGAACAGTGCTCTGATAGAATGGGAGGGGCTACAGATATGTATATGTAAGTGTGGTTGGATATGGAACAGTGCCTGATAGAATGGGAGGGGCTACAGATATGTATATGTAAGTGTGGATGGATATGGAACAGTGCTCTGATAAAATGGGACGGGCTACAAATATGTTTATGTAAGTGTGGATGGATATGGAACAGTGCTCTGATAGAATGGGAGGGGCTACAGATATGTATATGTAAGTGTGGTTGGATATGGAACAGTGCTCTGATAGAATGGGAGGGGCTACAGATATGTATATGTAAGTGTGGTTGGATATGGAACAGTGCCTGATAGAATGGGAGGGGCTACAGATATGTATATGTAAGTGTGGTTGGATATGGAACAGTGCTCTGATAGAATGGGAGGGGCTACAGATATGTATATGTAAGTGTGGTTGGATATGGAACAGTGCTCTGATAGAATGGGAGGGGCTACAGATATGTATATGTAAGTGTGGATGGATATGGAACAGTGCCTGATAGAATGGGAGGGGCTACAGATATGTATATGTAAGTGTGGTTGGATATGGAACAGTGCTCTGATAGAATGGGAGGGGCTACAGATATGTATATGTAAGTGTGGTTGGATATGGAACAGTGCTCTGATAGAATGGGAGGGGCTACAGATATGTATATGTAAGTGTGGATGGATATGGAACAGTGCCTGATAGAATGGGAGGGGCTACAGATATGTTTATGTAAGTGTGGATGGATATGGAACAGTGCTCTGATAGAATGGGAGGGGCTACAGATATGTATATGTAAGTGTGGTTGGATATGGAACAGTGCTCTGATAGAATGGGAGGGGCTACAGATATGTATATGTAAGTGTGGATGGATATGGAACAGTGCTCTGATAGAATGGGAGGGGCTACAGATATGTATATGTAAGTGTGGATGGATATGGAACAGTGCCTGATAGAATGGGAGGGGCTACAGATATGTATATGTAAGTGTGGATGGATATGGAACAGTGCTCTGATAGAATGGGAGGGGCTACAGATATGTATATGTAAGTGTGGATGGATATGGAACAGTGCCTGATAGAATGGGAGGGGCTACAGATATGTATATGTAAGTGTGGATGGATATGGAACAGTGCCTGATAGAATCCGCATGGATCCCTCGTTCCAAGCTGGCAGTAGGGAAAGACTTAAATGGGTGACAGTGTGTCGACATGCAGGGAAGATGAGGAGGGGACTGCTGATTCCCCCAGTGTAAATAATGTGAAGCTATTACATTTACCTGTAAAACTTTCAATCAAAGATCTTATTTTGACTCCGTAGAATGAAAACACATCAGTGTTTAGTGAGAGGGATGTGTTAAACACATTTGTGCGTGCAGTCATAAATTAGCTCAGAAATGTTATTGAGACACACCAGGTGCTTCATCATGAATCAGTCGAACGATAAACTGTCCTACTCAAACTGGTCCTGTGGGGTGTGAGCCCCCAGTACACACAGTACACCGAGCAGAGTTGGAGTTCTTTTAAATTATACTTTACTCTCAAAACTCCTGGTGGAAAACTCTTTCAGTTTCTCCAATAGGCATGTCTGTGGAATGTTAAGCAGACCTGTCAGCAGAACCAGCAGCAGCTGGAAGTGCCATGATGCAGAGCAGAGCTGATGATGAGGCCATAGATCGAGGTGGACGGAGCAGGAGGCCATGTGTGGTGTGGAGATGTGAGGGGTGTTGGCACATGCTGGCATGCAGCACGGAGCAGACAGGTCCAGGGGCTGCTCAGAGGACATAGAACAGAGGACAACCGGATAGAGCTACTCAGTAGACGTACTCAAGAGAAGTGGTGTGGGCACAGGCCCAGTGTGAGAATTGTGTTAGGGTTAGTGTGTTAGGGTGAGTACTGTTCCTGAAGCCAACACCTTTCCTTCTGTTTCTGAAGCCAACACCTGAGAAAGCTTCTGAGTTAGAGGTGGACACACTTCAGGCATCCTGTATTCCTGTATATATATATATATATGTGTGTTGTGTGTGTGTGTGTGTGTGTGTGTGTGTGTGTGTGTGTGTGTGTGTGTGTGTGTGTGTGTGTGTGTGTGTGTGTGTGTGTGTGTGTGTGTGTGTGTGTGTGTGTGACCAGGTAATGGCTGTTTTAGGGTCCTCATTTGAATGCAGCCCTCGCTCTCCTGTCTCTACAGAGCCGGGATCACCACTGCAGCCTACACCTAATGGACTTAATCAGGTGAAATGGCGTTGCCTCTATGAAACCTGTCACCTATTCTCATTCATTAAGCCAAAGTATGATTAACGTGTAGTCAGATGTGGACATCATTCACTGTTACAGGGCCAGAGCTGTTATAGTGCCTCACTGCTCAGTGACGCTGACATGGTAATGATATGGATTACCGTGTGTGTTAGCAACAGAGGAATCCAGCAACACATTAAACTTACAACAGGTGAGCGATCGCCTGCTAATTGTGTGTGTATCTGTACCTGTGCAGAACAGGTAACACAAGTACAAAATTAAAGTGCTTCAATCAGACTGCTGGTCTTCTGTGGTGTTTCAGCAGGTGTGTTAGTGCAGCGTTTCAATATTACAAAATAAAGAACTCTACAGCAATGTTGAATACTTATTTCTACTCACAGATCTTTTTTTCTTAGTCTTGTTATCTCTGAATTTATCTGACTGTTTTTATACTCTCGCTCCATCACTAATTGTCACATTCATTCCGTTATCTTCACCTCCCATGGTGTTTTGATCAAGTAGCAGAACACCTCAGTATTTTTGAGTAGGCTTCCTCTTCGGACTGCGGCAGCCTTGTCTGATATAGCCCGCTGTAATCATCTCTCAGTTCGATCATTTCCTGTCAGGAAAATAATTGGTTCTTCAGCCGCGTTGCCCTTCAAATGAGTTCTTTTTATCTAGACAATCAAACTCGTGTCAGTAGATACGCAGCGCCCTCTGGTGTTTTCCGTGCGTATATGTTACAGGTCTAGAGTTTTAACTCCAAAGAATAAGAATTGACTCCCATCTAGTGGCAATAATAAGTTTTTGTTTTTTTTAATATACTGTATGTTAAAGTTGTGGGTCAAATCACAGCGAAAAGAGCAACAAACTAACCGCTATTACTAGACAACACGATACATAAATTGAGATGAAAACTTATGAAACGTAATGAACAGAACACGACTGAATTGTGAAGTCAGCGGTGATGTTTGTTTTGTATTAACGGCAGAGCAGAGGCCAGAAATCCATGGAGACGCAGAGAGGTGTCACTCAAAATATCTCAGTCTCTCAGTCTCCAAGGGTGATGGATACTGTATGAAGCAGAGAGAGTTTCCCGGGCATCAGAGATATTCTCCTTCCTTACTTCAGAAAGTTGGTTGTCTGAACCTTATACTTGAACGCCCTTACACCATAAAGAACAACCTCCCACTAGACAAACTACTCAACATATTAACAATCTCCCATATCCACACACTACACATTACCATTATGAGCACTTGTTTACAAACAACTAATAGATTTTAAACATTACCCACATGTTGATGATGTGTAATTTCTGTGGTAAAAATATTGAATGTGCTGAACACATATTGTCTTTTGTATTGATTCTCGCAAATTTTAGAACAATATAGCCTATGTGTTAATGTAGAAAATTAACACCATAAAGACAGAAACTTTAGAGGTTTATGTTATTACACATCAAAAATATTAGAAGGAATATGTTTATTTTTCTAAAATGACATTTAGACATCCACCCACAGAAAATGCCTTTATTTTATAAATAAATTTATATTTATTTTTATAATGATGTCTCCTCTATTCAATATATATTTTTTAATAGCTAAAATAATGAACATTCTAAAATATTATATTATTATATTTAACAAATATGCTTTCTTTTTCATTTCATTAACTGGTTATATTGTTCCCCCAATAAAGTTAATTTTTAAAATAATAAGATAAAAGTTTGTCATACCGTGTTTTAGTACCAACGGGAGGGTGCGCTGTAATTTAAGACTTTGTGAATTGTTCCTTTTGTGTTGCCATACCAGACGTATAAGTGCAACGGAAACGGAAGTCCCGCCCCTTTTCCCTCCTCGCTTGAAGGCTGTGTAAGTTTTAGGTATTTTATACCCTTAAAGTAATCCATAAAATTGTCGTTAATCCTGCCATGTGTTTGGAAAGAAATTAATGAATTGGAACAGTCACTTTGTTATTTCAGTAATCTGTTCATTATTTCTTAGAAGTTGTTTGTTTTAGCGTTATTATAGTACATTTCTCTGTTTGTGATGCAGGTTCCAGGTGTCGATCGTGTAAAATGGTAAGACGCCGCCATCTAAACGCTTCACACGTTAACTCACCGTGTCTGTCCACAGCCGGCAGCCCGACTGTTTACTGCAGCTTTGCTTTTATTTAGTCATAATAGTACAGTGGCAGATTCAGCGGTCAGTGCATCTGCGTTTTTAGCATGTCTGCTAGCTAGGCGCCTCCGTCTTGTCCATACGGAGTGTTACGAGTCTAGAAATCAGGAAGGTTGTGATGTGGAAATGCGTTTTAGTTCTCCAGCTGCTTTACACTTGAGAAAAGACTATTCACTGCGTTCACACGGTTGACATGAGAGTTCAGCATTGCGCATTTAGCTAACATTTTAGCTAATGTAGCATAGCCAGCTGAGATAACGAATATTACAACGCCCGTCTTTGCAGCTAACAGTTGTCTCGTCCTTTTACTGACGTTGAATGGGGTCGTGACCGTTTTAAGTGTTTTATTTATTATTCCTGTTTTCCTTAGCCACGCAAAATAGAAGAAATCAAAGATTTCCTGCTCACAGCAAGGAGGAAGGATGCTAAATGTAAGTGTTAAACTCGTCGATCTCTTAACTGCTGGCGCACGATATTGCGCGTAAGAGCTGGCAGTGTTGTCACTAATGCTGCAGCTCTGGAGAGGACAACCAGGATCACACTGGTCTCCTCAATATTGAAACTGCAAGTGTGCAAGAGTGTCTAGGCTGAATTGAGCCATAAATGTGGTGTGACTCTTCATACCGTTGATGTACCAGTGTAGTGCTTGTAGTTCCCGTTTAAAATGTACTAGCAGGATAGCACTGTCCACACCCTTCTGGTGCAGGAACACAGTGATTGACCAGTTTTGCTGATTGATAGAGTGGCCTCTGGTTTGATCTCCCATCACCATGGCTGTGCTCACTCTCTTCTGTTAATCATAGTTGTAGCTTTATCAAGTGGTTTGTTCTCCTACAGCCGTCAAGATCAAGAAGAATAAAGACAATGTGAAGTTCAAGGTGCGCTGCAGCAGGTACCTGTACACACTGGTCATCACAGACAAGGAGAAAGCCGAGAAACTCAAACAGTCCCTGCCCCCTGGTAAGAGACACGCCACACCTGCACGAGACACCGCCTCTACACACACACACCTGCACGAGACACCGCCTCTACACACACACACACCTGCACGAGACTCTGGTTGACTTTGGGAATCGTTTAGGGTTGTTTTGGGCTAAATTTCATTATATGGAGAGTGTTGCAGAAAGCAGGTTTAACAAACCCTAAACCTTGCCTTTGAACACTTGAGTTAAAATAACTTGACCTGGAATGCCCTTTTATTGGTTCCAGAACAGCTGGTTAAAGTTTCAGTATTCCACGTTTGTCATCTCTGAGCAAATTGAACTTAACAGAAGCATGTTCATACTTCAGATACCATCGTCAGTTGAGTGCTGATAATGGGATTCAATTGGATGCAAATGAACTGGAGAGCTTGCTGCAAATTATTGTAACTTGAAATGAATGTTATGTATGCAGAATATATACTTGAAACACCACTACATATGTTACCGAAGGACATTCTTAAAGATAAGACTGAGTCAATAGACAAATTCATAATCATTACATAATCATGTAAAGCTGTTGAACAGAGCAGCTGTGTTGCCGGTTTCTGTCCTTTAAATTTGTGTAGGTTATTATGTAGGTAATTAAACCACATTGACGGCATATATATATATATATATATATATAATGAATGTTTTAATCGTAATTCAAAATGTGATTTTTACTCATAGGGTGACTCATGTCCATTAGTTTTGGATGTGGTTATTGAATATCTTGCATCAAATTCCATCAGACCTACATATGTAGAAAGGTGTTTGTGCATGAAACACAATGTATGAAAAATGTTACTGTGTAAGAATGTGACTTGTTTCATAAGTCAGGGTCATGTATGATTTTTAGACTTTTTTGCAAATGATCAAATATTTGCATTAAATGTAAATTTAAAAAACCTATTTTCTCTTTTCAGTAAAGTCTTGACTGCCATTTTCAGACTTTGATGTGAGCATTTGGTGAAAGGTGATTTTTAGTTAAAGGCGTTTTTCGTCTCTCAGGGTTTCTGCCTCCCTTGTGTGATATGGCAGGGTGAAGTTTTACCAGATATGCCACAGGAAGGCATAAAGGTCATGCTTTCTCAGGGTTCCCCCAGGTTCTGTAGCCTGGCCAGGGTGTGGTGTCATAGGAGACCAGTCATGGGTCCCCTCAGCCATCCAGACGGACAAATCTGTCTTAATCAAGTGGAGAAATCAAATTTGTGATGGTTTTAAATTGTAAGAAAACATTTTGTAACTCTCTGCACTTTAATGGTTGATTAATAAATGGTCTTCCACTGCACATGTTGCCATTGCAATTTTCCACTTATTCTGAACCTGGATTTTGAAATGGGCATCCAAGAGTGTCCAGGAATTCGAGTTAATAGAAGTGGATTAGTTGCTGAACTTGCTTTCTGGAATACTCTCCTGTTCTGTTGGTGTTTGACTAAGCTGTCCCCTAGCCATGTGTGAATGTTCTGCAACTTATCAGGCTGCACTACATGTCTGGATTTGTTTCCTCTACCTTTATTTTTATTTGAATATGGGTTGTGTTGGTACACTAAACACAACTGCTCCAGAGGACACAGTCGGGCCTGCAGGCCTTCATGTGTTCTGTGGACCATAGAGTAATGCCACAGTCTGTCTTGTTGTGAAGCAGGTGATTGACATGCCTCATGTGGATGGCTGTAGAATGGCAGCTAATGGGGTTCGTGTGGGTTTTCTGGGTGCAAGTTGTCCTGACACTCTGAGCTGGTTTTGTGCTCATTGTGTATTTACACACTTGCTAGAGCAAAGCTGAGTCAAGTGCTGGGTTTTCACTTATCGGAAGCTGCAGTTCCACCAATCCAGCCACACTCCCGCACGCCACAGTCCTCTCCTCAAGCTTCACCAGTCACATGAGTGTTTTTCTGACGTGTTTTCTTCTTTCATTGCAGGTCTGGCTGTTAAGGAGCTGAAGTAGACACCTCACTTGTACAAAAATGTTGTAATAAAAACAGAAAACAAGCTTGCTGTTTACTTCTGCGTCTCCACTTCTGTTCTCAGGGACACAGTGTTGTGTTGAGTAACAGGATTCAAATGCCACAGTTTAGTCGTATTCTGGTAGAGGGTGTGCTTTACTGCACTAGGGTTAGGTACACGTGCTTCTCTCATTACCACATTTAATCTGCTGTGCTAGAAAATGGAGCACTGATCTGTGATCATGAAGCTTACCAGGGCAGGTAAGGGTGGTTTGACTGGTCCACTGGCTCCCCGCAATGGCACTGGGCAGGATCCCTGTTGGCCACACTGCTTTATGGAGTTCACTGGAACTGCCCCGTGTGGTGTATTCAAGCCCTAGAGCAAATGTCTTTACAGGGTCCACGAGTCCCGAATACCTTGCAGATCCTAAACCCTCAGTCTCCCTGTGCTAGTACTGCTAGATGCTAAAGCATGCCACGCTACAGCCCTTGAGAAAGTTATCCGTTATAAAGAGCATAGTTTTCATTCTTCCCGTGCATCTTGGTGGGGAGCTGACAAGAACCAATCGTGTCTGGGATTGTTGGGGAGAGGAACAAGAGGGAGTGGCTTGGGCGGGGGCGGTTTCTAGGCCTGAGCCTGTCCAGCTCATATTTGCATTGGTGGGTTTTCCTTTCAGCCATTGTGTGCTGTCCTAAAAGAGCCTGCTTGATAGTTTGTTAGGTGGTTTCTGAACCCTTTCTGAGCATATGTCACCTATGCTGTTTGGAACCTCAAACCTGTAATGTGGTTTGTAAAAATGAATATGAAGTAATCCTCAATCTGATTTACAGCCAAGTCACTAGAGCAAAGTCCTTTGCAATTCATGTATTTGTGATGTCGTCCACTAGGGGGAGCAAAAAGATGTACTTAGGTGTAAGAATTTCACCTTGATTTATGTTCAATATAAAATACATTAGCGTACTTTTTAAAATAGTGGGGTCTGAACTGACAATGTGATGTATGTGCATTATGGTGCTGCCAATAGTGGAGCAGCTCTAAAGGTACCAACGCCAGCCTGTCACTGCATGTGCAGCCAAGGGTGCAAATTCTAAACAATGTAGCAATACTGCAGGTTTAATCCAATATTGACATGTTCAAGAACTAAAACTCACCATTTGTACTTTTAACTTCACTGTCAGCTGCGGTTGTGAACGTACACACACACACTGCAGTCACTAGGCAATTACAGCTTCTTTTGTGGTGTTTCCAGAGTAACGGAACAACCTGCGTTGGCCTAGATGATGAAGGACCTCAATTCAAAACCTGTGTGTGTATACACACTTAATGGTTTTTCTTTGGATTTATCACTAGCCAATGATGAGTAACAGTAAGAACTAAAGTGCCCTATTACTGTCAACTACCAGAGCCCGCAGCAACCCCTCAGCTAACATACTCATAACTAGTGCTTCGTTTATTAAGCCACTTAGAAAGTGGTTTAGTACAGACATCTTGTTGCTGCAGTTGTGTTTATGGGCCACAACTCGTGTATCAGGAAGATTCACATGTGTTTCTGTATTTGTTTTGCTTTGTGTTATGTTTTGTTAATTGCTTTTGGTTATTTTTAGATCATTTTGTAAGGACTGTTTGTCGATTGTAAATGCTGTTAATAGATGTATTTTCACCTTTTGAACAGTAGGTAGCAGAGTTGTAGGGCAGAAAACTGGTACTTCAGTGGTTAAACTAATTACCGTTTAATATCACTAGTTATCGTGGTATTAATGATTTCTGTTATTTAGTCCTGCCTTATAACGCATTACAGAGTCCATAGTGTATGTGAACAGATTTCTCTTTAGAAAAGCCCTCGTTTAATTTACGGATGTGTCCCGTGGCCCTAATTCGAGCGCGTGCCCGTGTTTATGAACGCGCTTGGTCGGCGGTCCTCGTGGAGCGCCGGAGTGAATGACCGCTTTTTTTTTTACCAAAGGGTGGTCGTGGTGTCCGGAAAGTCCAACCAGGGCACGGATTTAACGCAATAATTCAACGATCTCTGGATCCCGTGGACTGGGACTACGGCGAATCCTATTTTTCGCCCATGTCCTCCTTCGCCACTCGTGTTACTGGAATACGTGGGGCTTTCTAAATGCCTGGCTTTTGTTTGGAGGGCGACGGAGAAAACGAGAAAGCGCCGTCCTAACGGGGGGCACCTTATTTGACCTGGGAGAAGTAGCGTAACACTTCTGCGATAACTTGGCACTGTTTTACCCATTCGAAGATGTTATCTGAACGGGTGGACTACGTCGCTCCGTGGTGGACTTACTGGCTTCATAATTTCCCCCACGTCAATCTAAGGTTTCAGTCCATTGACAATACATTCAGACCTCAAGATGAAAACTACCAACAGGTCAGTACAGAGCTCACCTTCTAGTCGGCTAGAAACTCTGCTCAGGTCGCTGGACACAGCCCACTTCATCTTATCTAAAGCATATCGCCCAAGGCAGTGCTGGGGAACTAAGTTTAACTATCTAAAACAAATACTTGGCTGTTGTTTAAATTATCTAAAATTGAAGCCGTGTTTTAAGAGGGTGAATTCTGAGTTAAGTTGCGCCACATTAAATCATAAGATTTTAATTTGTCCTGAAATGTCATTACTATAGTCGTAAGAACCGCGTTTCTTCCGCTCTCAACGAGAAAGATGCGAACGAGTTCATTTTAGCGTTGTCACTTGTCTTGTTACATTTTGAACATGTAACATGTTCTTGCAACATCTTGCATTATCTTTAAATGTAGGATGTTCGGTGAGTAGGCTGACCCGTTTTCAGCCACTGTCCGTGGTACTTCTTTGGAACCGGAAAGTTTTTCTGCACACATAGTCACAAATCCCGAACCCTGATCGGCACGGCAGCACTGTCCACCGACGCGCACAGGGTTTCTGTTCATTAATGGGGCAACAGTAAACATAAGTCCACTTAATCGTGTATTTGGGCTCTAAGCTGCATTTAAAGCTCAAAGTAAATCCAGCCATAACGGGATCGACTGTAGTTGCAGTTATAACCAGTCTTTTAGCCGTTATAACCATTATTAACAGCGCCGTTTTTCTGCGATGATTTAACATGGCTTCCCATTGGTTGACACAAAAAACGTGAACTTTGTGTTTACACATGCAGTTATTGTGTGCATTGTAGTCTTGTGATAAAGATGAGAATGATGGGTTGAGATTAATGTTGAAAGCGTTTAAGTCACTGCAGATAGAGAGACTGCTTTTAGATCCGGATGGATGAAATTCAACCATGTGCTGGTTTGCAGGTAACCAGTTATAAACATGTCTCTACATGTTTGTGCCTGCTTTACTTCCTCCAACCAGTTTAGCACATGCTCCAAAGTTTCAAAGTTCTTGAAGTGAAATGGCAGAAAGGTGTGTGATTAAGCCCTGGTGAAGTCTCTCCCAGTCTCGAGCTCAGGAACACATTGGATGTAGCCTGCTTTCTACTTATATTTTCATTGGCAACACTATTCAAACGAGGTCATGTGTGTGCAAGTCATGTGATCGCCTGTGGGTGGTGAGTGGGTGTACTGCTGTCTGTGGGTGGGATGGCTTTGGGTCAGTCTTGCACACGATTCCCCACGATTCCTGCTAGACTGTGACGGCCCACAGATGTTTCCGCAGGATAGCAGGAAGAGGAAGTGTGAGTGTTGATCACGCAGCAGGAGTGCCATGGAGGCTCCTGTTCCTGTGGAGGTGATGGCTCCGTGGATGAGCAAAACCAGCCAGAGGAGCCAGTGATCATCAACTTGGATTTCACACTCCATTCTTTGTTGATACTGCAGGCTAAACGATTCAAATTAGCAGGTCTTTCTCAGGGTCCTCAGGACACTCACAGGGTCATCAGGACACTCACACTACAGCCTTATGGAGCAGCACATTCAAATGGCCGTTCCTAAGAGTAATGACTCATGATCTTGATTGTTTTTAAAAATGCAAAAATAGAGCAGCAGGGCTGTAAGGGATACTTAATGAATAACCCACCCGCAGGGCCATATTGAGGAGAAGTGTAATGAATAGCCCACCCGTCAGGTTTGCGTGTGTTACTGGTCACTGAGGCAGTGTGCTGATGGTAGCCTATGTGTAAGGCTTGTGTGTGAAGTATATGTGTGTGTTAGGTGTGGTGTGTGTGAGCCTGGTGCTATCAGTGGCCTGTGATCTGTATTGTTAACCAGGTTTGACTTTGTTCTGTTTATCCTGCACTTTGGTCAACAGTCAGAGCCGGAGTGGCTAATCGGGAGATTCGGGAGGATTCCCGATGGGCCGGATCATGTCAATCTCTAGTTTGGGCCGATTGGGAGGGAAGAATAATTTTGGGCCATATTTGGACATGAATTTCCCGGGCTGAAAAAGTGGCCCACTCCGGCCCTGTCAATAGTTGTGGTGTTTGTTACTGTTACTTCGAGTGTCTGTCTGTCTGCTATCAGAACATGGCAGTCTGCTGTCATTTGTGACCTGACCACATGGCCTGTGGTTTACTTTGGCCTGCATTTAAGTTCAGCTCCATCCCTGTGCTAGCAGACAGAGTTAGCAGCTGGGTGTATTTTGCTCATTTGAGGGGCTCCTACTGTAGGAGCATTTTGGTCAGAGGAAGGCATATAGAGGAGAAAACAAAGCCACGGACACTTCACCTCAACCCTCAAAGCCGCACACACTTCACCAGGAGCTGAGTGTATGAACCCATCTGATGAACCACATTACGTCCATACCCCACAACAGGCTTTCAGAGCAAGGCCATTACAGGGAGCAGATCATAATAGTCTGCTGTCTGATCACAGTCTGCTGTCTGATTTGTGCGCTGGGGCTCCAAGCTCTGAGGTTCTGAGTTGTGAGGCTGGTGGTGAATTTGGCTGACAATCAGAGACAGCAAAGTATGATCAGACAGGTCCACTGGAAATGCTAGTGATTCTGGAGGTGTACTGCTAGCAGTTCTGGAGCTTTGGCCATATAGCAGACTGTGTGTTAAGTCATGAGAACCCTGGCTGTTGTTGTTGGACTGTGGGGTCTTGTGTGAGTGAATGGCCCAGAGCTGCACCGTTGGACATCCTGTTCCTTGGCTTCTCCAGCTGAACAGAATCATTGCATGGTCCTCAGATCATGGGATGGAGGAGGAGCCTCTTCCTATATGGGAGTGTGTCTCTCAGATCTGCTTCTGATGGCAGAGGTCACTGTGTCATGGGAAATGTGTTGGAGAATGAAGAGGGTTTCTGAGCCTACATGAATCAGGCCTGTTCCCTTTCTCCTTTACCCTCTTACTCTCTTACTCCTTTACCCTCTTACTCTCTTACTCCTTTACCCTCTTACTCTCTTACTCCTTTACTGACATATTCCCTTACTCTTTTAATCCCTTTCTCCCTTACTCCCCACCTCCTTTCTCTCTTACTCTCTTTCTTCCTTACTCGCTTACTCTCTTACTCCCTTACTCCCTACTTCATTTCTCTCTTACTCCCTATTTCCTTACTCTCTAACTCCCTTACTCCCTAGTTCTCTTACTCTCTTAGTATGCTCTGAGGAGCTTAAAAATCCTCAGTAGAATGGCTGCTTTATTGATATGAGATCACAGCCACACAGGTCAGCGCTTTCTTCTCCTGTACTGAGAAGTGAAGTTAGGAGAGAGTGACTGTTTGCTAGCGTCTAACTTTCCTTCTGTCTCTCTGTCTCTCTCTTTCTCTCTCCCCTGTCTGTTTCTTCTTCTCTCCCACTTCCAGCTATCATAGGTAGGTTAGCTCCTCCCACCACCCCCTCAGAGCTGAAGGAATATGTAGGAAATATGATGGGGCAGCAGGTCCTCTCTGAGGCAGCTACTCACGACCCATTTCCAAGGAGATGGCTAATTGGAGGAGCGAGGAGGCCAGTAGGGAGGAGGGTACAGTGAGAGTGAACATCCTCCTGATTGGAGCAGACCAGTGAGGAGGAGGGTACAGCGAGAGTGAATATCCTCCTGATTGGAGCAGACCAGTGAGGAGGAGGGTACAGTGAGTGTGAACATCCTCCTGATTGGAGCAGACCAGTGAGGAGGAGGGTACAGTGAGAGTGAACATCCTCCTGATTGGAGCAGACCAGTGAGGAGGAGGGTACAGTGAGAGTGAATATCCTCCTGATTGGAGCAGACCAGTGAGGAGGAGGGTACAGTGAGAGTGAACATCCTCCTTCACGCAGCCCTGCAGTGGAGGCGCGTGACTGTGATAAATGCACTGCACTGTTTTTGCCTTCTTTTCCGAGTTGTTCTTATGACCTCGTTATTATGTAATGAAAACATGGCTTTCCCTGTCAGGAGTGTCATTATGCATCTGCAGGACTGTCTGTGTCTACCACACAGTGCCACCTAATGGGAGTACCGATATTGCTCAACTCATGATCTGTGGCCATCAGTCATATTCATGTAGCAGGAGTTTATCCACAGATGCTGTCAATGTTATTATTGTCTCTTGTGTTAGAGTGTCAGACCCCTCTCCCATGTGACAGGTTAGGGTTAATCTCACAAGTGCTAGTCCCCCTCTCCCTCCCCCTGTGGGTGGTGTGCACACACATTCACCTGCACATCTGAACTGGGTTCACTCCCTTCCCCAAACACAGCTGGGATCAGGTGAGCTTCCCAGACCAGTCCTGGCTTGTCCCTCCACAGAAGCAGGTGAAGAATCCTCTCCTGTGGTTTGGAATGTTAGGAGCATTTCCAACATAGTAATGCTCCTTGGGAATACAGCGGCTCTCTCGGTGTGTGTGTGTGTGTGTGTGTGGCAGGTGGACAATATGTTATATTAAATGCATTTGTCTTCACTGGGATGTTCCTGATTTAGTCTCAGCTAAGTCACTCAGTGACTTTACTCTGAAACATAGTGGTTTTCATGTCATACTCTTATCCTGATGTTGCTTTGGTTCTCTCTCATTCACACACACACACACACACACACACCCCACACACACACACACACACACACACACACACACACACACACACACACCCCCACACACACACACACACACACACACACACACACACACACACACACACACACACACACCCCCCCACACACACACACACACACACACACACACACACACACACACACACACACACACACACACACACACACACACCCCACACACACACACACACACACACACACACACACACACACACACACACACACATACACACACACACACACACACACACACACACACACACACACACACATAAACACATATTTATTCAAACAGGCTATTCTAATTATTACGATTCCCTCTTTCACTCATCCCAGGACCTCAGTACAAGGGCACGCAGCAGCCTGAAGGTTACCATAGCGAAGGCAAGAGGAAGAATGCAAATGCCCTCTTTGTCCTGTCTCCAACCCACAGCATTTACACCCTTCCCCCCATCTCCATGCCAACCGCCCTGCTTCTCCTTCTCATTAGCACCTATACATCAATAACACACATACCACACACACATACACCCAACCCCACAGCACACACACCACACACACAGCACATACACACATATACACGCACATACACAGAGCCTTACAACCTCCATTCTCTTTAAATACGCATGCACACTCATGGACACAAACGCACAGCCAGCCTCACACAGACACCCCACCCCAGTAGAGCCCGGGAGGTCCCCTCTCTCTTTGGTGTCCTCCCCCACAGCAAATTACAGCTCCTTCTCTCCATTACAACCTGAGAGAGGGAGGGGTGAAGGGGGGGGGGGGTGAAAAGAGAGACAAAGAGAGATAGAGACAGAGAGACAGACCCGCTGTGAAACATCTTTGTATGGTTCTCACATGTTCAAGGTTTTTACATTACATGGCCACTTAGTGCAGCTTAGTGGTGAAAGATGAAATATGTGATGGTTATGATATTGATTACTGAAGATGTGATTCCCTTATTAAGAATGATTAGACAGGTTATTGTGCAGGTTGGTACAGCCGGTGTGGATCTGCAGCATTACCCTGCAAAGCAGATTTAGAATGCTTCGACACCCTCAAAAGTAGAGCGATAGAGACGGGAGTAAGACACATACGTTTCCTCTCTACACATCTCATCCTCAGAGAGGAGTTCATAGAGAAATAAGACAGGGGTCAAAGGCCGAAAGGTCAACAGAATGAAAGGAAAAGATGCTTGCTTTGGGGTCTGTTCATTCAGCATATAACCCACACACATTCACACACACACACACACACACACACACATTTCCCTTTGTTGAGCAAGTGTGTAATCTCGCTGTCGAGTTGTGGCAGGTCAAACAGCCTTAACATCAGTTTGAGAGAGAGAGAAAAGGAGAGTGGGAGATAGAGAAGGAGAGAGGGATGAGGTAGAGGGAGAGTGTGGGGCAGTAGACTCCTGTGTGTCTCTGGCTGAGGTCTATTTCTGTCTCCTTTGTTTCATGTCATTATGAAAGTGTAAGAGTGTGTGTGTAAGAGAGAGAGACCGACCTTCCTCTGACACTGTAGTCTACATTGTAGACATGTTTATGTCTTTGTTGTTATGTGTGCTTGTGTGTGTTTACATGTGTATGTGTTTGTGTGTTTATATGCATTCATATATGTGTTTATATGTGTTTGTATGTGTTTATATGTGAATGAATGTGTTTATGTGTGTTTTTGTTTATATGTGATGTGTTTATATCCACTGCACTCCATCGCAGCAGGGTGAACACAGCAGACTTCAGCTGCACAGCAAAGAGTCTGGGCTGTTCACAAGAGCTTAGTACAGCATGGAGGGGTGTGTGCATACACGAGTGTGTGTGTACGTGTGTGTGCACATGTGTGCGTGCGTGTGTGTGTCT
Source organism: Brachyhypopomus gauderio (assembly GCF_052324685.1). Classification (NCBI taxonomy): domain Eukaryota; kingdom Metazoa; phylum Chordata; class Actinopteri; order Gymnotiformes; family Hypopomidae; genus Brachyhypopomus; species Brachyhypopomus gauderio. Next base: position 23,560,283 of record NC_135213.1, read on the forward strand.
CCTTCAGAACTTGGGTTGGAGCCACAGTGCTTTGTCCCTATTTAAGACTCAGTGTCTGAAATAACTCCAGCTTCTCTAGTGTAGGAGACAGGGTCAGAATTGCAGGACTGAATCGTAAACACACACACCCACACAGTGTAAACGCAATAGTAATTAATTACCAGTTTATGAACTGCTAAGACCCTCCCTGAACAGCCATGTGTAGTCCAGTCCTCAGGCAATGTCCTGAAAGCTAAGGAAAGGTGTGGACGTGTGCCCTGTCCCTGCGGCACTGTCTTCAAATCTTCTACCTGTGTAAATTGTAAAGGGACCATGGGTATCTTTAAAGGTCTTTAAAGGCAATTTATAAATGAAAATTCATCCATTTGTTCATTCTTAATGTCTTGGCAAACAATTTTAGCTTTTGTTAACTGAAGAGAATAATTGTCAATGCGTGTGTGTAAGAACTGGAGTGACCGTGACCACATTTCACCTATGAACGACACAGTGTGAGCATAGTTTACTGCTGTGTACGACACAGTGTGAGTTTTTGTGTGTCTGTGGCTTGGGTCCTGTGTGAAACAGATGAATTCATTTAGAGTTTAGTGATGACACTACTACAGTATGCACAGATTATGTATTATGTATGTATGCACTGATTACGTATGCACTGTTTCCTGTTTATGTTAAGTAAACCTCCTTTTCTCTGTGTGCGTGCATGTCTATATCTGCGTGTGTGTGTGTACGTGTGTGTGTACGTGTGTACGTGTGTGTGTGTGTGTGTGTGTGTGTGTGTGTGTGTGTGTGTGTGTGTGTGTACGTGTGTATGTGTGTGTGCTCCAGTCTCTCATGTTCCTGGCCTGTGTGGCGGCGGCTGCGCTGGGCCTCAACCTCCTGGCTCTGGCCGTCTACCTGAGCTGCCTCTGCTGCTGTCAGACTGAGGAAGAGGAGGAGGAGACAAAGAAGCCCAACTCCTGCTGCGTCACCTGGGCTGCCGTCGCTGCTGGACTCCTCTGCTGGTGAGTGTGTGTGATATAGTCATACGTTTTTATACTGTATATATATTAAATATACATTTATATATACACACAGTATATATACAGGGTGGGCCATTTATATGGATACACCTAAATAAAATGGGAATGACCATTTTGAAGTCTAATTTTGGATTTTGGAAGCCATGCATTTTGGATCTAATTTTAGTTTTTTCAATGGGAAGAGGGTCATGTGACACATCAAACTTATTGAGAATTTCAAAAAAAACAATGATGTGCTTGGTTTTAACATAACTTTATTCTTTCATGAGTTATTTACAAGTTTCTGACCACTTATAAAATGTGTTCAAAGTGCTGCCCATTGGGTTGGATTGTCAATGCAACCCTCTTCTCCCACTCTTGCTACACACTGATAGCAACACAGCAGAAGAAATGCTAGCACAGGCTTCCAGTATCTGTAGTTTCAGGTGCTGCACATCTCATATCTTCACAGCAAAGACAATTACCTTCAGATGACCCCAAAGATAAAAGTCTAAGGGGTCAGATCGGGAGACCTTGGGGGTCATTTAACTGGCCCATGACAACCAATCCATTTTCCAGGAGACTGTTCATCTAGGAATACTCTGACCTGACACCCATAATGGCCCATAATCGGTGTCAGGTCCGAGGTGCTGAATGTGCTTTGTGTGCATGTCACAGAAAGGCATGATTTACATCATGGGAATATGAAACAAACCACAGAACTAAATAATGAAACAGTGAAGCAAGAAAACATTACAGTGACCAGCAATAGCAGTACTGGTATTTGAATCCATAATGACCATCCCAGTATTAACCATTACACTCCAGACACAGTGTGCACGTGCACAGCAAAATATGTGCACCCTGTATAAGAGGAGCACTACACATCAGGAAGGCACTGATTAAACAAACACATGTGATTAAACAAACAGGTGAGATTAAACAAACACATGTGATTAAACAAACAGGTGAGATTAAACAAACACATGTGATTAAACAAACAGGTGAGATTAAACAAACACGTGTGATTAAACAAACAGGTGAGACTAAACATGCCTTGGAGGGGGTTGCAGTGGAAGAGGCCAGTGTAACTACAGTTGTGTTTCATGTGTACGTCACGTGTGTGCATCACATGTGCATAGCGTGTGTACATAGTGTGTGCACATTGCATGTGATGGAAACGTGTCCAGTCACGGTCTGTGACCTCACCCTGAGCAGCCGCGCCGTATTCACCAGTCAGACCCTCATATGTTAATGACACAGTGGACCTTCCTCAGATGTGGTGGTTGGGTGTTGAGCAGCATGGGGGGGGGGGGGGGGGGGGGGGGGGGGCTTTCTGTGTGTCAGTGTTACTGCTGGGCTGAGCGTTGGCTACACATGGGCTATACACAGCACACACACATACACACACATACAGTACTTCTTTGGCATCTGCTGAGCCTTTATGCTGAGTCACGAGTTCTGTCTTCTATAATTTTGTTGGCCTGTGAAGTTTTTTTCTCTTTTATCATAAGATTTTCATAACATGAAATCTTGATAAATGTGAGAGCTCTTTAAGTAATGTGAGGACTCTGTTAGTGATGTATAGTTCATGGTCAGGGTGTGTTTTCTGATATTACGGGCTGTTCTCTGTCAATTTCCTGAAGACAAGGAGACTCTGCCTTGTGTTCTAGATTTAATCAACATTATTAATGTCCTGAGACGCGAGTTCGTTCCTGTTGTCAAGTTCTTCTCCTCGGCAGCTGCAGTTCTTGTGGATGTTGATCCCCGTCCATCGGGACCAGATTATTACTGTCCATCTTTATGTCCTTATGCTGCAAACTGCATATGGACAAAGACCCAAACAGTGTCCTTTACAAACATAAGCCTTTGCTGTATCAGGGTGTGAAGGTCAGAGATCTAAGGTCATCAGAGTGTGAAGGTCATAGGTGAGGGTGAAGGTAAAAAATCTAAGGTTGTCAGGTCATTTGGTACAAGCAGGACAGTCAGATTTTGGAGTAGTGGAGCAAAAACAAATCAGATTTAAGATATCTAGCCTGTCCAACGCAGGAGTCTTATGAGGGTAAACCCTCCACAGCACGGAGCTGACCAGCCACTCAAAGAGAAGGGGCTGACTAGTTATCATCCCCATAATTTATTATTAAATTTTAACATGAATAGTAATTAACTGTTTTCAATAGAAATATTTAATAGAAATTATGTTATGATAATCCTGGCAAAATTGATGAAGAATTCCCACTCAGTAAACCCCTCTAAAACTGATGAATTTATTCAAACCAGATCCTCTTTTATAACTAATGGAGGTACTGGTGTAAACTAGCTGTCCAAACACATGCAGGTTCCCCATGCTCGCTCAGTCTGAGCAGCAGTGATCAGCGTTGTTCTAGAGTTTAGAGACACGAGGAAACACCAGTGAATGTGTCCTAGCTGCAGCACTGATGTGTGTGTAATCAGCTGAACCTGCAGGAATCACTGTCAACAGGAATCACTACTGTGTTGGCACTGACGTGTGATTAAAAGCACCGTTCTTTCACAGTTTCATATGCTGTGGTGTTTGTTGCCCATCTGGTCTTAATGGGCATAATCCACAAGCATAATCCACATTTGGGTGTAATCAACTGGGAGCATGTGACTCCACACCAATTAGGTTTATCCGAACCGCCAGCCGGACTCAGACAGGCCCCGGCTCTTAATCCATAACCTTCCTTTGGTTCTGTAGGGACTGAACTTTAAACACTGCTGAGAGAGAATAAACATTCTCAATTTGAATTGATATGATCCACCTGCTAGATGCTCTCTTTCTCTTCTTTGGACTTTTAAATGAACTAATCGAAGTGCAGAGGAGATTAAATGTCTGAAGACTGAACTGTTTTGGACCAGTCTGTTTTATGTATTGGAGGGTCATCAGATCCTCATGGATGTAACCACATAGTCTAATATATCAGGAACTATGCACTTTGATTGCACACACACCCACAATATATGAAGTAATTATTACACACTCTCACACACATAGTATCTTCTTACTCTTTGGCTACTAGTTGCCCTACTTTAGGTAGTTCTCTCTCTTTCTATCCTCTCTTACTCTCTCTCTCTTTCTCTGTCCACTCTCTCTGTCTGTCTGTTTCTTTCACTCTCCATCCACTCACAAATACTGAATAAGGCCTGCCTAAGAGCCTAAATATAAATTATATTAAGGTGTGTGTGTGTGTGTGTGTGTGTGTGTGTGTGTGTGTGTGTGTGTGTGTGTGTGTGTGTGTGTGTGTGTGTTGAGCTCATGACTGTCATGTGATGAAAGTGTGCTGTACTTATTAAGTTAAGATGGTGACTGAGTTTTTTGCTGCTCTTAGTCAGATTTGTCATGTGAAATTCTGCCCCCACCCTGCATTCTAAAGGCTAGCACCGCTTCACCTGAGCATATGGCTAAAGATTTTCTTCAGTTCCCTTGAATTCCCATTTCAGTTCCCTTGAAGTCATTATAAACACTTACACGAAATTAAACATTTGTTAACCAGTTACAGAATATTATTCATGTTTAAAAAACCAATGCACACACAAACAGATTTAACAAATGTCATCTTTATTTCCCTGCCCTGCTTATTGAGCATAACAATAACAAAATATGAGTTGATGAGTAGTCCTGCTCTGCCTGATAAATATGTGCATTGTTCATAACAAACTGCATATTACATTCTTGATAAATGTAAAAAGGAGTAGTCCTACTAGGGTGTACGGAGCCATTCAGCCAGCTGGTTGCAGATGGCTGGAGTCAGTTAGCTAGTTTTATGACTCTGGTCCTGACACACTGCCCTGCACGTTATAGCATTCCCTGCTTAGCACACACCTGATCCAAATAATCTGATCATTAACGCCACCTAACTAATACAAGCATTTTATAGCAGGACACGCTCTAAAATGTACAGGGCAATGTGCGTTGAGGACTAGGATTAATAAAGGCTAAGCCAGCGTTAGCAGCAGTGAAGCTAGCTAACAGTGGTGCTGCAGGGCTGATGTCCAACACGGTGTGATTTTCTCAAAACACAAACGCTAAACTGAGAAAAACATTTTATTCTGCATGCCATTAAATCATGAGTATTGACAGTTCACAGGCTAGTATGGTCTTGGTGGGTGCAAATTTGTGTAAGTGTACGCTTGATTGGATGGATACCCAGTTTGTCCTGCATTTCCATATACACCAAAGTAGTTCTGATTGGATGTTGTCCTGGTTTAGTAGTTTAGGATTTTGTCCTAGATAGTTTTTATACTTTTATGTAATCTTTTATTTAGTTATCTCGTTTTCGTCATGAAAGAAAGATTTGTTGATGAAAACAATGACGAAAATAATTAGTTCTTCAATTAACACTGCTAGGGGTGTAGGGGATTGTGTGGGGGATGTTGTAGGAGTGTGGAGGACGGTGTAGTGGGTGGTGTAGGAGATTGTGTAGGGTTAGCATATAGAATGTTAGGGTGTAGGAGGGTTAGGGTATACAGTACAGGGTAAGGGTATAGACCAGAGGTCACTAACAGGCGGACCGCGGTCCGGATCCGGACCCGAACGCAGTCCTGTCAGGACCCAATCTCATTCCTGATTAACTCTGCAAATTTCAGTGTCCGTGGTCCGCAACCAACGGACCTCGGTCTGGATACGGACCCAAATGCCATGCCATCCGGACCCAGAATAAATTGTTAAAAATATTTTTTAATTTTGACGGGTGTTACGACCCCACGATGTCATGGGTCTAGGTTTGGGGTGTGGGGCAGTAGCATGCCACATGTTACGACCCCACGATGTCATGGGTCTAGGTTTGGGGTGTGGGGCAGTAGCATGCCACATGTTACGACCCCACGATGTCATGGGTCTAGGTTTGGGGTGTGGGGCAGTAGCATGCCACATGTTACGACCCCACGATGTCATGGGTCTAGGTTTGGGGTGTGGGGCAGTAGCATGCCATATGTTACGACCCCACGATGTCATGGGTCTAGGTTTGGGGTGTGGGGCAGTAGCATGCCATATGTTACGACCCCACGATGTCATGGGTCTAGGTTTGGGGTGTGGGGCAGTAGCATGCCATATGTTACGACTCCACGATGTCATGGGTCTAGGTTTGGGGTGTGGGGCAGTAGCATGCCATATGTTACGACCCCACGATGTCATGGGTCTAGGTTTGGGGTGTGGGGCAGTAGCATGCCATATGTTACGACTCCACGATGTCATGGGTCTAGGTTTGGGGTGTGGGGCAGTAGCATGCCATATGTTACGACCCCACGATGTCATGGGTCTAGGTTTGGGGTGTGGGGCAGTAGCATGCCACATGTTACGACCCCACGATGTCATGGGTCTAGGTTTGGGGTGTGGGGCAGTAGCATGCCACATGTTACGACCCCACGATGTCATGGGTCTAGGTTTGGGGTGTGGGGCAGTAGCATGCCATATGTTACGACCCCACGATGTCATGGGTCTAGGTTTGGGGTGTGGGGCAGTAGCATGCCACATGTTACGACCCCACGATGTCATGGGTCTAGGTTTGGGGTGTGGGGCAGTAGCATGCCATATGTTACGACCCCACGATGTCATGGGTCTAGGTTTGGGGTGTGGGGCAGTAGCATGCCACATGTTACGACCCCACGATGTCATGGGTCTAGGTTTGGGGTGTGGGGCAGTAGCATGCCACATGTTACGACCCCACAATGTCATGGGTCTAGGTTTGGGGTGTGGGGCAGTAGCATGCCATATGTTACGACCCCACGATGTCATGGGTCTAGGTTTGGGGTGTGGGGCAGTAGCATGCCATATGTTACGACCCCACGATGTCATGGGTCTAGGTTTGGGGTGTGGGGCAGTAGCATGCCATATGTTACGACTCCACGATGTCATGGGTCTAGGTTTGGGGTGTGGGGCAGTAGCATGCCATATGTTACGACCCCACGATGTCATGGGTCTAGGTTTGGGGTGTGGGGCAGTAGCATGCCATATGTTACGACTCCACGATGTCATGGGTCTAGGTTTGGGGTGTGGGGCAGTAGCATGCCATATGTTACGACCCCACGATGTCATGGGTCTAGGTTTGGGGTGTGGGGCAGTAGCATGCCACATGTTACGACCCCACGATGTCATGGGTCTAGGTTTGGGGTGTGGGGCAGTAGCATGCCACATGTTACGACCCCACGATGTCATGGGTCTAGGTTTGGGGTGTGGGGCAGTAGCATGCCATATGTTACGACCCCACGATGTCATGGGTCTAGGTTTGGGGTGTGGGGCAGTAGCATGCCACATGTTACGACCCCACGATGTCATGGGTCTAGGTTTGGGGTGTGGGGCAGTAGCATGCCACATGTTACGACCCCACAATGTCATGGGTCTAGGTTTGGGGTGTGGGGCAGTAGCGTGCCACATGTTACGACCCCACGATGTCATGGGTCTAGGTTTGGGGTGTGGGGCAGTAGCATGCCGGTTGCGGACAAGATGTAATAAAAGAAGAACGCAGAAACCAGTCGGATGCGTTAAAAGAACTCTTTACTGCAGAGTGGTAATGAGTAGAAGAGCCTTTACACAGCAAACACTGAACACACTGAACAGACACGTACATTCAACCACACACGATTAACCATAAATCAACCAACCAAGGAAAGGAGCAGTAGACGGCACCAAAGAAAAGAAACAAACAAAAACACACTACACTACGGTAACAAAGCGAAACTTACCCCTTACAGAAAAGAAAACATACCTACTGCCCTTAACTAATCTCAAACAAAAATACACAAACGGTGCCCGCCTCTATACTGGTGTTTCTAACAAATGCAGGACTGCGTGAGTGCATATATGAGTGCGCACATGCTGCTATGCTCTTAGTCCATGGTGGTGTTTGTTATACAACACAGTTCATAACATTATGACAAAGATCATCACAACATCCGTAAAGGCAGAAAAGCTCGTGTCGCCTCTCAGCGACTTCCAGCAAACACAGCAACCACACACATACATACACAACCATAAAGGCAGTAAAGCTTGTGTCGCCTCCCAGCGACGTCCAGCAATCACATCAGGCAGATTATGAAGCTGAAGATCCGCCCCCTCGGATCCACCTGTTCAGAATTAACCAGAAAAAAAAAGAACACAACCTCCCCAATATCCACAGTACACGTAACACGGGAGAATAAGTTTTAAACCGGAGCATTTATTTCAGGGCTATTGAAAAACACTCCGTCACGAGTGTTACGTTGACCCCCCCCGAACCACAGGTCAACGCTATCTGCCAAATTTGGCCCGCAGAAAAATATAGTCCCTGGTATTATCCCTGGTATAGACGTTTAGGGTATGGAGGGTAAGGATATAGAGGGTTAGATACTTCATGCTTAATTGCAGAGATATTTACTGTTCAGTCATCCTCAAAATATCTGTATCCACTTTTAATTTGGAATGTTACACCAAATTATCCCTCTGACCTATAGCTGTAACAGATGAGCCTCACTCTCCTGCGTATTCCCTCCCCCTGATTCATACGCTGTAGTTGTTTATTAATTATTTTCAACACAGAATGTTCTTACTGATGAATGAAAATATTAAGGCATTGCTAATGAGGTTCAAGGTCAGGACTGACTCCATCTGTGGGGAAAATAAGCAAGATTATAAAGAAAAGTAAAAAAAAAAAAAAGAAGCCTCAAAAGCAACATCTACAGTATTCCAGCAGCAGGGAGCGTTAGTATTACCTCTTCCTGGAGGTGCCCCCACAGCAGGCTTAACTGGTTGCCCTGTTCGAACACACCTGATCCAGATCATCTAGGAACTACTGAGCCTGATGCAAATAAGATGGATGAAAAGGGTGAACTTTTTATCTTTCCTCTTTGAAATGCAGACTGTGTGTGTGTGTGTGTGTGTGTGTGTGTGTGTGTGTGTGTGTGTGTGTGTGTGTGTGTGTGCGTGCGTGCGTGCGTGCGTGTGTGTGTGTAGCCAAAAGTATTTGCTCACCTTCCTCGACTCACCTATGAGCTTAAGTGACATCCTATTCGTAATCCAAAGGGTTCAATATTACATTGGTCCACCCTTTACCGCTAGAACAGCTTCAACTCTTCTGGGAAGGCTGTCCATAAGGTCTGGAGTGTGTTTATGGATATTTTGACCATTTTGACCATGCTTCCAGCAGCGCATTTGTGAGGTCACATACTGATGTTGATGAGAAGACCTGGCTCTCAGTCTCTGCTCTAATTCATCCCAAAGGTGTTCTATCGGGTACCGGTCAAGTTCATCCACACCAGACTCCATCCATGTCTTTATGGACCTTGCTTTGTGCACTGGTGTTGGAAGAGGAAGGGGTCAGCTCCAAACTGTTTCCACAAAGTTGGGAGCATGGAATTGTCTAAAGTGTCTTGATATGCTGAAGCATTCAGAGTTCCTTTCACTGGAACTAAGGGGCCAAGCCCAGCTTCTGAAAAACAACCCCACACCAAAATCCCCCCTCCACCAAACTTTACACTTGACACAATGCAGTCAGTCAAGTACCATTCTCCTGGCAACCACCAAACCCAGACTCATCCATCAGACTGCCAGACGAAGAAGCGCAATTCGTCACTCCAAAGAACGTGCCTCCACTGCTCTAGTGCTCTAGATGCTTTGCGTTGCATTTGGTGATGTATGGTTTGGATGCAGCTGCTTGATCATGGAAACCCATTCCATGAAGCTCTCTGCTCATTAGTTCTTGAGCTAATCTGAAGGCCACATGAAGTTTGGATTTCTGTAGTGAACGCCAAAGAGGTGGCGACCTCTGCAGTATGCGCTTCTGCATCTGCTGACCCCGCTCCTTCAGTTTACGTGGCCTACCACTTCATGGCTGACTTGCTGTTGCTCTCAAACATTTTCATTTTCTTATAATTCAGCTGATAGTTGACTGTGGAATATTTAGGAGCAAGGAAATTTCATGACTGGATTTGTTGCACAGGTGGCATCCTATCACAGTTCCACGATGGAATTCACTGAGCTCCTGAGAGCGACCCATTCTTTCACAAATGTTTGTAATGCCTAGGCGCTTAATTTTATACACCTGTGGAAGAGATTGGAACACCTGATTCTGATCATTTGAATGGGTGAGTGAATACTCTATACCCTTAACCTTCATATACTACCTCTCCATATGCTTGCCCTTCATACCCTAGTCCTCAATACCCTAACCTACATACCCTAATACATCATACTCTAACCCTAAGATTGCTCTCAGGATCACTCAGACTGCTGTTAGATCAGGAAAAATAACTTTACAACACTTTAATAAGCTACTTAAAACACTCATATCAACAATAGCAGCTGAGGTGGGGAATGATGACTGAAGCTCTGGTCCTTCTCTGGTTCTTCTTTGATGCTCTGATACTTCTCTGAAGCTCTGGCCACTGTAGCTGAGTAGTGTATCACACTGTGTAGTGTACACTGTGTAGTGTATTGCTGTGTAGTGTATTACATGTCCACTGTATGTTTGTGTGTGTGTGTGTGTGTGTGTGTGTGTGTGTGTGTGTGTGTGTGTGTGTGTGTGTGTGTGTGTGTGTGTGTGTGTGTGTGTGTGTGTCCACTGCACACATTGGGAAATTCTGCCTTTGAATCTTTCACCAGCAACTTGCCAATTGAAAGGTGTGTCAGAGGGGACGTATCTGAGGGGCAATGCATTTTTCCATTATTCCTTGTTGAATTGGGGACATTTTGGATGATGAAATTTCTACAAGTGCACAGACAGGAATGGAAGGGGCGGAGCAAAACTCCCCTCTCTTCAAAAACAGGAAGGAGAGGGACGGAGCAAAAGTCACCTCATGTCGCTACAATGTAAACGCACCAGAAGAGTTTACTCATTCCCATGACAATGAAAGGGTCTTAGGTGGTCTTATTTTACTCACTAACACCGCCAACCTCCATCTCTCTCTCTCTCTCTCTCTCTCTCTCTCTCTCTCTCTCTCTCTCTCTCTCTCTCTCTCTCTCTCGCGCTCGCTCTCGCTCTCTGTGTCTCTCTTTTTACTCATAATAGATGCAGAAGTATGGGGTATTCTGGAGGTTGTTCTTACTAATCAGGATGCTCCGCTAATTGGATAATTGCGCCTTTGCTTAAACTGCATAGCTGCATAACATCAGAGCCTTAGACAGGAAATACCTGGCAGACTGTATGTGTGTGTGCATGTATTTGTGCGTGTGTGTGTGTGTGTGTGTGTGTGGGTGGGTGTGTGTGTGTGTGTGCATGTGCATGCTGTGTGTGTACCTTGCATGCTGTTTTGAAGTTTACTTTATCATAGTTCTCCATAGTGCCCCTGGCATAAAAACACTGCCTGTTGAATCTGACATTCTGAGGCCATGTTTCTAAAACACTCACGTTGCAGACATGCACACCAGTGACTCAAGGCCAAACACACATGCTGCAGACATACACACCAGCAACTGAAAGCTACCACTTCATGCTTAAATGTGCCTTGTGAGGACATGCTTGGCTATAAACAACATTGTGAGGACATGCCTGGCTATAAACAGCATTGTGAGGACATGCTTGGTTATAAACAGCATTGTAAAGACGTGATTACCTATAAACAGCATTTTGAGGACGTTATTGGCTATAAACAGCATCAACAGACGGACCTTTGATCCTGAACTTTGATACTCAGGAGTTCCATTTTGTTCCAGTTGACTAAATGTTTCACACTGTCACACATGCATTTCCATACACCAAAATACCTTTGGCACCACAAAACCTGCTGCAGTGTCCTAGAATGTTGTTCTCCCACATGGGCCTAAATATTTTGTTAAAACAATCATCTTACAGAATCTGTTAAGTCTCTACAAAACAGCAGAGATATAATCATGAAGGATGATTCCTCTTCCTAGCTGCGTGGGTAGATGTCCAGATGATCTCATCACTTATATGAAACCTATCCTGCTTTCCCACCCCAGAGAGGGATTACTGATACTCACAAGATCATTTCTTCAGTTTCCCTTTGGGGTTCAATAAATTACATCTGTCTGTTTTCTTGATCACCGGAGCTATAGATAAAAACAACTGATAATATTTTTGATTGTGTTCTGATATTTATTTTTTGAACACACTCAAATACACAAATGCTTACATACATATGTGCACTGTAACAGAAGGACCATCAGTTGTTTTTTTTTTTTTTTTAGAGTACAGGAGTTTCAGAAGAGTCTAACACTACATACCATCTACAGGTCTGTCCAGCAAGGCGGCATTTTACAGCCGTTGGAGCAGCTCTCTCCACTGACGTGGCATTTTGCAGACGGTGGTGCAGGTGTCTCCACTGAGGTGGCCTTTTACAGACAGTGGAGCAGGTCTCTCCACTGAGGCGACCTTTTATAGCATGCAGTAGAAGTGCTTCTGCAGTATCCTGTGATGAGACTGGGAACAGTTAGCACTGCACTTAGTTGAAAGCGGAGGTAAAAGGGCTTTTTATGGAGGCAGAGCCAGATGAGGATCTCCAGGGAGCCTTTAGTGTGGAGAGGATGATGGGTGCAGGGAGGATGGGTTAGAGTTGGGAGTGCTTGTTAGCAGGGTACAGAGTTATGGTGTGCGGTTTGCATTCTGTGTCTACATCGCTGTTATTCTAGTAAGATTACTGTAGAAATGTGCCAGTTTTTCCGGTGAGATTACTGTAGAATCATCCCTGTTCTTCTGGAGAGATTATTGTAGAATAATCCCTGTTCTTCCGGAACGAACAGCCCCAGGAGTAAACAACCCTATTGTTTTCTGGTGTCATGCCTTATTTTGGAATAAATACCATGTTTTAACTGGCATGGCTTGTGCCATGTCACTGGCAAACATTATCATGTATTACATTTCATAAAATAGTTAAGTGCATCATACTTTAGAATTTGTATTATTGTAACAAACACCACCAACAAAAAAACCTTAACACACAAGTGTCCTCTTGTCAACAGTCTTGAACATGAAAGGCATCATCTGTGGTATCTCCTGAATATTTTTATTTAGTTTGAATTCTCAATAAATAATAAATATAAATATTATTCATTGATTCAGTGCATCAATACAGTGTTGTAATAATATGACGAGTGTTATGACATTACACTGTATTATTTCTTATCCACTGTTTTTATTAGCCTAGCTGCTATTGGATTACCTGTATGATCCTGTCCTAGTCTCGATGCTATTGGATATTCTGTGTGTCCCTAGCTTAGCCTAGCTACTGTTGGATATCCTGCATAATCATAGATTACACATGTCCAGCTACACAAGTAGCTAGCCCGCATGATCATAGCTTAACCCAGTGGTTCCCAAAGTGGGGGGCGCGCCCCCTAGGTGGTGCGCAGAGCTTGGAAGTAAAACATGTGCGCATGTGTCAATATGGGGGGGCTCAAAAATATTCTAATCTATATTCTCATCTAAGTTCGGGAACCACTGGCTTAACCTAGTGGGTAGTGTGTATGGTAGTGATGGTAGCAGAGCAGTGATGATGAAATAAAACATCTCCTTGTTCCTCTCTGTTTATAGCGTTGCTGTCGGAGTGGGTTTCTATGGCAACAGTGAGACCAACGATGGTGTGTACCAACTGACCTACTCCCTGTACAATGCTAATCACACGTTGGCAGGCGTGGAGAACCTGGTGAGTAGATGCTGCTCGTTGTCCAGCACTGCACCTAAAAATAAATTTGATCACGGGGACCCCTGTATGTGTATGTATATATATACATACATACAGGGGTTGTATAATGAAACTGAAACACCTGTCATTTAAGTGTGGGAGGTTTCATGGCTAAATTGGACCAGCCTGGTGGCCAATCTTCATTAATTGCACATTGCACCAGTTACAGCAGAGTATGAAGGTTCAATTAGTAGGGTAAGAGCACCGTTTTGCTCAAAATATTGCAATACACACAACATTATGGGTGACATACCAGAGTTCAAAAGAGGACCAAAATTGTTGGTGGAGAAGGACGAACCTCTTGTGGACACAAGAGGAAGCTGTCTGAAAGGGATTGAACCCAGATTGTATCCAAAAAACATAAAACCACGGCTGCCTAAATCAAACAGAATTAAATGTGCACCTCAAATCTCCTATTTCCAACGAAAACTGTCAGCCGGGAGCTCCACAGGGTCAGTATACATGGCCGAGCTGCTATAGCCAAACCTTTGGTCACTCATGCCAATGCCAAATGTTTTAAAGGTTTAAATGGAGCAAGGAGCACAAATCTTGGGCTGTGGACAATGTGAAACATGTATTGTTCTCTGATGAGTCCACCTTTACTGTTTTCCCCACATCGGTGTGGAGAATTTCGGTGTGGAGAAGCCCCAAAGCGTACCACCCAGACTGTCGCATGCCCAAAGAGAAGCATGGGGGTGGATCAGTGATGGTTTGAGCTGCCATATCATGGCATTCCCTTGGCCCAATACTTGTGCTAGATGGCCGCATCACTGCCATGGACTTTTGGAGGACCATGTGCATCCAATGCTTTAAACATTGTATCCTGAAGGCAGTGCCGTGTATCAGGATGACATGCACCAATACACACAGCAAAACTGGTGAAAGATTGGTTTGATGAACATGAAAGTGAAGTTGAACATCTCCCATGGCCTGCACAATCACCAGATCTAAATATTATTGAGCCACTTTGGGGTGTTTTGGAGGAGCGAGTCAGGAAACGTTTTCCTCCACCAGCATCACGTAGTGACCTGGCCACTATCCTGCAAGAAGAATCGCTTAAAATCCCTCTGAGCACTGTGCAGGACTTGTATATGTCATTCCCAAGACTAATTGACGCTGTATTGACCGCAAAAGGAGGCCCTACACCATACTAATAAATTATTGTGGTCTAAAGCCAGGTGTTTCAGTTTCATTGTCCAACCCCTGTGTGTAACGGTGGCGTACCCGAAGGTAGTGAGGGATCCATACGCAGGTGGAATAACAGGAGTTTTAATCAAACACAAGGACTGAGCAGACCCCGTAGGGAAGGCAGGCAACAGTACAAAAAGGGCAAGGCAAAAAGGAGAGTCAAAAAACCAGGCAGAGAGTCAAAAAACCAGGACAGTCCAATAGCAGCAGGCAGAGGTACAGAAGGGCTAGGCAAACAGGCGTAAGACAAGAGGGCAGAGCTAGGATCGGTAACCAGGAATGCAGACAGGATAGTAAATACGGCTTGGTAATGCTACACGGGGAGGCAATACTTCGCACTGGTCTGTGTGAGCAGAGTCCTTAAGTAGGGCGTGATTGAGTAGCCGATCAGGTTCAGGTGTGCAGATCAATATTCGGGTGATGGCGCCCTCTGGCGGTCACGGGCGTGATTGCCATTCCTGACATCAGCCCCCCCTGAACGGGTGGCTCCAGCCACCCGAGAGACACGACGACGGGGACGGCCCCGGGGCCGCGGCGCAGGGCGATCCGGGTGGGCAGCATGGAAGTCACGGAGTATGGAGGGATCCAGGACCTTGTGGGCGTCGACCCAGCTGCGCTCCTCAGGTCCGTACCCTTCCCAGTCCACCAAGTACTGCAACACACGCCCCCGTCTGCGGGAGTCCAGGAGCTCGTTCACCCAGTAGGCCGGGCCACCGTCGATGTCCAGCGGAGGTGGCGGGGACGACTGCAGGTCAGGAGACAGACTGGAGGGCTGTGCAGGCTTAAGCAACGAGACATGAAAGGTGGACGAGATACGGTAAGTAGGAGGAAGTTTAAGCTTGTAGGAAACGGGGTTAACCTGAGCCAGGACCTCGAAAGGCCCCACGTAGCGGGGGTTCAACTTCCGGCATGGTGTCTTCAGACGGAGGTCCTTGGTGGAAAGCCACACCATCTGGCCAGGTGAGTACACGGGAGCCGCCCGTCTGTGGCGGTCGGCCTGGATCTTCTGGTGGCGGATAGCCATTCGGAGTCTCACATGGGCCGCCTCCCAGGTCCGTTTGCTGTGACGAAACCAGTCAGACACTGCAGGGAGATCTGAAGGTTCCCCCGACCATGGGAACATGGGAGGCTGGAAACCTAGGACACACTGGAAAGGGGTTAGACCGGTGGATGAGTGGGTGAGAGAGTTCTGGGCATACTCTGCCCAGGGCAGGAAACGACTCCACTCCCCCTGCCTGTCGCTGCAGTAGGACCTGAGGAAGCGGCCAATCTCCTGGTTCAGACGCTCCGCCTGCCCGTTGCTCTGGGGATGATACCCCGACGTCAGGCTCACTGAGATATTCAACAGTTTACAGAACGCCTGCCATACCCGAGACGTGAACTGGGGTCCCCGGTCTGACACTATGTCCTCAGGAAGCCCATAAAGCCGGAATACATGGGAGAAGATAGCCTCAGCCGTCTCCATGGCAGTAGGCAGCTTAGGCAGAGCGATCAGTCGGCAACCCTTTGAAAACCGATCTATCACCACCAGGATGCAGGTGTTTCCTTGGGACCTGGGGAGATCAGTCACAAAATCAACAGAGAGATGCGACCAGGGCCGCTGAGGGATAGGTAGAGGCACCAGTAGCCCTGCTGGCAGGCGTCGGGGGGTCTTACAACGAGCACAAATGTCGCATCGGTTTACGAAGTCCTTCACATCCTTCAGGAGCTCAGGCCACCAGTACTTTCTCTGAAGCAGTTCCACGGTCCGCAGGATACCCGGATGCCCAGAGGTCGGGGCTGTGTGTACCCACTGCATCAACTCCTGACGGTGTGTAGTAGGCACATAGGTCTTACCCCGGGGACACTCGGCAGGAGCAGGTTCATCACGGTGAGCAGTCCGGATCTGTGTATCCAGGTCCCACTGAACGGGAGCAACCACCATGGAGGCCGGGATGATCGCCTTGGGAGGCTCCGACGTGTCGCTTCCCTCATAGAGACGGGAGAGCGCGTCTGCCTTGGTGTTCTTCGATCCTGGCCTGAAAGTGATGACATAGTTAAAGCGAGTGAAAAAGAGAGCCCACCTCGCCTGTCGCGCGTTCAGCCGCTTCGCCGCCTTGATGTACTCGAGGTTCTTGTGGTCGGTCAGGATCAAAAAAGGGTGCGACGCCCCCTCCAACCAATGTCGCCACTCCTCCAACGCAGCCTTCACCGCCAACAACTCCTTGTTGCCCACATCGTAATTCCGCTCCGCGGAAGAGAGCTTACGTGAGAAGAAGGCACAGGGGTGGAGCTTCGGGGGCGACCCATGACGTTGCGACAGAATGGCCCCTATGCCGGTGTCCGAAGCATCCACCTCCACTACGAAAGGGAGCGCGGGGTCAGGGTGCTTCAGAATCGGAGCAGAACTGAACCTCCGCTTCAACTGCGAGAAGGCGCCCTCCGCTGCCTGAGTCCACGGCAGCTTTTTCGGAGACCCCCTTAGCAAAGACGTGAGGGGCGCAGCAACCAGACTGTAATTGCGAATAAAATGCCTATAAAAATTGGCAAAACCCAAAAACCTCTGGAGTTCTTTAACCGACCGGGGTCGCGGCCAATCACGCACAGCTCCCACCTTGCCGGTGTCCATAGCCACCCCCTGACGACTAGTGTGATAGCCCAAAAAGTGCACACCCGTAGTATGAAAGGCACATTTCTCCAGTTTGGCGTACAAGTGATTTTCTCTAAGGAGCTGCAACGCTTCTCTGACATGCACGACGTGGTCCTCTGGGGTTTCTGAATAAATCAGGATGTCATCAATATAAACTATAACACAGCGATTAAGCAATTCTCTGAAAACGTCATTCATGAAAGCTTGGAACACTGAGGGGGCGTTGGCCAAACCGTATGGCATAACTAGGTATTCGTAGTGTCCGTTTGAAGTGATAAACGCTGTTTTCCATTCGTCCCCCTCCTTTACACGTACAAGATTGTATGCGCTGCGCAAATCGAGCTTAGTAAACACAGTGGCCCGACGTAACTGCTCCACTGCAGCAGGCACCAAGGGGAGAGGATATGAGTTTTTTACCGTCACAGCGTTTAGACCGCGATAGTCTATACAGGGGCGTAACCCACCGTCCTTCTTCTCCACAAAAAAGAAACCAGCCGCTGCAGGTGACACAGAGGGGCGAATGTAGCCCAGTTGTAACGCCTCTTCCACGTATTCCTTCATGGCTTTTGTCTCAGGAATCGATAACGGGTACGCCCGCCCTCTGGGGGGAATCGCACCGGGCATCAACTCAATAGCACAATCAGAGGGACGATGTGGGGGCAGAGTAGCAGCGTTAGTTTTGCTAAAGACGTCGGAGAAGTCAGCATACTCAGGAGGGAGACTAACAGTAGTCTGGACGATAGGGCTTTCAATGTTAGTCGTTCTGACTGCTGTATGTAGGCAACACTCGTGACACTTTTTGCTCCATTTAACCAGTTCTCCTGACGACCATGAAATGGTGGGGTTATGTTGAGCTAACCAGGGAAACCCCAACACTACGGGATGTTCTGGGGAGTGTATGACGTGAAATGACACCGTCTCAGTGTGTAACAGACCCACTCGCACGCTGACTGGAATGGTGCGTTCGGTGACTGCACCCGATCCGACAGGTTTGCCGTCGATCCCTTTGATATGGAGAGGAGTAGTACACGGAATCAGGGGAACAGACAGATGGGTCGCGAACTGATGGTCGATAAAATTTCCCGCTGCTCCCGAATCTACCAGGGCTGCAACAACAGGCGCAGAAACACCCCACATTACTTCTACAGGCAGAGTCATCTTACGTATGTCGTAGGGTAAGGAGATAACAGGACTCACCCTTCGAGCAGTCGCTCCGCCACTCAACGCGGGGCAGTTTGCTCTGAAATGACCTGATTCGCCACAGTATAAGCAGAGTCTGTCCTGGACGCGCCGTTGTCTTTCGGTCTGTGACAGGCGAGCGCGTCCCACTTCCATGGGTTCAGGCTGGGTAGACGAGGGGGATACTGGGGCTGTGGTGGCTACGGCAGAACTCCTCCGTGACCGAATCAGATTATCTAGCCTGATAGACAGGCGTATCAAATCATCTAACGACAAGTTGTCGTCCTTACATGCTAGTTCAGCTCGGAGCGTGTCAGACAAACTCTGGCGATACACGGTAAGTAGGGCTTTCTCGTCCCAGCCGCTGGCTGCGGCGAGGGTGCGGAACTGCAGGGAGTGTTCTGTAGCAGACGACCGACCTTGGCGGAGGCGCAGGAGTTGTTCCCCTGGGTCACGACCTGTTTCTGAGTGGTCGAAGACTTCTTTGAACCTGAGTTCGAATGCAGCATAAGTCTGACCTGTAGTGGCCGTACCCCCAACTGCCGTAGCCCACTTGAGGGCTCTCCCAGTAAGCAGTGACATGACGAATGCGATCTTTGCGGCTTCAGAAGGAAAGGCTGTAGGCAACATACTAAAATACAACGAGCATTGTAACAGAAACCCCTGACAGAAACCTGGGGACCCATCGTACTTATCGGGGATCGCTAGACGCACAGGGGCGGAGTGCCCCAGACTGGGGTCTGAAACAGGTGGTGAGGGAACAGGCGGTGGCGAGGGCTGAGGCGCAGCTGACTGGGCAGTAGTAAGGGAGAGACCTTGTAGCGTGCGAGACAAGCCATCAACAGCGGATACCAGTTGGTTGAGTAGCTGTTCGTGTCAAAAAACCAGGCAGAGAGTCAAAAAACCAGGACAGTCCAATAGCAGCAGGCAGAGGTACAGAAGGGCTAGGCAAACAGGCGTAAGACAAGAGGGCAGAGCTAGGATCGGTAACCAGGAATGCAGACAGGATAGTAAATACGGCTTGGTAATGCTACACGGGGAGGCAATACTTCGCACTGGTCTGTGTGAGCAGAGTCCTTAAGTAGGGCGTGATTGAGTAGCCGATCAGGTTCAGGTGTGCAGATCAATATTCGGGTGATGGCGCCCTCTGGCGGTCACGGGCGTGATTGCCATTCCTGACACTGTGTATGTATGTGTAATATATATATATATATATATATATATATATATATATATATATATATATATATATATATATATATATATATTAGGGCTGAGTATCGATTCAAATTCCAAGAATCGATCCGATTCCAATTCTGAAGATTAAGAATCGATTTATTTTGATTTAATCCGATTTAATCGATTCGATCCGATTCGATCCAATTCGGGGTTTAGTGTTATTAAAAATGTATTTGAGCTGTTTCCTGACTATGTACAAAAGCAACATGTTAAAACTAGTATTATATCGATATTAATCAGCAAATAGTTACTGGTAGTTGGTAGTTACTGATGGCTGGAAGACTGGTGAAAAGGGTCATCATAAATCTACCTTCAAGAAAGGTAATCCAGGACAATAAACAGAGGACATCTTTGAGGTGTCTATATCTGCAACAGTGGATTCCTACTGGGACACTAACCAGTGCATTATTATTATGATTGAAATAATTAAGAATTCACCCAAAAGCTGTTGCTACCAAATGCACTTTTATAAGTGCTCACACTTAATAAACTGAAAGTATAAAATGTAAACGTGTATTTTTCTTTAAAGTGCGAATATAAGAACAGAACTGTCACGTTACGGTCCCCGACCCCTCCCTTTTGGGCGTGTGTTAACGTTGTCTGCGTCTAATCGTCTGTCGTCTCCGCGGGTGCGTCTTGTGATAATCCGTCTCACCCAGAGACCGTATATACAGTCACTGGTCTCACCTGTGGCTCGTCTCGTCATCACTGGGGGTTTATGTGGTTTGTCTATTTAATGTGCGTTCACGCAGCGTCCTGTGCTCGTCTTGTTTGAGTCACACATGTTCTATGTAAACGTGTTTTATGTGCGCTGTCTGCGCTTCGGTAAATTTAATAAACGTAACCATTTGGAAAGTGCAAAGGATTCTGTGTCCATCGCCTTGCGCCCAACGTTACAAGAACATTTCCAACTTTTTTAAGCTGTAAAAACACTGGGTAAACTGTCAGTGACATGGACTAACTGTAAATAGTCACTGACACTGGATAAACTGTCCTTCTGTTTTTATATTGCCAATTTGACTCGTCGTTACCGTCACTGTCCGACGCCATGTTGTTTTACAGTTAGTTAGACCGAGCGCGCCTGCGTGAATTCAGTGACGAGGCGGGGGTAAAAGTTCACTAAAAAATCGATCTTTGGACGTACGAATCGATTATCAGATCATCATATGCGAATCGATTCTGAATCGGAAAATAGTTTTTTTCAACACAGGCCTAATATATATATATATATTATATATATTTAAGTTCTCCCACTTAAAAAGATGAGAGAGACAAAATGAGAGACAAAATGTGAAAAAAAATTGAGAAAATCATTTTGTCTGACTTTTAAAGAATTTATTTGCAAATAATGGTGGAAAATAAGTATTTGGTCACCTACAAACAAGCAAGATTTCTGGCTGTCACAGACCTGTAACTTCTTTTTTAAGAGGCTCCTCTATCCCCCACTCATTACCTGTATTAATGGCACCTGTTTGAAGTCGTTAACAGTATAAAAGACACCTGCCCACAACCTTAAACAGTCACACTCCAAACTCCACTATGGTGAAGACGAAAGAGCTGTCGGAGGACACCAGAAACCGAATTGTAAACCTGCACCAGGCTGGGAAGACTGAATCTGCAAGCAGCTTGGTGTGAAGAAATCTACTGTGGGAACAATAATCAGAAAATGGAAGACCTACAAGACCACTACTAATCTCCCTTGATCTTGGGCTCCACGCAAGATCTCAGCCCGGGGGGTCAAAATGATCACAAGAACGGTGAGAAAAAATCCCAGAACCACAAGGGGGGATCTAGTGAATGACCTGCAGAAAGCTGGGACCAACGTTACAAAGGCTACCATCACCAACACACTATGACGCCAGGGACTCAGATCTTGCAGTGCCAGACGTGTCGCCCTGCTTAAGCCAGTCCATATCCAGGCACGTCTGAAGTTTCCTAGAGAGCATTTGGATGTTCCAGAAGAGTATTGGGAGAATGTCATATGGTCAGATGAAACCAAAGTAGAACTATTTGGTAAAAACACAACTCGTCATGTTTGTAGGACAGTGAATGCTGAGTTGCATCCAAAGAACACCATACCAACTATGAAGCATGGGGGTGGCAACATCATGCTTTGGAGCTGTTTCTTTGCAAAGGGACCAGGACGACTGGTCCATGTACATGAAAGAATGAATGGGGCCATGTATTGTGAGATTTTGGGTGCAAACCTCCTTCCATCAGCAAGGGCAATGAAGATGAAACGTGGCTGGGTCTTTCAGCATGATAATGATCCCAAGCACACTGCCAGGGCAACAAAGGAGTGGCTTCGTAAGAAACATTTCAAAGTACTGGAGTGGCCTAGCCAGTCTCCCGATCTCAACCCCATCGAAAACCTTTGGAGGGAGTTAAAAGTCCGTGTTGCCCGCCGACAGCCCCAAAACATCACTGCTCTAGAGGAGATCTGCATGGAGGAATGGGCCAACATACCAGCAACAGTGTGTGCCAACCTTGTGAAGACTTACAGAAAACATTTGACCTCTGTCATTGCCAACAGAGGATATACAACAGAGTATTGAGATGAACTTTTGTTATTGACGAAATATTTATTTTCCACCATTATTTGCAAATAAATTCTTTAAAAGTCAGACAAAATGATTTTCTCAATTTTTTTTCACATTTTATCTCTCATAGTTGAGGTCTACCTATGATGTCAATTACCGGCCTCTCTCATCTTTTTAAGTGGGAAAACTTGCACAATTGGTGACTGACGAAATACTTATTTTCTCCACTGTATATATGAATCTTTGATATGAAGTGTACATGCAATTTTTGTCAGTGTAGACCAGGGGTACTCAACTGGCGGACCGCGGTCCGGATCCGGACCCGAACGCAGTCTTGTCCGGACCCAATCTCATTCCTGATTAACTGGATACGGACCAAAACAAAACCGTAGCATTTATTTCAGGGCTATTGAAAAAACACTCCGTCACGAGTGTTACGTTTGCCACCCCCGCTCAACAACTTACGTCCCCCCCCCCCCCCCCCCCCCCTGCTCAACAACAAGCCTGCCTGGTTGACGCTTCGCGTGCGGCGCGAGGGTCCGCGCGGCGAAAATGACGTAATCGCTGTGGCTCCGCGTGTGCGCAAGTGCCTCGCGCGCTGTCGGTTCGAGAGGTCGTGCACCTCTCGAATTTTGTAACTTCGCGCCACGCTTCAGCGCAATGAACAAAGTCACGTTTTCAGGGTTCATACACCTTTATAAGGTGGAATTAAAGCACTTGTACGTCACTTTCAAGGTCCATTTCAATATTTCCCAGCATGTTAAACATAATTAAGGTAAATATTTATACATATACTCGAAATAATTCGCTTTTTATCACATTATTTAATGGTTGTTTATTTTCAAAAAAAAAATCTTCACGTCTTCACGGTCTCTCATGTTTCGTCCTGGAATTACAAGAGGCTCGTATTTGTTAACCTAATACAAGAGAACTATTCAGTCAGTGAAACCAAGTAGTTACAATTTCAAGCATTTTAAAGTACTTTAACCTAAATTCCAGCACTTTTCAAACCTGAAACATATAGCAACATTAAAATTGGTCAGGTAAATGCTCATTACCCTGTTTTGAGGGGTGTTTCTACCACATATCGTTTCGGACAAAACGTCTATCGTTTCGGAGAACACTGCAGTGACGCTCGCGAAAGTATAAACGCCTCCACCGTTCGCGCACCGTGCCCCCCCCCCCCCCCCCCCCCCCCCCAGCTCAACAACTTACGTTCGCCACCCCCCGCCGCACCAGACCTCAGGTCACAGGTATCTGCCAAAATTGGACCGCGGACAAATTTAGTTGAGTACGCCTGGTGTAGACTAACAAGGGCTGCACACTTGAGCTTATGTATACCTCAGTATTTCAATGCTAATAATAAAGCCAGTGTCTTTTTCAGTTGTCGAATAGTTTACCTGATAAGAATTGAAGTTTTTCAAAAAATACGATACCAAACAGTCTATTCCCAAATCATCTTCCTGCAATAAAACAGCCCCAGCGCTGACATTACTGGCATCCACCTCCAATTTAAAAGGATGCTCAAAATCCGGAGCTGCCAGCACGGGAGAACATAGCAATGCCTTTACACTGTTAAAAGCATGTTGGCAATCTGATGACCGTGTAAACTTCACTGACTTTTTTAGCAAATTTATAAGAGGTGACACCACAGAAGCAAACTTTTGACAAAATCCACAATAATAACCAGCTATCCCCAAGAATCATCATAGTTCACACTGAGTAGTTGGAAATTTCCAGACATGTGAACAAGTCACTAAGTTGCAAGTAACAAGTAAGTCTCAAATCTTCACAATCAAGTCTCGAGTCAAGTCCCAAGTCAATACAAGCAAGTCTCGAGTCAAGTCCCAAGTCTTAAACTTCAAGTCCTAGTCAAGTCACCAGATGTAATTTCAATATTTAACACAATTGATGCAGTTGATTAGCAGTATATAAAGTTAGTCAAACTAACGTTAGGCGTTTGAGTGTTTCGGTTCGAGTGAGATGTCGTCGTCACCTAAACCTCCTTCCCACCCCCCCCGCTTTCGAATTATCGTTGGTGCCAACCGCTCACACAAGTCAAGTTGTTCATGTGGACCCTTGTAAAAGTTTATTTTCGACATAGCATTATGTGAAATATTCATAGCAGAGTCTTACTTTTGTTTGTGCAGCCTCAAATGTCGAACAAAGTTTGAAGTGGTTGCATCTCCATCTCTTATCCTGACTCCACATGTCTTGCATGTCGCAGTTCTTATTTTATTCACAACAGCATAATCTTTATAATTGAACAGGATAATTTTTGGGAGCATGTTGCTTGTCATCTCCGCACAAATTCAATGCTGCTGCACCCCTCCCCCTCTCCCCCGGTTGGTTACAGATAAACTGAGCTGAGCAGTTCACATTTTACAGCACCATTTAATACAAAATGATCCAGTTATGTGATTCTATATTACTCATATATTATGTTAAAATAAGGATTTCAAGTCTTAAAGCTCAAGTCCAATTCCAAGTCCAAGTCAGTAAAGAACTTGCTAGAAACCATTTAAAAGATCTTACTTGCTCTCATATTGAGCCAAACCAATTCTGTCGACATTGTCATCTACATTTCCAATTGGCAAAGCAAATGCATCAGAACAAGAAATTGCATTTACCTTTCGATAGTCAGAACAAAATCGTTCAGTACCATCAGGTTTTGGAATGACTATGCAAGGTGAACTCCAAGGACTATAACTTAGAATGGCTAGACCAATCTCAACCAATACTTTACTTCAGCTTGCATACACGCAAGTTTAAATCACCCACATCAATATTAATCGCCCACATCAGTATTATGTACTATCCTGGTGGTCTGAACAAGAATATCAGAAAAATAGAACAGGATAACATAGTCAATTGATTTATTGATGCTTACTAAACTGACGTAAGACCTGATAAAAACTCATCCAGGTCTTTTAAAATGGCAGAATTTGGCAAATGAGCAACCAGCATGGGTACTGAGGGAGATATGTCATCCTCTTCTTGTCCGACCCTTTGAGAAGAAACAATTTCAACAGCTGTGAATTTCAACTTTAGGTGAAGAGTGTGATGTAAATTGCTTTAACATTTTGATATGGCACACACAGGATTTACGCCTCCGATCAGGTGTTTGAATCATATAATTTGTCACTTAACTTAGATGCAATTGGTTAAGGACCAAAGAATCTTGCTTCCAAAGAGGTAGCCAAAGACAACACCAAATCCTCCTCTCCTGGTTGAAATGAACATGCAACAACTCATTTATCATAAGCCCTTTTCATTTTATCTTGTACTCTCACTAGTACTTTCTTTGCCATAGCACAGGCAAAATGCAGACGATGCTTAAACTGACTCACATATTTAAGAAGATTCAAAGAGAGTCATTGTTAAACCATTTCTCTTTTAAAAGCTTCAAAGGTCCTTGTACAGTATGTCTGATTACAGGTTGGGCTGGACTAAAACCAAGAGACTCCTGTACGGTCTCTCACTGCAAATAAAACCAAAGGAACACCCTCATCCCAATCGCAAACCAGTTTCCAAACAGTTCTTCCTTAACATGGACTTTAAGGACTGATGGAATCTCTCACACACCCTGTGATTCAGGATGGTGGGCACTCAATGTTTTGTGTTTAAAACGTCTGCCAAAACGAATCTTGGTCAGTTTGACTATAGCGAGGCATTTATCAAGGCCTTAATCACAGCTTTAGCTTTTATCAAACGTAAGAGAATGGCTTTGGGATAACGCGACACAGCACACATCAACGTTAATAAATACTGATGCAGGGTTGCCAACTCTTACGCATTGAGTGTGAGACACACGCATTTGACCGTTTTCACACGCTCTCACGCCACACTTCCGATATCTCACGCCGAAAAAAAATCTAGTTTATTTACCTCTGATCCACATCTATGATTCAATGAGTTACTAATTCGCTCTGTCGCCAACCACCGGCGATAGATTGCGATATAACACTTAATTTGTGTCCATTTTACACTTCGCATGGGTTCTGAACTGTTGACAGTATGTTTTAGGTACTAACTCGTATGCGAGGTAAATTGGCCTTCCCTAATTCCCTGACAAATTCTTTCTGAGTGTGTCTGTGTGTCTTCATGTTCAATAAAAAGCAGTTGTCTGAGTGTCTGCGCATGAATGTGTGTGTTTGTATGCCCAGTGGTGGATGGTGCTCTGTCTCTAGGGTCTGTCCTCTCTCCCCTTCCAGCACCCCATTCAGTCCCCCAGGGGGCTGTGGATCCTGGTAGAGAGTACACTGTGTGCAATTGGCTGCCGCTTCTCGCCGGTGTGTGAATGGTAGTGTAAGAGTTGTACCTGTGTTAAAATTGTAAAGCGACCTTGAGTATCTAGAAAGGCGCTTTATAAGTTGAACATTCATTCATTCATTCATTCATTCATGCCTGTAACACATCATATTCCAAACATTTCTCAATAGGCAATGCCAAAATTACACCTTGGGCCTACAGGTACATTGAAGCAGGAGCGGCCAAATGATCTTAGTCCATTTCGATGCCGCACCTTCAGGCAAATCGTCATCTAATAGGGTATCTAATAGTACTGGGGCAGGCGAGACGCTAGGGGGTTCCACTGCAGCTTCAGCCACCACAGGGGAGCCCACTTTCTCAACACTGATCACATTTCCTGTCACTACACTCTCTCGCTCAGGCAACACCCCCTTGTCCACTAACTGACAAAGCAGGTCATCCCGTAACTCCACCTTTTAGACGACATGACTTACTTTAATGCCAAAGCTATTTGGCATTAAGCTATAAGCACTAAATCCGCGGCATGAATTGAACTGCTTCAATGAAGGCGCAGCAGTAAACCCCTCTATGTCAAACATGACTACCTGAAATCCAGGAGCTACTACCGACAACAAGCAATACAAACACACACACCAGCACGTGTGATGGAAATAGACTTTATGGCATTGTTAACTTGCTCATGATTCACTGGATCGCATTTGCTTCATACATACTTGTCAGACACTATGTTCCAAAACACTGCTTTATAA
Organism: Brachyhypopomus gauderio; assembly: GCF_052324685.1. Lineage (NCBI taxonomy): Eukaryota > Metazoa > Chordata > Actinopteri > Gymnotiformes > Hypopomidae > Brachyhypopomus > Brachyhypopomus gauderio. The sequence continues at coordinate 23,587,707 of NC_135213.1, forward strand.
AAAAAGACATGGAAATACATATTCTATTGCATAACCAATCATTCATGACTGCCATGTGACCTGTTGACATTATCGTATTCTTAATACAAACATTGGGATTTATGTAAGTCTTGAGGCATCACCTGCCACTCTAGAATACTAATTATCTACTGCTGTCTACACACTACTGTCACACACTACCCTAACACACTACCCTTAGATACTACTGCCACACACTAACCTTAGACACTACACACGACTGTCACACTACCCTTAGATACTATACACTACCTTCACACACTACACAATCCTAAAATACTACTTCTGAAGTTCCCTGCTTGGGCCATAAGCTCTGAAGCCTCAGATGTCCATCCAGGGCACAACTGGAGTTCTGTTCACTTCTGTCTCTGCAAACATTCCTCTTTCCCCTGTAGATGTGATGGCAACATTAAGACACAAATCCTGCTTTGTCAGTTTATGGGCTAAATTCCTTCATGTCAGGCCAAGCGAGATTAGACAGCCTGTTACTGACTCATACTGGGTAGGAGAAAGAGAGAGAGAGAAACAAAGAAGAAAAAAGAGATCCTTAGTTGAAGGAAACAGGTCACTGATCATGTGTGTCTGTGGAAAAGTTCTAGAGTATGTATTTACTATGTCAGCGACGTACCAAGATCAAGATTATGGAAACTAGGCCTGTATTCAACAGGTTGTGTATTGCTGTAAGATTTCAACCATAAGTATAAAAAATACCTATAACCATAACATAGCCAAAGCCAAAACCAAAGCCATACACAACCTAGCCCTAAACCTATGCATGTCCACCACATAACACACACCTTTCAGAGGTAATTTTATTTTGAGATAAAGAGATTCATCCATAGACTATGGTGTGGTGTGGTGGTGTGGTCTGCTTTCAGGTTCGTGGAGAGTAGCTACAAGCCTGAACGGTAGAGAGGAAGGGGATTGAAATGTCAATAAAGGAGACTAACGCCTTCCTAGGACCTCCACCTAAAATCCTTCCCTTGATCTGGGTTTAGTCTGTAGCCTGGCATTTGACTTTTTATGCAGTTCCTAGAGCTGTGCTTCAGATCTAAATGTACAGGATATGCCAAAGTGATTTCAGATTGCATTTTTATGCATGAAGGCATTTCAGTTGAGTGATGTAATGAGACTCCAGAATGAATCTGGAACATTGTGGGTGTTCAGGGTGTTAAAGCTTTAGCCGTCAATTGCACAGGTACAATATTTTACAGAGTTTATGGAGTCATGTAGGCGATTGAAGTACTTGCTGTGATAAACACTCACAGAGGGTTGAAGGTCTGGATATTTCCCACCGCTTTGTTGGACTGAACCGGGACAGCAGCTTGACAAGACAGCAGCCTCAGCCTCTCCACTCAGAGTGAGTCAGAGGAATAAAGATAGCTTAGCCTCAGGCGTGAACAGCTTTGAAACAGATACAGAAACAGATACTCTGTAATATTTTTGTTTTTTTTCCTGAGAGCACACTTTATCATTAGTGTGTTATGAGTGGCACAGAAAAAGACCAGCGCCTGCAGTGCGTGCTGGAATAGATGATGTAGGAGCAGAGAGCGGCTATTGTCTGGGACTCCGATCCCTGCCTGCGGTTCACTTCATTAGCCCTGAACTCTACCACAAAGGCCTGAATTCCTGCCTTACAATCTGTTCAACTGTTCAAGACTCCCTGCTGGAAAACATTTCAGACTTGCACTGCATACAGATTGTCTGTCTGTCTCTCTGTCTGTCTCTCTCTCTGTCTCTAGACATTTACTCTTACATTTTATTGTCATTTTATTAAAAAATTAAAAAAATCCCGTAGCTTCCTCATAGATTTGGGTGCATTCACTTTGGATTTGAAATAAGTGAGTGTGTCAAAAGAAGTGTTTGCTGGAATGTGTCTGACTGTGAAAGGCTAGTGGTGAAAGACTTTGCTTGTTCCCCAGTGTGGTGTTTCAAACTTAAAGCTTTAGTTTCCCACCTGCAGTGTTTTATGGGTTCACTGGGAACAAAAATAATAATAATCATGATGGTGATAATGGAACTAGTTTTGTAAAATTAATCACAATGTTATATATGATATTAGATTGAATTGCCTCGTTTACAGGTTATTAAAAACTCATTTTGAAAATGTAAAGGCTAATTTAGTTCAGTAGTTTCTCTTTTAAATGTTTTTGTTTTCCTATGTTAGACGATCATATCAGTTATGTGCAGAGGGCAGGGGTGTTTCTAGCACATGACATTCTGCTCTGTGACCTGTGCTTGGTAAGTTCAGAGCTCTGGTGGTCTGACGCCCCTGGGCTTCTGCCAGCTACATGACCAGGAACAGGCCTCTGTACTGTAAGTTGATCCGGCTCACAGCTATAAAGGAAACTGTACAAGTTGGATGGTTTTTTTCCAGCTGACGAAACAGGCGCAGGTATACAGTATGACATGAGGCCTGTCTCACCTCAGCGTCCAGCGGCAGTAAGGTAGAGTCGTGTCACAAACAGGATGTCCAGAAATTGCACAATAGGTGGAATCTGTTCCTTTATTAAGGGGCTGCTTGATCAAGTGGAGCTTGCTAAGCTAGAACCCTGGAGCTAGAACCCTGGATTTCCACTCTGACATACACCTCTTTCAGTTCTGGATATGCAGTATAAAGTTCTTAGAAAGTTGACATATTGTACTTACAATTAAGTGAATAATCTAACAAGCACGTCAGATTGTATGAATATGACAGTCTTAGGTACCTTGCACCACCATGTGGAATCCTCAACACATCCTGAATCCTGAACATACATCCTCCTAGTATCATCAGTTTTCTACCTTCATTCCACTTTCTGTCTTTGCTGATGACAATACAATGCTTGTTCTGCTTCTCTCATCCATCCATCCATCCATCCATCAGAACACATCTGTCAAATAATTACAGCCCTCACTGGAGGAAAAACATAAATTGCAAAGCTAGAATACAACCTAATTTCCCAAAATAACTATTTTCCTTGTTGTTCCGATCCAGAGTCAGGAGAAACAGATACATGAGATTGGTGGGGAACAATTTTAGAGCTGTTCCATTTCATGCTTGAGAGTTTCCATTCAAATGTAATTGTTAGATCACCAATGCAGAAGGAAATCTCAGCCCGATATCTTCACCCACAGCTGTAAGGCCAATTGTACAGTAGTTGTGGAATGGAGCTCGGGGACGACTGGATGTGTTTTCTTTAACGTTGCTTAATGGATCACATGCACTATACCTGTGGAATCACTCAGTCTTAATAAATAATAACGTTTATTTTATATTATAAAATAATAATAAATGTCTTGTAGCCAAATAGTGGACATTCCTGTAACTGATGTCTGCTGTTTGTAACAGCTGTCTTCCTTCTGTAACCGGAAAAGTCAACATTTGCTTTTATGAAACACCATAATTTTGACAAATGGGAATTTGACGCATTAATGTAATTAATTAAATTATTAGAAATGGGATAATTCCAGTACTTGCATCTGATTGGCTGAGCCACATTTAAAGACGTTTTTCTAGTCTGTTATTGTTTGGCAGACATGCTTATTTTGATTATTAATAATAAATGTTTTGAGCATTGGCGTATTTTATCTTATTTTGCATGTTCCCCTTATTATACACCATAACATGCACCCGTAATCACTGTCCTTTCAACTACTATTGATGACTTGAACCATTCCAGCATGTGTTCTTCGTTCTGCACTTCTCAGTCTCCTTCTGTGATTCTGTCTTGGACAGACAGTCGCGTGTCAGCACTGACAGTCGGGTATCAGCACTGACTCAGCACTGACTCAGTACTGACAGTTGGCTGTCATCACTGACTCAGCACTGACATTTGGGGGTCGTGACCTCTCCCAACCGCTCAACGTTCATTGCTCTTTTAACAGAAAACCTTCCAGGATTGACCATCCAGTAGTGGTTAGAAAACTCGTACATACACAAAATGTCTCAGAGTTAGACTCAAAAAGGTTGAATTAGGTTTGGAGTGGTATTTTACTAAATATAATTAGATACAGTATCTTCTAGGTTATGTATTTTAACAAGACTGTTTCTGGATCTTGCATCACTCAGACCAAAGGTTACTTGATGACATACAGAAAGATAAGCAGTTGAGATTGGATGTGGAGTTATTTCAGATTGTAGGTTACGCTCATTCTCCTCTCTGAAGTGGTTATCCAGGTCAGGACCATGGAGAGCTGAGGCCTTTGCTTGGCAGAAATTGTCTGTTGTTAATGCACAATGTGGATTTGCCCATAGGATTATTTCACACTTCCTGTCACTGTCACTTTGTTGGCTGGTTCATAGTAAGAGAATGTATAGTCACATCTGTCTTGTCAGTAGGGTTAGAATATAGTCACATGCCTGTGGTCAGTAGGGTTAGAGTATAGTTACATCTGTCTGTGGTCAGTAGTGTTGGAGTATAGTCACATCTGTGTGTGGTCAGTAGAGTTAGTGTATAGTCACATCTGTCTTGTCAGTAGGGTTAGAAAATTGTTACATCTGGCTGTGGCCAATATGGTTAGAGTATAGTCACATGCCTGTGGTCAGTAGGGTTAGAATATAGTCACATCTGCTGTGGCCAATAGGGTTAGAGTATAGTCACATGCCTGTGGTCAGTAGGGTTAGAGTATAGTAACATCTGTCTTGTCAGTATGGTTAGAGTATAGTCACATCTGTGTGTGGTCAGTAGGGTTAGTGTATAGTCACATCTGTCTTGTCAGTAGGGTTAGAAAATAGTCACAATTAGCTGTGGTCAGTATTGTTAGAGTATAGTCACATCTGTCTGTTGTCAGTAGGGAACAAATTATTCTCAGTTTGAAACTACAAATTGTTCCATTTTCCTATAGGAGAAAAATGTTGAGAGGACTGAAACTGCTTTTCTTCCCTCAGCTCTCGAGTCTAATGGGCTCAGATGCCGTCAGAAGAGCTAAAATAACTGCTCCAGTTTGCACAAAAGTAATTCAAAGAAAACTGAGAAAATATGGTTAGATGATGAGTTTGGTCTTCAGTGAGAAGACACTGAAACATATAAACATATTAAACAAATAAACATATTAATAAACATATAAATAAACATATTAAACAAATAAATAAAAAAGAAACATGACTACCAGTCTACTAATCTGTATTCTCCCCGTCACCTCATCAACCAATTATTCAATTACACTCCATAACAGCTGATCCTGAACCAGCTCTTAAATCATTTTGTTCTCTGTCTATTTCTAAATGAGATTTGTCTGAGAGGTTTCTGAGAGCACATGCTTGAGAGATAGAAGCAATTGCTGACCTCCGATCTCACAGAGCTGACATAGTGAAACACTGTTCTCACTGAAAACAACCCTCTTCTTCACCACATGGCCACGACACACCCTTCCCACTCTGCTTCTTCATTTAGCATGTCTGTCCAAATCCAAAGTCTGAATGAGAGTCATTGTGCTATAGACCACTAATGTGTGGGTATCCAGGGCAGTGGGCACAAGCCATCTGTGGAGTAACCTCACATTTACCCTGGAATGATCATCATTCTGTTTACATGGGCAAGATCCATAAACTTCCTGTTTCAGAGTCCTCCAGTTCAAATGGGAGAATATGTGCAATGTTTGTTTGTTTGATTTCTGGTTTTTTAACCAATCCCATCCTAAAACCTTGAACCACATTTAACCAATCATGGTTTTAAATACTTTTAATATTCAAAAATGCATTAGAGCCAGGATAGATGCCTCCCATCACTGTCCCTCTCAGTCCTCAGGGATACAACCATGTAGAATACAGCCCATCACTGCCAAATGTTCCCCCTCAACAGGTGACGGGCACTATGGGTGGCATGCAGAGTGGGTTGAAGGAGCACCTGTCCCGATTGGACGAGATCTTCGCCACGCGGCGAGACTTTGTGCAGACACTGCAGTTCATGCAACAGATGTCGGATAACATCATCAAGCAGCTACTGGGGCTTCCTGACTGGGAGCAGGCCAAAGTGGACCTGAGCGCTGTCGCCGACCACGCTGCCTTCATTGAGTATTACAGGTAAACACCGCACTACATAGTAAACACTGCACCGCCTTCGTCGATTGTTACAGGTAAACACCGCACTGCCTTCGTTGAGTATTACAGATAAACAGGAGATTAATTCCAGTAGAGTGTTCAGAACATTGGGTATATGATCAAGTATTGATTCTGCTTTCACACTCAATGTGTTTCGTGTGTGTGTGTGTGTGTGTGTGTGTGTGTGTGTGTGTGTGTGTGTGTGTGTGTGTGTGTGTGTGTGCATGTGTGTGTGAGATCGACTCCATGGACTGATTTAAGATTATGACAACAGATTAGACTCCATTCAAGCATGGCCGTGACATCCTGTAGATCTACAAAATCCTCAGCTAGTAGGAAGATTTTTACACACAGGACACAAGAGTCATATACTGCTGAGGCCTCTTATACGAACTTAGAAATAAATAAACCCTGTAATTCTGTCAACCCCTAAATTAATCTTGTAACTATTACTGTAACATCATTGCTTTAAGGACTAGGGTGTAGTAAGGAGAGTGAAGTGTGTGTGTGTGTGTGTGTGTGTGTGTGTGTGTGTGTGTGTGTGTGTGTGTGTGTGTGTGTGTGTGTGTATGTGTGTGTGTGTGTGTGTGTGTGTGTAGGGGAGTGTTGACTTAATCTTCTTAGACCAGCTTTCCGTGTATGAAAAATTGAAGTCTATAGATTTTACACATCTAATATTTATCACCTTCACTTGCTTGTGTCTGAGAGAGGCCGTAACTCCACAGATGGATAGATGCTCTGTTAAAACCGCTCACTGTCACACTTCCACACACACATACACACATCCTTTCCCTCACATCAGCACTGCTGCACACACATATAACAGCAGTGTCTTTCTCTGTTTACTAGTGTGAGTGTTAGGCCTGGTGCTCTGTGTAGCTGCCCCTAACTGTCTTTGCTAGCGGTTTGAGCATGAAAGTTTGTGTTTGTTTTTTGAAGATGGCTGACATACTTGCTCATACTGATCCTGGATCTGGTGGTTTGCCTGGCTGCGTGTCTCGGTCTGGCCAAGCAGTCTCGCTGGCTACTTACCACGTATGTGCATACTGCATACTACACTACTATAAACAGTAAAACACACATACTACTGCATACTACACTACTTTACTCAATACACACATACTACTATACTACTCCACTGTACTCAATAATACACACATACGACTGCATAGTCCACTAGTGTACTCAATACATGCATACTACTGCATATTCTACTAGTGTACTCAATACACACATACTACTGCATACTACACTAGTGTAATCAATAAAACACATTCTACTGCATCCTACACTAGTGTACTTAAGGTAGAGGGCTATAGCAGAGAGCAGACAGGTAGAGGGGTGTGTCCTAATATAAGAGAAAGAAGACAGGTAGAGGGGTGTGTCCTAATATAAGAGAGAGAGGACAGGTAGAGGGGTGTGTCCTTATCTAAGAGAGAGAAGACAGGTAGAGGGGTGTGTCCTTATATAAAAGAGAGAAGACAGGTAGAGGGGTGTGTCCTAATATAAAAGAGAGAGGACAGGTAGAGGGGTGTGTCCTTATATAAAAGAAAGAAGACAGGTAGAGGGGTGTGTCCTAATGTAAGAGAGAGAGAAGACAGGTAGAGGGGTGTGTCCTTATATAACAGCTGGAGGTGTGTGGTCTAACATAGGACGCAGTTGACAAGGTATGGTAAGTCATAAACAGAGACTAATGAAATGTGTGTGTGTGTGTGTGTGTGTGTGTGTGTGTGTGTGTGTGTGTGTGTGTGTGTGTGTGTGTGTGTGTGTGTGTGTGTGTGTGTGTGTGTGTGTGTGTTTTTTTTTTTTGCAGGATGATGGTGATGGGTGTCCTAATCTTAATCCTGAGTTGGGCCTCTCTGGGAGCTGATCTTGCTACAGCTGTGGTGAGTTTCCCTAACACGATGCTCATCATTTGAATGTGTTTTCCTGTGTGTCTGTGTGAGTATATGTTCATGAGAGAGTGTGTGTGCATGTGTCAGGCATGTTAGAGTAGGTGATGAACCTGGATCAGGCGAGGTGGAGTGGTATGTTAGATCTGCGGTCTTATTTCAGAACCCAGTCATCCTACAACATGAATGTGTGTGTGTGTTTGTGTGTGTGCATGTGATGTGTGTTAATGTGGCAGGCTGTATTAACATAGTCCTGTTCCCTCACAGAGTAAGATTATCTTGTTTGTTCTCCAGGGAATCAGTGATTTCTGTGTGTCTCCAGACAAGTTCATCATGAACCAGACCAAAGATGCGATCAGCTCGGGTAATAATCCCACTCAACAGCGACTCTACACAAGCTCAGGATCAGGGTGTGTAGTTATACACAAGCTCAGGGTCAGGATGTGTGGTTATACACAAGCTCAGGGTCAGGATGTGTGGTTATACACAAGCTCAGGGTCAGGATGTGTGGTTATACACAAGCTCAGGGTCAGGATGTGTGTTTATACACAAGCTCAGGGTCAGGGTGTGTGTTTATACACAAGCTCAGGGTCAGGGTGTGTGGTTATACACAAGCTCAGGGTCAGGGTGTGTGTTTATACACAAGCTCAGGGTCAGGGTGTGTGGTTATACACAAGCTCAGGGTCAGGGTGTGTGTTTATACACAAGCTCAGGGTCAGGGTGTGTGGTTATACACAAGCTCAGGGTCAGGATGTGTGGTTATACACAAGCTCAGGGTCTGGGTGTGTGGTTATACACAAGCTCAGGGTCAGGATGTGTGTTTATACACAAGCTCAGGGTCAGGATGTGTGGTTATACACAAGCTCAGGGTCAGGGTGTGTGGTTATACACAAGCTCAGGGTCAGGGTGTGTGGTTATACACAAGCTCAGGGTCAGGATGTGTGGTTTATACACAAGCTCAGGGTCAGGATGTGTGGTTATACACAAGCTCAGGGTCAGGGTGTGTGGTTATACACAAGCTCAGGGTCAGGGTGTGCGGTTATCATTGTGTTTATTGCCTGCTTTCCTTATGTGTTCCTTCTCTTTATAGATATTGTCCATTATTATTTATTCTGCAGCCAGACGCTCTACAATCCATTCCAGCAGGTACTATGTTAATATTCGTCATCCATATATTATATAGAGAGATGTGTCATCGTGTGTGTGTGTGTGTGTGTGTGTGTGTGTGTGTGTGTGTGTGTGTGTGTGTGTGTGTGTGTGTGTGTGTTTGTTTGTGCAAGCGTGCATGCGTACATGTGTGTGTGTGTGTACATGTGTGTATATATTACCCCGCTAAAGTGCTGCTGTCTTTCTGTTCTCCCAATAGGACAGGCAGTTTGTCAGGATTAGATAGAGACTTAAAGTCACAAGCAAATTATATAAATTTGGTCGAGTGTTTCGCATTTAGTGTGAAAGTGCAGCCATGAGTTCTTATATCGGCCCGTCTGGACGGCCAGGCTATGTTCACTGAGGCTGGGCTTTGTCAGCATGGTTCTGTGTTTAATATAAGTCACTGTGAGCAGATATTCTGCTACAGTGTACTGTCATTTTAGGGCCAGATAGGACTGCATTTTGCTGTTTTTGTTAGTTAACTCAGTGTCAGGATCATCTGTCTGAGGGTACTGTCTGTCTGAAGGGACTGTCTGTGTGAGGAGACTATCTGTGCTCAGCTCTTTGTGGCAGGACTTTAGGCTCTATAGGCTCTACTGGCATTATTTGTTGTTTTCCTGTGGACTTGAAGGATATTTTTACAATATTCTGTTCCATTGTTCAAAATTGTGATTTGAGAATGATCCCACACCTCACTACAATACAGCAGAAATGGTTCTATAACAAAGTGGAATATAATGAGCCAAATGTGAATTGGTATTTGAACCAATTTGTGAGTTTGACATTTTTTACATTCACTGCCATGGCCCAGATGTGGCAGTCCTGACCAGCAGGTCCAGGGCCCAGGTGTGGCAGTCCTGACCGGCAGGTCCAGGGCCCAGGTGTGGCAGTCCTCACCGGCAGGTCCAGGGCCCAGGTGTGGCAGTCCTGACTGGCAGGTCCAGGGCCCAGGTGTGGCAGTCCTGACAGGCAGGTCCAGGGCCCAGGTGTGGCAATCCTGACAGGCAGGTCCAAGCTCTGCTGTAGCCCCTTCTCTGTGGGGAACAACCGAACCAGGAATGTGATGTCTGAGTCCTGCAGAGAGAGACCAAGTGCTGCAGAGTGATCTAAAATCCAGTTTATTGAGATATATACAGTGTATATATATACAGTGTATATATATATATATATATATATATATATATATATATATATATATATATATATATATATATATATATATATATATGCGTGTGTGTGTGTGTAGAATAATGTTGGACATAAGAATGTGGTTCTTTTTTGCCGATATACTGCACCTGTTGTTCGTGTACATTTAATAATGTCATGTCTCTCATTCTTCCTCTATTTCTCTGTCTTGCTCCTCCCTCTCTCTCTCTCTCTCTCTCTCTTTCTCTCTCTGACCTCCCTCTCTCTCCTTCTATCTCCCCTCCCTCTCTCTCCCTCTCTCTCCCCCTTTGTCTCTCTCCTTCTCCCTCTTTCTCCCTCTCTCTCCCTCTTCCTCTCTCTCTTTTCCATTGCAGTTTTAGACTGGGTGCCTTTAGCTGTGAGATCATATACTCCATTTCAATAACGCTTTTATAGTTCACAAAGCAATGCTAAAAGGAAGAGCTCAGAACATTATCTTTCCTTGATATCTTGCATGCACACACACACTGCATGCACTGTGTGTGTGTGTGTGTGTGTGTGTGTGTGTGTGTGTGTGTGTGTGTGTGTGTGTGTGTGTGTGTGTGTGTGTGTGTGTGTGTGTGTGTGTGTGTGTGTGTGTGGATAACTCTTTATGGATTTCCTTGATTATGTGGTCATTAAAGAGCAGTTTCTCCGGTTTAAGATCCTAAGCCACTTTATTAATCTCACACCTCCATTCTTCAGTCTACTCTCTTTTACACTCCCTTGCTTTTTCTCTCTTTTTCTCTTTCACTTTCATCTTCCTGGTAGGTTTTCCATGCTGAGTCTTTATTAGTGTGAACAGCCCCTTTGTCAGATGCCTTGGTGTGACTCATCGGTCAATAGTCTCATGGAGATGAGAGAGCCAAGTTGTCAGATCAAAGTAGAAGATTTAGATCTGCCTGCCTTGGCCTGACTGGCCGGGGCATCATGCCACACCCCCTACTGTTCTTTTATGTCTGTCTGATGTCCACATCATGTCAGCCCAGTCAGGGATGTGCATGGTGCATGTAAGCACAGTGAAGGATGTCCCCGTTGTATGTAAAGCCAATTGGGGACATTTATGGTGTGTAAACGCAGTCTGGAATGTAAACCAAGAGATGCATGGTGTACGTAAACCCCATACGGGACAGCCATGGTGTATGTAAACCCCATAAGGGACGTCCATGGTGTACGTAAGCCCCATAAGGGATGTCCATGGTGTACGTAAACCTCTTAAGGGATGTCCATGGTGTATGTAGACCTCATGGTTTACCTTATGTAAACCTCATTGGGGCAGTCATGGTCCTGTGGTAGGGAACTGGTCTTGTGACCGGAGGGTCGTGTGTTTGATTCCCAGGCCTGAGGCCATGACTGAGGTGTCCTTGAGAAAGGCACCTAACCCCAACTGCTCCCCGGCGCTGGGCTAGAGCTGCCCACCGCTCTGGGCATGTGTGCACCACAGCCCCCTAGTAATCGCTAGTGTGTGTGTGTGTGTGTGTGTGTGTTCTAACTGCACAGATGGATAAATGCGGAGGACAAATTTCGATTGTGGTGAAAAATCACAATTGACAAAATATGGCACATTTCACATTTTTTAGAGGACATCCATGGTGTATGTAAACCCCATAAATGCCCACAGTGTATCTGAACCCAGCCAGGGATGTTTATGGTGTGTAACCCATACATGGCCAGGACCAGTAACCTGTGTACTTTCCACTGGGACTGTTACTCAGACACTGCTTCTTCCCTCATGAGTGTCTCTTCTGCTATCCTGACTCGTTGCGCTGTAGACCTGTGGTGCAAGGACACCATCTGGTGGCAGAAACTTGAATTTGTCACAATAGTTACATTCCTCTCGAAAATCCTGTCTCTCATGTCAAAGAATCATACTCCTGTCTTTTACAAGGAGTCAGTGAAAGGGCCTGACTGACCTCAACACAGAGTATGTCATCACCTGCTGACTTCACATAGTCACATTTATATCAGAAAGAATCACAAAACAAATGCATACAAATGCACATCCTTCAATTCATCCTTTTGCAAGCTACCCAAAGCAGGTATACACAGGGGTGTGTGTGTGTGTGTGTGTGTGTGTGTGTGTGTGTGTGTGTGTGTGTGTGTGTGTGTGTGTGTGTGTGTGTGTGTGTGTGTGTGTGTGTGTTATTTATGTTTTGAAGAGGGGGTACTGACCCTAAATCAGTTTGCCTTGCAGTCCCTCACAGTTTTCCAGAGGTCACTGGCCACCATGCAGGTCCAGATACAGGGACTGCTCCAGTTTGCTGTTCCTCTCTTCCCTACTGCTGAGGTGAGACACGTAGACCCGCTCTCACATACACACAGGCATGCATGTGCTCTCTCTTTCACACACACACACAAACCAATGTTTGATCAGTATTGCTGGGGTTTTTATCGGGTTTTTATGTTTTTGTTTTTTAAGAAGATTGTGTAGCACAATATATGTCAGATATTCAAGTTTTTTGTGATTGATCGTTTTCTAGAGGTCTTGCTACCTCCTGCCAGACTAAAGTCCCACACTGTCTTTCCAGACCTTCCAAAACCCCTCCCCAAACAGACCTTGCTCCAAGCCCCTCCCCTTATGGACCCTTTTCCAAGCCCCTCCCCCACAGACCTGCACACTTGCCGTCTGTCCTTCTGACTGCTGAACATGAATACTGATACAATGTAAAGATTTTGAGTTGCTGATTACAGACCAGGACAGAAGAGTCTCAGGGTCTGGTCTGTTTTAGTGAGAGCTCTTTTTACGTAAAGTTCTCACAGCAGCTCTCATTTCCGAGCACATGAAATACAATCCAATACTGATCTACCTGCTTCAACAGAGGGATCTATTAAGCATTCAGCACCTTCTAAACAGTTCTGAGACCAGTCTGCATCAGCTCACTGCCCTTCTTGACTGCCGGGGACTTAATAAGGTACTAACCTGAGACCTGTGACTTCATCAGGATCTACTGCTTTACATATAATGCAACAATTCTTTAATGTTGTCTTGAATTTTTTCATGTGCACTGTATCACTGTATCTCTGACAATGGTGATCACCAGAAAATAAGTGTTCTGTGTGTATTGTGCAGGACTACGTGGATGCTCTGATGGGTGTGTGTTATGATGGAGTGGAGGGGGTGCTGTATCTCTGTGTGTTTTCTCTCCTGACTGCTGCTGCATTCTGTACCATGCTGTGTGCTGTTCCACGCGCCTGGAGACAGATTACTGCCCGGTACACACACACACACACATCCCACACTCACACCACACACACACACACACACACATACACACACACACACACGTACCACATGCACACCACACACACACACACCCACCCATACCACACGCACACCACACTCACCACTCATGCACACCACACACATGCACACACACACATGCACACACGCACCACACCACACACACACACACACAGTATATTCATGTAGTCGGTCCTTTGAGCTCATAACGTTTGCTGAACTAGATCTGACCAACTGCACCACCCCCAGATCATAGCCCCGCCCCCACAGGCTTGTACAGTGGGCACTAGGCATGATGGGTGCCTCCTAGCACATTTCTACGATTTGATTTCACCAAACGTTTTAGTCATCCCGATCACGATCATTCAAAAATTCTTTAATGACCACATTCCTTATTCGAAGATGTTTCTCCACTGTCCTTCCACTCTTTAATAACACGATGGGCAGCTCTTACCCTGATTTGATCGGTTTCATCATTCTCCTTAGACGATTTTTCTGTTTGATGCATGCCAATAATTTGTCCTTTCTGAAACAGATTTGTTTATTTTTCCTCTCTCCCTCTCTCATTCCCTCTCTTTCCCTTTCTCCCTTCCTGTCTCCCACTCTCTCCCCCCCCCCCCCTCTCTCTCTCTCTCTCTCTCTCTCTCTCTCTCTCTCTCTCTCTCTCTCTCTCTCTCTCTCTCTCTCTCTCTCTCTCTCAATGGCCATTCAGAGATTACGAAGACATCGAGGAGGATGATCCATTTAATCCTCGTGCTCGCCGTCTCACGCCCCAGCAGGGAAACCTGCACACATTCTGCAGCTACCGCAGTAGCCTGGGCAGCCACAACAGCCTCCACCCACCTGCAGTTCCACCTGCCTCCAACGCCACCGTCACCGAGTACATGTGAGACAGCCACAGCCACGCTTCACTCAGACCGACAGCTCAGATGTCACTGAGGAAGTTTTGCTGAAGTTTATAGTATTGTTGTTCTGACTGATGACAAATGATGATGGGGTGTAGAAACAGAACAAAAACAAAAGCACATGTAGAAGATGAAAATAAGACAGTAAAATAAAGATGCAAACATGTTTGACGGGAGAGGGAGGAGCCACACATGACTCCTCCAAAATGCTCCATTTATTAATGTACCTGTTAAAACTGGACACTAGACATCGGGCAGATGGAGGCGATCACTCTCATCTTCTATTCCCCCCCAACCCCCCCCCCCCCCCCCCTCCATATCTCGCTTTCCCTCTCTCTCTCTCTCTCTCTATTTCTCTCTCTCTCTCCCTCTCTCTCTCTCTCCCTCCCCTCAGGAACCAGTCTGCTGTGTTTGGAGGGACTCCACGCTATGAGAACGTGCCTCTTATAGGCAGAGGATCACCACCTCCTTCGGTGTGTTGAGATCCCTAAACACACACACTCACACACGAACTTATACACACTCCCCTACGACAGGGTTTAACTGGCCGTATCAGACAGATCCCTGTTGGGTGTGGCTGTGCTAGCTCTCACACATCTACTGCAGGGAGATCTCATACTGATTCATGTACACCTGCCTGTCTGTGTGAAGTCTCTCTCTCTCTCTCTCTCTCTCTCTCTCTCTCTCTCTCTCTCTCTCTCTCTCTCTCACTCTCTCTCTCTCTCTCTCAGCCAGTGGAAGGGACCCAAACTTTTTACCTGTAATGGGTTTTACCTATAACATTAAAACAGTGCTCAAATCAAATGCCGCTTAGGACAGATGTAGTCCAACCCTAGGTGAGTTTAGTCCCTAAACACTGCCCTGTGTAAAGGTCGTTACTAAAACTCCACCCCCTGCAGTAGTTTTCAGTAAGACTCCACCACCTGCAGTCATTGTGGTCTCCTGTTGGTGCAGGAGCTGAGGAGGCGTGTCCATGGCACCTGTGCCTCAGTCTCCACCGTTAACCACTGTCATTCAGATGAACGCCATGTTCCTCTTTTTTCAGCTAATAGTCTCTTTTTGCGTTTTTCCTTGTTTGTGCGTGTGTTTCTGTGTTCGTATTTGTTTTGTTGATGTTTTCTACTGTTCGGGGAATTTCTCCCAGCCATGTAGAAACCGAGTAAGTTGCTTTCGTCTCTCTCTCTCTCTCTCTCCCTCCGTCTCTGCACTTTCATCTCTCTCTCCCCCTCCGTCTCTCTACCTGTCATCTCGACTCCTTCCCACACTCACATTTCTTTGCATCCTTCGTACCATTCCCTTCATCTTCTTTTGTTGTTACCATAGTTACTCTTCATCCTTCCTATTTGAGTGTTAAAGACACCAGGGCATTTACATCTGCCTCACTTAAACCCCTTTAGTTAGGTTTATTGGAAACACTTGCCCCCTAGTGGTGAGAACAAAGAATGACCTCGCTGGACTCTCCTCTATGTGTTGCTTTCTAGCGTGCGTGTCCTGGCATGTCCTTCTCTGACCTCTGATGCATCTCACAGAAAAATCAGGGTGACTGTGAGCCCCTACACACTTCCTGTGATTATATATACAAGTTTTTTGGAACTGCTATTGTCATGATACCAAAATGAAACATTATGACTTCTCCCATGTTTGCCTAAAAGCTATAATAATGATTTAATTAACATAATTGAAGCTTTTTTCTAAAAGTGGTGGGTGTGGACTGTTCACAAGCTTTCCTGCTATAAAATTGGAAGGCTTATAAATCTTTCAATTTTATATCAGTGTGATCTGTGTAACTGTTCTGGGAACAGTCAGTGCCACAGATCCGTGTGGTTGTTCTGGGTACAGTAGTCAGTCCCACAGATCCATGTGGTTGTTCTAGGAACAGTCAGTGTCACAGATCTGTGTGGTTGTTCTGGGTACAGTAGTCAGTCCCACAGATCCGTGTGGTTGTTCTGGGTACAGTAGTCAGTCCCACAGATCCATGTGGTTGTTCTGGGAACAGTCAGTGTCACAGATCCGTGTGGTTGTTCTGGGTACAGTAGTCAGTGCCACAGATCCATGTGGTTTTCTGGGTACAGTCAGTCCCACAGATCCATGTGGTTGTTCTGGGTACAGTCAGTCCCATAGATCCGTGTGGTTGTTCTGGGTGCAATCATCATTCATGGTAAAGAATCAAATGCCTGTAATCATGAGAGAGAGTCAGGCTGACCTGTTATTGCCTCTGACTAACTCGCATTTACCGGGCTCCCTAATTTATTGGCATATTAAAATATAAAAATATTGTTTTCTGAGAAGTACACATTACTGCATGAACTGTCCAAGATTCAGAACTAAATATTGTAAATTATAGATAACTGTGACATGTAGATGCTTCTAGATTAACTTATGTGTGTCTGTGTGTGTGCATGTATCTGTATGTCTTCATTATTGTGTGTTTGTGTATATGTGTTTGTGTATATGTGTGTGTGTGTGTGTGTGTGTGTGTGTGTGTGTGTGTGTGTGTGTGTGTGTGTGTGTGTGTGTGTGTGTGTGTGTTTAACTTTGCAGTACTCCCCGAGTATGCGAGCTACCTACCTCTCGATGACCGAGGACCAGATGAGACACTTTGGGGAGGACTTCCAGGCCTAAACTACAATTTAGACTACATCCATACTACTTCTAGGCAACATCCATACTGCATCTAGACTACATCCATACTGCATCTAGACTACATTCATACTACATCTAGACTGCATCCATACTACATCCATGCTACATCTAGACTACATTTTTCATCCACCACAACATATCAAGTGATGCTCCATGTGTATTAATTTCTGCGTGTGTGTGCATGAAACATATGCGTGCATCTGTTTGTGTGTGTGTGTGTGTGTGTGTGTGTGTGTGTGTGTGTGTGTGTGTGTGTGTGTGTGTGTGCATTTCTCTTTGTTTAGATTTGTTTTCTGCCTACATTTTTATTTGGCAGAAATGTCATATTGCACTGCATATGATCATCATGATGTGAGATTTCAAAAAGATTCTGGTTTTACAAATATGTTGTTTTAGTTTATTTTTTAACTGAGAAATATGATAGATGTAATTTTATTTTTTGTTAACGTTAAATGTAATAATCTCAGACATCACATGGAGTCTAATCAGACTGGTGATCAGACACAACACATATATGACGGGGTCCATGTAAAGAGCTTGTTGTTAGCATCACCACTGATTACTGCCCTGGTGATGTTCTGAGTTGTGTGGTCGGCGTCCTTGTGTTCAGTGTAGCTAGTGACATAACGCAGCAGACCACACACTCTGCGTAGTCTCTCCTCAGACATGTTTGTCCAGCTGTTGTGATGAGAAAATAATAAACGTCATCACTATATGATGAGTCACTGGAATGTATTAATGCTTTTTTAATGAAGCGTTTTTGTAAATTGAAAAATTGTTGTGCCTCTAACTCCGTGTCGTCTTTTTATTGTAGTTGTAATAACTATATAAGCTGAAGAACACTCATGAACACTCTTCTGCTCTGCTAAATGTGTGTTTCTGGATGTCTAACTTTCTGCCAGGGTATCTTCATTAAGAAAGAAGATTTTGTGTATGTGTGTGTGTGTGTGTGTGTGTGCAAGAGAGAGGGAGAGAAAATGCAAGCATCATTTTCCTGGAGGCTGACCATTACAGCTTCATAGTTATGAATAACCTGTTCACCTAGCCAGTTCAGCGTTTCATGAGTCACCTGTTCACCGAGCCAATTAAGTGCATCATGAGTCAACAGTTCACTGAGCGAGTTCAGTGTACCATCATGTCACCTGTTCACTGAGCCAGTTCAATACTGTAATCCATGTTTGTCTCTATAACCTTGACTTTATACATTCTGTTAGCCTGTTACTAATATCTGTAAATAACTTGTATGATAACAGATGTGTTTTTATTTTTACTTTTGTTTGTTATACATTGTGCCACAATTTCACTGTAGCTGAGAGAGATACTGGATGATAAAACCTCTGTCTTCATTTCTGACTGAAGTTGTTGTGTAATAAAAACATTTTTAAAATTCATATTTAGATTTTAGTTTTGAATGTATGCTTCCCACAGAAATGGTAATGTATACTAACATTAAATGCTAACATTACTACCATAACCTGTCTGAGAGAGACCTGTGGGAACTGCTTCGTTGGCATGGTGCTATCA
This sequence comes from Brachyhypopomus gauderio, assembly GCF_052324685.1. NCBI lineage: Eukaryota > Metazoa > Chordata > Actinopteri > Gymnotiformes > Hypopomidae > Brachyhypopomus > Brachyhypopomus gauderio. The sequence continues at coordinate 23,606,265 of NC_135213.1, forward strand.
ATCCCTACTGGCTGTGATCAGCTGTGTATTTGAGCCAGGACTCCTGTATGCTTATTTTTGTCTTCCATTGTGAGAACTTATACTATTTTCTCTATGAAATGTCTGGGTAAGTCCCTTTTAATTGTGATTATTCGGAGGGGGGTTTTGCATGGTGTGTTTATTTCACGTAGGTTAATGTGAAAGTGTTCTGTCTACAGATATGTGGATCTAAGATTTTTTTATCATGAATTTAAAAAAATTATAAATTGCGTCGAGTCCCAGTATTTTGTGCTATATGACTGGGTGAATGTCACCATAAGTGTAGTTGTAGTTAAAAATAAAGAAAAATCTAGATTATTTTCTGATGGTTGTCGAGGCAGAGCACACTGTTCTCCATTGAATGTGTGATTGTGACCATTATCCATTAGAGGGCACCAAAATGTTTATATACTAGAAATATCCATATACCAGCATTGGTTAAACACCACATGCCTCATCACAGTTTAATTATACTTAATTTAGCTTTTTGCTCAATGTATCAATGTATAGAACATTCTTTTATGAATATTATAGGGCAGCCTTGACGGAGTCCAACTACCACCGGGAACCAGTCTGACTTTCTGCCGGCCATGTGAACCAAGCTCCTGCTCTATTTGAACAGGGACTTGATAGCCTGTAGCAGCGAGCCCAGTCCCCTTATCTCCCGGAGCACACCCCCCCACCCCCGGACACAGTCGAGTGCCTTCTCCAAATCCACAAAACACATGTGTACTCCCATGCACCCTCTAGGACCCTCACAAGGGTGAAAAGCTGGTCCAGTGTTCCACGACCAGGATGGAACCTGCATTGTTCCTCTTCTAACTGAGATTCGACTATCATCTGGACTCTCTACTCCAGACCCTTGCATTTACCCGATAGTTGGAGCACACCCTCTGGTCCCCTTTCTTAAAAAAGGAAACCACCACTCCAGTTTGCCAGTCCAGAGACAATGTCCACGTGATGTTGCAAAGACATGTCAGCCAGGACAATCCCACAACATCAAGAGGTTTAAGGAACTCATGGCAGATCTCATCCCAAACCTCAGCAGATCCCCAGCCTCACTATATATAGTGTTGGTCGGGAACCACTTTCCCCTCCTGAGATACCTGACAGTTTGCCCGAATCTTCTCAGCGCCGACTGAACTTCACTTTCCAAACCCGAGATTCACATCTGACTTTTTGCTTCTGCAACAAACCCACAATCCGCTTGACCCTCCTGTACCCATCTGCTGTCCACAAGCCAAGCATGATAGCCTCCCTTACTCAAGGTGTCCACCATCGGATTCAGGGATTGCCGCCATGACAGGCACAGAACCTTACAGCCACAGCTCCGGTTTGCCGCATTGACAATGGAGGCACTGAACAAGGCCCACTTGGACTCAATATCTCTGGCCTCCTTTGGGATGCGGTCCACTCTGCTGGATGTGGGAGTTAAAGATCTTTCTGACAGGTACCAGACGTTCCCAGCAAACCCTCATGATACCTTTGGGTCTGCAAGGTCTGTCCAGCATCCTCGCCCACCATCTGATCCAACTCACCACTAGGTGGTGATCGGTTGACTGCTCAGCTCCTCTCTTTACCCGAGTGTCCAAAACACACGGATGCAAGTACGACAACATGACTACAAAATCGATCATCGAACTGTGACCTATGGTGTCCCGGTGCAGGACACCTGCACTTATGGACACCTTTACTTATGGACACCTTTGTGCTCGAATATGGTGTTCATAATGGGCAGACTGCTGAATTAATTCTGCTTGGCTATCGGCTAAACAATGAACCAGTTTGCAAAGGCCATTATTTACATTTACTTTAAAAAACTTTTTTATTTATACTTTAACAAATATTATATTATTCCACAAAAATGTGCACACAGGATGAAGCACATTCTTAGAACTTCCCCACAGGAATAAATATAACTGATAAATATTAATGTGATAAATATTACTATGGTAAATATTATTGTGATAAATATACTGCTCAGAAAAATAAAGAGAACACTAAAATTACATCCTAGATCTCAATTAATAAAATATTCCAGTTGAAAATCTTTATTTATTTGTTACGCTGACGCTGAGAGGAGGCAGGCACGACGAAGCACTCGATAGTGACACACAAACGTTTATTGCAAAAAAACCGGTGAAGTCCAGCGCGAGTAGCGCACAACACTCATACATTAAACACTCAAACGGCACGAGCTTCAGACAAAGTAGAGCACAGGACATTGCGCGAACGCACATTAAATAGAAGAACTACACAATCCCCAGTGATCATGGGACGAGGCACAGGTGAGACCGATGAACACGCTCACGAACGACCCACATCCACGGAAATACATTTATGGACATAACCAGACGCAGACGACATAAACACACACCCAAAAGGAGGGGTCCGGAGCTGTTCCGTGATATTATTACATAATGTAATGCATGGAGAACAAAAGAACATAAAAATTATCAATGTAAATGAATATAATTCCATGGAGGTCTTGATTTGGAATCATACTCAAAATCAAAGTGGAAAATCAAATGACAGGCTGATTCAACATCAGTGGAAGTTCCTCAAGACAAGTTCAAATGAGGCTCAGTAGTGTGTGCAGCCTTCACGTACCTGTATGACCTCCCTACAACACCTGGGCATGCTCCTGATGAAGCAGCGGATGTTCTCCTAAGGAATCTCCTCCCAGATCTGGATTAAAGCCTCAACTCCTGGATTCAGGTCTGGGGAATGGGCAGGCCAGACCATAGCATCAATGCCTTCATCATGTAGGAACTGCTGACACACATCAGCCACATGAGGCCTAGCATTGCATCAGAAGGAACCCAGGGCCCACTGCACCAGCGTATGGTCTCACAATGGGTCTGTGGCTCTCATCCCGGTACCTAATGGCAGTCAGGGTACCTCTGGCTAGCACATGGAGATCTGTGCAGCCCTCCAAAGAAATGCCTCCCCACACCATTACTGACCCACTGCCAAATCGGACATACTGGAGGATGGTCGCAGGCAGCAGAATTTTCTCCATGGAATCTCCAGACTCTGTCATGTGCTCAGTGTCAACCTGCTCTCATCCGTGAAGAGCACACAGCGCCAATGTTGAAGCTGCTAATCTTGGTGTTCTCTGGCAAATGCCAATCACCCTGCACAGTGTTTGGCTGTAAGCACAAGCCCCACTTGTGGACATTGGGCCCTCAAACCACCCTCATGAAGTCTGTTCCTGACAGTTTGAGCAGAAACATAGATATAATTGCTGACTGCTGACAAACACAGCAAACCTTCTTGCCACAGCTCACATTGACGTGCCATCCTGGAAGAGCTGCACTACATGAGCAACTTCTGTGGGTTGTAGACACTACCTCATGCTACCTCTATGATGAGAGAGAACTGATTAAATGCCAAAGTGACCAAAAACATCAGCCTGAAAGGATGATAACAGAGAAAAGGTCTGTGGTCACCACCTATAGAACCACTCCTTTATAGGGGGTGTCTTGCTAATTTCTGTTCCATTTGCACAACAGCAGGTGAAATTGATTCACAATCAGTGTTGCTTCCTAACTGAGCAGGTTGGTTTCACAGAAGTGTGGTTGACTTGGAGTTACATTGTGTAGTGTACTTTATTTTTTGAGCAGTGTATTACTGTGATACATATTACTGTGAGATGCAAAAGTAGAGAGAATGTTTATTCTCCATAATGGCACGGCTCAAATGAATTTGAACACAAAAGCTGATGATGCTGTAGTAATAGTCCAGAGCACAAAATAAGCACAGAAGCATGTGTGTGTGTGTGTGTGTGTGTGTGTGTGTGTGTGTGTGTCTCCATTTTGATACATACAGAATGTTTCTTCTCTACAGGCTGCCTTTAATTATCCATCACAAAGGCTGCTCACATACACTGAGTATAAGAATGAGTAGGATAAAGAACAGCATGGGTGTCACATGGTATCAAACTCACATAGAAAGGATTACATGAACATCACATACGTATGTATGTTAATACAAAAAAATTATTACCTTCCCTACTTGTATGAATAGACCATCAATAAATTTATGAAACAATTTAACATATTGTTTGTGCTACAGGGGGTAGTGTCGTTAAAAAATCTATTTCAGTTTTCAATCAGAATTCAGACCTAATACAGTGTAGTGAATGTGAGATTGAATACAGTACTGGAAGGTGTGAAGTAGTGATTTAAAGAGAGTGATACAGATAGAGAGGGCGATGCAGACAGAGGGGACGATGCTGAAAGAGAAAGTGATACAGACAGAGAGTGATACACATGGCTCAAACAGACAAAGAGCTGTGTGAACTGAGCACTATGGAGGCACTGCTGGCTGACGTAACTCTTCCTTGACAAACACATTAGTCTTTATGCATGTACAATAGCAAACGTCAACACACATCTGGTGAATCTTTGAGACATTTTTTTTCTTTTTCTTTCAAGCAGGACCTCACGTATATTTGTTTACTGTTATCACTGTTGCCATGATCACGTGTGGGGCTGGGCAACAAAAGAGCCAATACAGGAGCCACAACTGTTACATCTTTACTTAACATTAGTTAATTATTGTTAATGTGTTACTTCATGTGTTGTTCATGTTAACTAATGCATTAATTCACGTTAGTTAGACAAAACTTAATGTAAAGTGTTACCCTTTTTTATTAACATACATACGTATGTGATGTTCATGTAATCCTTTCTATGTGAGTTTGATACCATGTGACACCCATGCTGTTCTTTATTCTACTCATTCTTATACTCAGTGTATGTGAGCAGCCTTTGTGATGGATAATTAAAGGCAGCCTGTAGAGAAGTGTCACGTAGGGCTACGCCCCCTATCGTAGCTGTCACTCTGGGTTCCCTCGTGTCTGTGTTCCTTGCCTGTTTGTCCCGCCCTGCTCGTTGGTTTTGATGGATTCCATGTTTGTTACCATGCCCCTGTGTCATTGTCATCACCTGTCCCTAGTTTAGTCCTGTGTATATTAGTCCCTGTGTCTCCCAGGTCTAGTTATCGGTCTTTTTGTTTTCTCTGTGTTTTGCCTGTTCGCCATATTGCCTGCTGTTCCGTGAGTCTTCCTTGTTGTGTTCGCTATGTCTGTCCGTATTTCGTGTTCTGACTGCCCTCCCGTTATGACCTGCGCCCGGTATTGCGACTCTGCTTTTGGAATTTCCTGTAATAAATCTCGCTCTCCTCAGCGTTTGTGTCCGCCTCCCTGTTCTGCGACACGCAGATCGTTACATAAAGACCGATCCTACAAGGACACAGCGAGGGAGCGAGACTCTGGTGAGTTTAATCGCTGCGATGAGATGTTGGCTGGTTTGGTCCAGTTCAACTCTCCGATATCGCAGCGTGAACAAACCAGAGACAGAAATTCCCCTGGCGCTGTGGGAACACGGAAGTCTCGACGCGCACCAACGAAAGCCCAGTCACTTTCGGTTTCGACTGGCTTTCGCGTCGAGACTCCTGTTGAGCGCTACGTGTCTGCCCGGCTTGATCACTATAGGGAGGAGAAACCTGTAGTACAAGTCGCGGGCAGACGGATTGAATGCACAGACTGGCGTTTGCTTAACCCTCGGTTGGCTCTCGATAGCTTCTGCGAGCTCCCGACGCCTCAGAGGAGGCGGAGCCGTCGCAGAGAGAGCCACCGAGGGGCTTCTGTGTCTGTGTATTCTTCCAGGCTCTCCCAGAACCCTGAGGAAGAGGACCCACCGCCTCTGATCCCGCCGGCTACTCCACATGACACCCCCAAGTATTTTTTGGGGGGGAGTACTGGCCACGTCGGCTTGGCGGTCCCGCCCCCCGATGACGTCAGTATGGCGGTCCCGCCCCCCGATGACGTCAGTATGGCGGTCCCACCCCCCGAGGACGTCAGTATGGCGGTCCCGCCTCCCGAGGGTTTCTCCTTGCCACAGCAACCTGTTCCCGCTGCCCGTAGGCAGTTCGTGCCTGTTCCTGTTCCCGCTGCCCGTTGGCAGTCCACGCCGGTTCCTGTCCCCGTGACCCAGGAGAGGTCGTCCACACCGGTTCCTGTCCCTGTGACCCAGGAGAGGTCGTCCACGCCGGCTCCTGTTCCCGCTGCCCGTCTGCCGGCTCCTGTTCCCGCTGCCTGTCTGCCGGCTCCTGTGCCCGCTGCCCGCCCGCGCCTGTGCCCGCTGCCCGCCGCCCGGCCGCGCCTGTTCCCCGAGAGACTGTGCTGCCCCCTGTTGGGCATGGACTCCGTGTGCTGTCTGCTCCGCCCTGTGTTCCTGCTCCTGTGCCCGGGTTCCCCATGTTCCCCAGTCCTGTCCCTGGTTTTGTTTTGGTTCCTGTCCCTGTGGTTGTGTCTGTCAAGGTCTGTGTTCCTGTTCCCGTGTCTGTTTCCTGTGGTGTCATCTCTGTCCCAGTCCCCATGTCTGTTCCCCAAGTCGTCACCCACCTTGTGCCTGTGCCTGTCTGTCGTCCAAGCCGTGTTTGCCTCCGTGTATACCTCTGCCCTGTCCCCTGGCCCATCTCCTGTGTCTGTTCCTAGTCCTGCTCCCGTGCCTCGCCCTGTCCCTGCCTGTATCGCCATGCCCCGGCCCGGCTCCTGGCCCGTCTCTGGTTCCCCTGTCCCTGCCGTGCCCCGGTCTCCGTGCCCTGCTTTCCCCTTGTCTGTTCCTCCGGTCTGTCCTGTGTCCGCTGTCCCTGTCCTGTCTGCCCTTGCGTGCCCCGGAGTGGCACGCTTTGATGGGGGGTTCTGTCACGTAGGGCTACGCCCCCTATCGTAGCTGTCACTCTGGGTTCCCTCGTGTCTGTGTTCCTTGCCTGTTTGTCCCGCCCTGCTCGTTGGTTTTGGTGGATTCCATGTTTGTTACCATGCCCCTGTGTCATTGTCATCACCTGTCCCTAGTTTAGTCCTGTGTATATTAGTCCCTGTGTCTCCCAGGTCTAGTTATCGGTCTTTTTGTTTTCTCTGTGTTTTGCCTGTTCGCCATATTGCCTGCTGTTCCGTGAGTCTTCCTTGTTGTGTTCGCTATGTCTGTCCGTATTTCGTGTTCTGACTGCCCTCCCGTTATGACCTGCGCCCGGTATTGCGACTCTGCTTTTGGAATTTCCTGTAATAAATCTCGCTCTCCTCAGCGTTTGTGTCCGCCTCCCTGTTCTGCGACACGCAGATCGTTACAAGAAGAAACATTCTGTATGTATCAAAATAACAAAGAACCACAGTGTGTGATATTATTATTTAGCAAAGTAAAAGTAAAAAGAAAGAAAAATAAGAGTTTCCAGAAAATTATTTAAGAAAAAAAGATTTCCAGTCATAAACCAATTAAGTAAATTATTACACACAAATAAATTATTAAAAAATCATACATTGTTATTTTTTAAGATTATGCCTCTCACAGTGGACATGCACCTAAGATGAACATTTCAGTGTGTACTGTTAGGAGTGACCCAGCATCTCTTCCTTAGCAAGGAGCCAGAGACTGTTTCTCCCACTCCCAGCCGCAACACCAATACTTTTGTTATTTCTCGCGTGTTGTGTGTTTGTACTGATTGAAGATTGACATTAAAGAGCACACAAACCCTATAGCGCTTCCTGCTGCTTCTGTCACATTACACCTAAAAAAGGCCCTTATAAAGGCCATAATAAAGCCTTAAATAAATAAATCTTAATAACCTAATGAAGCCTCTAATAAAAACCTTAATATAATACATAATAAAGTCCCTAATAAAACATCCAATAAAACCCATAATAGAACAGCTAATAAAATTCCTAAAACAACACGTAATAAAGCTCCTAATAAAGCACTTTCTTCACTGCCAATGTCAACACACAACCTGCAAAAGCTTCATTATATAGACGCCGGTTCCTGTAAGATCATCAACTGGAGGGAGATCAAAACACAAAGATGCTGGAAAATGAGAGGCTTTAAGGTAAAATAGGAAAACTGGTGACATGAGACTGCAAGTCCAGTCTGGGTTCTGGGGTACTTTGGTTCATTCAGGGTTCTGGGATACATTGGTTCAGGCTGGGTTCTGGGATACTTTGGTTCATTCGGGGGTTCTGGGGTACTTTGGTTCAGTTTGGGTTCTGGGATACTTTGGTTCATTTGGGGTTCTAGGATACTTTGGTCCAGTTTAGGTTCTGGGGTACTTTGGTTCATTCAAGGTTCTGGGGTAAATTGGTTCAGGTTGGGTTCTGGGGTACTTTGGTTCAGTCTGGGTTCTGGGGCACTTTGGTACATTTGGGATTCTGGGGTACTTTGGTTCAGTCTGGGTTCTGGGATACTTTGGTCGAGGACAGATACATTTACAGTCCGTGACAGAGGACATTTACAGTACGTGACAGTGACAGTGAGGACAGTGACAGCTTGCTCTTCCTACTGTCAGTTCATGGCTGTCAGCTGCCTATTACCAGAGGTGTCAAAAGTATTCACATTCATTACTCAAGTAGAAGTAGAGATACTAGGATTTAAAAGTACTTCTGTAGAAGTGGAAGTATCAACTCAAGGTTTTTACTCAAGTAAAAGTGTTAAAGTACTGCTTTCAAAACTAAAAGTATAAAAGTAAAAGTAATGTAAGGAAAAAAAGCCATTAAGGACAAAAGCTTAGGTCGCACCACAGGGGTCTAGTGCACTAGCCCACAGAGGTGTTTTTTACATCTACACCTGATCTGCAATTTGACAGCACAGATTCTGTGACTGTTTAAAATTGATATATGAACGCGACACGCAAAAAGTTATGTCCATTCAATAACTGCCTTTCACCGTTTCGTATTGTAGCAGCGAAACACCACGATGGAAGGCAGTTAATACTATAAACCCTTTATTAACTCGCACTTCAGACAGAACCACAGCGCGTTGCCGCAGTATCACCAGTTCATACAAGTGACATCAAGGAAGTATGAAACATTTAGTAATGACGCTTGTTTGTTAAACAATATTCTTTAGTTATCTGATAGTATGTTTAAGCGCGAAACACTAATGTGCGCGATATTGTTGGAATCTTCGTGGCGAATTAAAAAAGGTAGCGCGAGCTAACCAGTTAACGGACGCTCAACGGTTTTACGAGCTATAGCCAATGACGCCGCTCTTCCACCGAGTACTCCTGTTCACCGTTTACAAAAGTAAGTAGCTTTACTAACTGGCTAACATTTGCTGTCAGTGGCCAACTTTCCCGTAGAACCAGTTTAGGAGCAGTTATTTTATGTTATATTAAAATGTTAATGTTGAAAAATGGGCACATATGCCCATTGAAAATGAATGTACTTGAGTACAAGGGTTGGTTGGTCATCCTGGCTACCAACCTCCTCGCTGGTGCTTAGATGGGACATTTCACTCAAACTCTCTTGAGTCTGCCACGGACATTTTTATACTAAGCTACATACGGCTGCTACGTCCTCGCTGGAGTGTGATGTGACGTGTGCAGGTGTGATGGATCACGTACAAACCAATAGGGTGTCGGAATATTATATGTTTATACTTCTCATCCAACCACAATCAAATTCACTCTATCCGGATGGCGCGATTAGGATAGGGTTTTTTTTTAAACGATGACATGCCGGAATGAAAACAAGTCAAAATGAAATAGCAGTAACGAGGCTTATTTTTTAAATGTAAGGAGTAGAAAGTACAGATAATGGTGTAAAAATGTAAGGAGTAGAAGTAAAAAGTCAGCTGAAAAATAATTACTCCAGTAAAGTATAAATAACCAAAATTTCTACTTAAGTAAGGTAACGAAGTATTTGTACTTCGTTACTTGACACCTCTGCCTATTACAACACTTAAAAAGTTGACACATTGCTAGTACTTGAACTTAATGGGCAAGTTAAATCAGAGGAATAAATCAAAGGAAGTAATTCCTGTTTCTGGTAGGTGTTATCTAACAGTGCCATCATTACCCAGCAACCCTGTGATGCTTGTGTCTTCCCAGCTCTGAGATTTAAGGGTCGCATCTCTGGTCTTTGACTCCAAAGTGTTCTCTGAGCATTTTGAGTCAGATAAAAATATCTCATAGCAGGGATGTGAGCAGAGGCGGACAGTTCAAGAAAGTAAAAGACCTCATTTGTTCCAGCTGACTGGGTTTGCCAAAGACCTCAAACCAGCAGCAGTTAATTGGTGAGGCCAACAGTGTGATTCAGAATCACAGATTAGATTTAAAGTGCAACTTTAAAATTCACTTCTGCTTTAGTGCTTATGTCACAGTAGGCCGAGCTCCGAGCACAGGGAAGACACCCACATTACATCACATCACTGCTAGGACTCTCCCTCATTCACAATCACCTACATACTGACACGCTCCTCATTTACCGTTTGCACCTGCAGCACATTATCTCTGCCTTTAAAGCCTCCACATGTTCCATCGTCCAGTGTTGAGTATTCAACTTGCCTGCACCAAAAACGTTGGTCCGCTGTACCAGCCCTGCACAACACCTAAGGCCTTTTTACATGCTTCTTTTTGTGTTTAGCGTCATTCTGTTCTTGGCTTTTTAGCTGAGCCTTTATCAAGTAAAGCCTTATTTGCAGCAGTGTGACTGCCACTGATGTGGCCACCGTCTTTGCAGGACAACAAGCCGCAATCGGACAGCCACAACAAGAGCTTGGCAAGCTCAAGGCCATGGTGGGCAGTATAGTGAGCTGCCTACAGACGCTCACCACAGGGACCACCTCTGCTGTCTCGCCAACGACCCTGAGCAATGTGAGGGCTTTGTCATGCAGTGTGAATTATATTTCACCTACCAACTTACTTTGTCAGTTTTCCACCACCCGCATCAGGGAAGGGTGTGCGGCCAGGCTCTGCTACGTCTACGACAGGGGACACGCAGTGCAACTGACTATGCAGTGGAATTCAGCACCCTGCTCGCGGACACAGGCTTGAATGATCCAGCACTGGTGGATGTGTTCGTTAACGGGCACCGCCTGGAATTGTAGGTGGAACAATCATGTAGGAAGGACGTTTCTTCACTGAATGAATACGCTCTGGATAAGAGCGTCTGCTAAATTCCGTAAATGTAAATGTAAATGAATGAAGTAGTAAGACTCTCTGGTAGGTCGACTATATGTGCCTCTGCACCGTCGAGGGGAGCTTATCAATTAGGCACACACCTCTCTGGGTACGGGGACTGCAAGATGAGCTCAGCTCATAGGAACACAGTACTGGTGGCCAGCGATGCACCGGGACATCCACTACCACGTCTCATCATGCAGGGAGTGCGCTCGCAGCAATGTACCTAGGACCCTTCCTGCAGATAAGCTGCTACCACCTTGTAACGAATGGAAGAGAAGAAGAGGGATCCTTGTGCAAAAGCACAATGCTTTTTATTTGACAGATAGATACAATAAGAGAATATGAGTCGTCAATTTATGGATGAGGGTTAGCTCGTAACTGGGAATGGTCAATCCGGTCCGAGGTCATAACGAGATGGCAGAGTCTGTAAGGCACCAGAGGGCAAGGTCTAGGGAACAGGCTGAGGTCAGTACACAGGAGAATCAACAGGATAGTATAATGCTTGGTACGCAACATAGTTGGCAATACTTCGCGACTAGGAAGTGAGACTGAGGTGTTTAAGAATGCTGGGAATGTGGGCGTGGTGATGAGGAACAGCTGAGTCCGGTATGGCTATCAGGTGTCATTCCTGACACACCTGAAGGCTAACGGTCAAGCTAGAGCAAATCAAGAACTGCTGAGATTGCTTATTGCTGTGAGCATCAGAGTTTATGGTTGATGTATTTAGCCTTGGCGGAGTACGCCCAGAACTCGCTATGCCATGCAGGTACAAGACTCACGCCTTTCGACTTTTTACACGCTTCCTTCCATCTGCCTCATTTCCGCCTCCTGCTGCTTCAGTGTCGTCACAGCTTAAATGCTCTGTGTGTACACCAACACAACCCTTTACCCCACTCAAAAATGCTGACTGCACTGATCATAATAGATAGGTTGATTGATTTTGTTGCACTAGCACAGCGTTTCTCAAAGTGTGGGGCGCATGTGTATTGCAGGTGGGGCGCAAGCAATTGGAAGTTGTCTGTCGTTTTAATGCCTGTTCGTTTTGCATAAGCCCCGGATCCCGGATGTTTAAAATGTCTGCGGAACAGTGTGAACCAGGGCTAGATTCGGCCCTTTAATGAATTTGTACCGGTCAATAAATTACGTCCGCCACCCCCCCCCCCCCCCCCCGTCAAAACATATCATGATCTCCACCCCCCCCCCTCCCCCCATCAACAAATCACGATCGCCACCCCCATTTGTATTTTATTACCATTTTGTTTGGGTGATATGGGACAGGTGGGGCATGGAATTTCCCCTTCTTTTGAGGTGGGGAATGATAGAAAAAGTTTGAGAACCACTGCACTAGCATAACATGATTGTCTAGACACACTAGTCAAACAGGACACAGTTAGACCGTAATATACTGAACACGATGAGGAGTTTCCATTTATAACTAATTAGCCTTTAGCACTGTTAACTAGACATGTAGTTGTTGCTTTCTTATTTGGTGTCATTACTAAGAGAAACTTGTTGTTTTTCTCTTGTCTGAGAAGCAGTTGCTTGATGGAGATTTTATTGATCTTCATTTATGTTTCAGTCTAGTACAGAAAACCCAGCAGTCAGACAACAGTTTTATGGGGTTTAATGGCTAGCTGTAGTTGGCTACCCACTGCTGCTCACTGCTCTCTGGCTAAGAGAGACTGACAAAGAGTCCATACACTCAGATTTTACATTTATTGGCTGATGGTGAAGAGTAAACAGATAACATCATTGCTATAATTTCATCTCTGTATACCTGCAGCCATCTCTGTACAGTCCCTGACATAATTTCTGTCGCAAAACAAAAGTTTTGTTGCCTTGTCATATAATGCACCCAATCCTAGTTTACAGCCTCACTAAGTGATTGGTTAATTAGTGGGTGTGTATAAAAAAACTCCAGCACCCCAGACCTTCACTTGTACTGCAACTTGACCTCTGACAACATGCCAAAAATCCATCCTGCGAACAAAGCCTTGATTATCTAGACCAGGCGTACTCAACTAAATTTGTCCGCGATCCAATTTTGGTAGATACCTGTGACCTGAGGTCCGGTGCAGCGGGGGTGGCGAACGTAAGTTGTTGAGCGGGGGTGGCGAACGTAACACTCGTGACGGAGTGTTTTTTCAATAGCCCTGAAATATATGCTACGATTTTGTTTTGGTCCGTATCCAGTTAATCAGGAATGAGATTGGGTCCGGACAGGACTGAGTTCGGGTCCGGATCCGGACCGCGGTTCGCCAGTTGAGTACCTCTGATCTAGACGCTGAAGACCAAATCCACTGCAGAGGTGGCTGGCACCTTTAATGTGTCTCAGCATCAAGTACAAAGAATGAAAAAAAGATTTGAAGAGACTGGAGATGTTTTTGATAAGCCCAGGTCCGACAGACCCCACAAGACGGGGCAGTCATGGCCTGGCGGTTAGGGAACTGGTCTTGTGACCGGAGGGTCGTGGGTTCGATTCCCAGACAGGCCATGACTGAGGTGCCCTTAAGCAAGGCACCTAACCCCAACTGCTCCCCGGGTGCCGGGCTAGGGCTGCCCACCGCTCTGGGCACGTGTGATCCACAGCCCCCTAGTAATCACTAGTGTGTGTGTGTGTGTGTTCTGACTGCACAGATGGGTTAAAAGCGGAGGACAAATTTCGATTGGGGTGTAAAAAATCACAATTGACAAAATATGGCACATTTCAAGACAACTGCTCTGGAGAAACGTTTGTTGGTTAGAAAATCCAAAGCCAGTCCCAATGGCAAAGGTTATACCAATATTTAAACATGGAGATAAGCATTGTATTGATAACTATAGACCAGTGTCACTTTTACCCCAATTCTCAAAAATATTAGAGAAATTATTTGTTAAACAAATGGATCTTTTTTTTAGATAAACACAAAATTCTGAGCGAACACCAGTTCATACACCTAAACAAGGTGGAATTAAAGCACTTGTACGTCACTTTAAAGGTCCATTTCAATATTTCCCAGCACGTTAAACTTAATTAAGTTAAATATTTATACATATACTCGAAATGAATCGAAATAATTCGCTTTTTTATCACATTATTTAATGGTTGTTTATTTTCAAAACGCCCAATCTTAACGTCTTCACGTTCTCTCATGTTTCGTCCTGGAATTACAAGAGGCTCGTATTTGTTAACGTAATTTCAACATTTTAATGTACTTTAGCCTAAATTCCAGCACTTTTCAAACCTGAAACACAAAGCAACATTAAAATGCGTCAGGTAAATGTTCATTCCCTTTTTTTTGAGGGGTGTTTCTTTATACTACCACATATAGTTTCGGACAACATTGCAAAGTCATATTTATGTTTGATGCCTGGTGTATATATACGGTCTCTGGTCAGGTAAAACGTTCTTTCACCGGTTTTGCAGGGGTTTTTTATTCTCCACTGCCACCTATCGCCACCTATCGTTTCGGAGAACACTGCAGCGACGCTCGCGACGTTCGCGAAAGTATAAACGCCTACACCGCTCGCGCAGGGTTAGGCAGACACACACTACGTGTAGACTTAGACAATGACGAGCACAGGACACTGCCCGAGCGCACATTGAATAGACAAACCACATTAGCCCCACGTGATTACGATACGATTCACAGGTGAGACACATTATTCACATGACATAGCCATCACCACGAAGTTCCACTGACGCAGACAAAGCACGTGGACTACGTTTACACACGCCCAAAGGGGAGGGGCCGGGGTCCTCAACGTGACAGTTGAATATAAAATAAAACTAAATTTATGGTTTTTGGAGGATATTAAATTAAAAATATGTGATACTAAAATTGAAAGATTTTGATATAAATTTCCTAGGTGTTGTTATTGATCATAAATTAACATGGAAACAACATATTGGATATATAAATAGAAAGATTGCAAAGTCAGTTTCAATCCTGTATAAGTCCAGAAATATATTAAATTATAAAGCTCTATATATAATCTATTGTTCACTTATGTCATATTGTGTGGAAGTGTGAGGTTCTACGTATAAAACAGCATTAAATGCTATAGTTCTTACAAATACGAGCCATACGTAGCCTATTATTAATAAAGTTGGATATTATGAGCATACTAATATACTTTTTATAAAATCCCATGTTATGAAATTTTATGACTTGGTTTATTATAAAATAATGCAAATAATGTACAAAGTAAAAGTTAATTTACTTCCTGCCTGTGTACAAAGGTTTTTCTCAATGCAAAAGTCTAAATATGACTTGAGAGATGTTTGTAAATTTGTTGTTCAAAAAGCTAGAAAAGAGGTTAAAAGGAGATGTATATCTTTTGTTGGAGTTAAATATTGGAATGATGCCAACATGGATTTACGAATGTGTAGAACATTTTAATTTTTTTTTAAATGGTATGTAGGAAATCTTTGAAAGTTACAAGTGTTAATTACTTAACACTGCTTTTTTTCTTTCTATTTTTCTTTCTTCTTTTTTTATACTGTAAGAAATTTTTATGGGTAGCTTAATTTGTTATGTAGGACAGGCATAATGTGACGCGCGGCTCGTGGCGAAGGATGAGACACGGGATCCTTGCTTTTCGTAACAGACGTCACTTTAATCAACATATATTGCGCAATAGCGCACGGAGAACAGAGATACACACACAGCAACGTGTAGACTTTAGACAACGACGAGCACAGGACACTGCGCGAACGCACATTAAGTAGACAAACCACATTAGCCCCACGTGATGACGAGACTAGGCACAGGTGAGACGGATAATCACTAGACGGAACCACCACCACCACGAGTATCCACAGACGCAGACGATGACACGCGGACTACGTGAACACACGCCCAAAGGGGAGGGGCCGGGGTCCTCAACGTGACAGACGCCCCCTCCAAGGGCACTACCCGTCCCGGGGTGCCAACAGGACCGAGTGCCCCGAACCCACGCTGATGGGCGGATTCGACGCGCTCAGTCCTGCGTCTGGGAGGTGACTGCCCTTGGCGAAGCGTCCCTCACGAATCGCCTAGCACACCCTCCCTGGGAAGACGGGGGAAAAGACGTTAGACACACTCAACGGAACAGATACGAACACACACACTGGTACATTAACACATAGAGGAACAAACGGGAATAGGGGATTCGGCACACATACGGGAAGACTGACGAACACTGGCACAGACAAACACATAACGGGCGCCAGGCTTGGCGCCAGGAGGAGCGCGAGTAGAGGAGAGAGATCCGGCGCTGCTGGTGCTGCGTTGGGCAGTCTCCCTCCTGCCTTCGCTGCGATCCCTCCACTGGGTGCAGCGCGGCTGGCGGACGTGCCCGGAGCAGCGCGGCGGGCTGACGTGCCAGGAGCAGCGCGGCGGGCTGACGTGCCAGGAGCAGCGCGGCGGGCTGACGTGCCAGGAGCGCCGGGGCTGGCGTACGCGCCTGGTGCATCGCGGCTGACGGACTGACCGAACGGGCCGTGTGGGTGGTCCCCTTCGGTCTCCATTTCCTCCTCTTCCTCTTCTCCCCGGCTCCGGGCTGCCACCCCGGGAGCAGTCCATAGCACTGTCTCTGGAGCGAGCGGAAGAGGGCGTCCGCTTCCCTCTTACGGTCTCCGCAGACCTCTCTGAGGGGGGAGGGCTCTCTTCTTCCTCCGTAGTATAGGAGCCCTCCTCCTCCTCACCCTTCTCTGCGGTGCGAGAGGGGCACACGGGCGGAGGGAGGTAATCCTCGTCCTCCGATTCTTCCTCCGACTCCGCCTCCTCCCTACCGTAGTCCACGGTGGAGGCGGAGTCCTCTGACGGAGGGTATTCCTCTTCCTCCTCCTCTCCACCGTAGTCCACGGTGGACGCCTCGCCCACCGACGAGGGGTAGTCCTCTCCCTCTCCCCCGTAGTCAACGGTGGAGGCGTCGTACAGCGACGGAGGGTAGGCTTCCTCTTCCTCCTCATCGGAGTTCTCCTCCCCGAACCCGCTCTCTGGGGTGGACTCGGTGGCTCCAAAGACACACGAGCCCACCCTCAGCGGCGAGAGGGCGCGGGGAGGAGACGGGTGTCTGGCCAGCCAGACCTTAACCGCCTCCTGTCGGGGCACCACCGCCCACTCGGGGCTGGACGCCTGTTTAGCCATCCTCAGCAGGTCGGCGCACTGCGGGTCCCGATCCAGCTGCTCCGACGTCGGCGTGGCGTCGCACTGTGGCGGTGATTCCCTCTCCTCCTCAGGTGGCGTCCCTGCCTCGTAAAACTCCGGGACGCTTACCCGTAGGGGCGAGAGTCCCCGGGAAGGCGAGGGGTGCCTCTCTTGCCACACTCGGACCGCTGTCTGGCGGTATTCCCGTGCCAACTCGGGAATAGCGGTCTCCCGGGCCGCACACAGCAGGTAGGAGCATTCCGGATCCTGCTGCAGTTGCGCCAGAGTCGGCGGACCTGTGCGGGGTGGGCGAGGAGATGGAGAGCGGTGATGCCGCTTACTGGGCTTCTTGCCCTTCTTTTGCTTGCCCTTGTAGCCTGGCATGCTTTCTAGGTGTCTCAAACGGCTCGTCGTTCTGTGACGCGCAGCTCGTGGCGAAGGATGAGACACGGGATCCTTGCTTTTCATAACAGACGTCACTTTAATCAACATATATTGCGCAATAGCGCACGGAGAACAGAGATACACACACAGCAACGTGTAGACTTTAGACAACGACGAGCACAGGACACTGCGCGAACGCACATTAAGTAGACAAACCACATTAGCCCCACGTGATGACGAGACTAGGCACAGGTGAGACAGATAATCACTAGACGGAACCACCACCACGAGTATCCACAGACGCAGACGATGACACGCGGACTACGTGAACACACGCCCAAAGGGGAGGGGCCGGGGTCCTCAACGTGACACATAATAATAAGCATTATGCTTCTGCCTGTGCCTTTTCAGTCATTATGTTGACAAGGTTTGTCATGCTGATCTTTGTATTATGTGATGATTATTTGACTGAATAAAGAATTATCATCATCATCATCATCCCTCTTCCACTCCAGCAGAGCTCCACCAGGGCTGGTCACCTCAAGTCCCTGTGTCAACTAGAACAGTTTGTAGGATTCTGTCTCGAAATAGCCTCCATGGTCGAATCAGTGCCCAGAAGCCAGCACTAAACAAAAGGCAGGTAAAAAACCATGTGGCATTTGCCAGAAAGGCCCACAGCCTGCTAAACGGATGGACGCTGGAAAAGTGGCAGAAGGTGGATTTCTCAGATGAATCTTCAGTTGAATTACACCAGTATTCAGTTGAATTACACACTGGAGCCCGTATGGATCCAAGATTCACCCAGAAAACAGTCAAGTTTGGTGGTGGAAAGATCATGGTCTGGGGTTACATTCAGTATGGGCAGTGATGTAGTCCTAAAAAAATAAGTGGGGGGTCGTTTTTGGTGTAGCGATTCTAAATTGTTAAGCGGGGGGGGATTGTAAGTTGTTGAACGGGGGGGAATCGATCGCCAGGAGTTGGTGAACTATTACCGCATCATGTATAAACCTAGCGTTTGACGTAACAGTCTCTGCAAGAGCAACATCCAGTTAAAATAAGTGGGGGGTCGCTGTTCCCCCGCTACACACTCCCACTACACCACTGAGGGGGATGCATCCCCCCTGTTAAAATAAGTGGGGGGTCGGCGTCCCCCCGCGACCCCCCCACACTACACTCCTGAGTATGGGGGTATGCGAAACATTTGCAAGGTGGAAGGCAATATCAATAGCCTAAAATATCAAGAAGTATAAGCTACATCTTACATTCCCAATCATAAAAGGGGTCAAATTTTGCAGCAGGGTGGTGCTCCATCTCATACATCCATCTCTACATCAAAGTTCCTTAAGGTGAAGAAGATCAAGGTGCTCCAGGACTGGCCAGCCCAGTCACCAGACATGAACATGAGCATGTTTGGGGTAGGATGAAAGAGGAAGCTTGGAAGACAAAACCAAATAATTTGATGAACTCTGGGAGGCATGTAAGACTGCATTCTTTGCTATTCCTGATGACTTCATCAATAAATTGTATGAATCATTGTCGAACCGCATGGTTGCAGTCCTTCAAGCTCGTGGAAGTCACACAAAATATTAAATATGGCACTAATAGCACCACAACGTTATTCACCAGTGTTATGAAGCATATATTTGTATATGAAGTGAATTATTTGTTTGATTTTCCCCTTACTTTCTGTGGGCGACAAAACTTTTGTCTTGCCAAAATCTGACCTTTCTGTGTTCATTAAATGATCAATATTTCTGCAGTAAAGCAAATTTATTTTCGTAAATTAAATCTCATTTGGGAGGGTTTCAGCTTTCATATGAGTAATTTCTAAAACCAATTGATGAAGTTAAAGTCAGGTTATAAGCTTTTGTTTCCACAACATGGATAAGCAACAGAACTTATGTCAGGGACTGTATACCTGCAGATTTATAGTGCACAGCATCAGAGACGTTTGACCTTCAACACTCGAATGAAGACACGTTTTTTTTTATCACAAACCCTCTATGAATCACATTATAAAACAGTAAAATGCTACTTTCCAACATACCACAGTGAGACTGTTTAAAACTTTCAAAAAGATTATATTAAAACATTTCAGAGATATTTAAATGTACAACTACTTGTTCGGATTACATAGATGTGCACTTACATATATTAAAATATTTCTTAGCCAAACCAAGGACATACAAGCTAACAACTAACAAAGCCTACAGATTGTAACAAATAAGCTATAGCATGTAACTTTAAAAAACAAGTCTAGCAGTGTCTACAGAAAGGAGCACACCCATCACATCCAGTTAAAGTCACAATCACCAAGGCCAGGTGGGTGTGAGACTGCTGGACTGCTCTGCGAGGCAGCTCTGTCACCAGTTTTGAAGATGAAGATAAACTGTCCAACCTTTCACAAAGAATCATTTAATGTTTTCAGTATTATTCTCAGCATTAAAATGTAGAAAAGCATTTAATGTTTTCAGTATTATGTGAAGTATGTGCAGACAAAAGGATGGAAGCACTCAACAGAAGCATTTAAAGAAATAAATAAAAACAAAACCAAACCTAGAAGCTACAGCAAAAGAGGGGGTGTGGCTAATGAACACACACCTAAGAAAGGTGTGGACATATGGAACACTGACGAGTGTAAACACAAACGGAAGCAAAGCCCGCGTGTTCACTGCTGTCAAACGCCAGGAGCCGTCAGCAAAGGGACGTTGCAAAGGTACCTTGATACGTATCTACGTGGGTTCTGCAGTCAAACCTGGCAAATTGCAGGACAATTGCTTCTTACAAAAACAAATTGAGTAGCAAGCACGCTGTCAGGGAGAGAGTTCGTTTGTACAGGCACGCCTCGCTGACATGTACCAGAATTCACCTCACATGAACTTGACATGCTATACGAAACATCTACTGCTGCCACAAATAGATCTCTCACATTATCACTATAACACATACACTACATACACTACACTACATACACTACAGCTACAAACACTACAGCTACATAAGTTGCCCACATGCTGCTGACATCAATAACTTTCATAATAGTTTTCATAATTCACGAACAGCTGTAGCATGTTTCTGTGTCCATAAATCATTACGTTATATATGGAGTCATATTCACTGTTCTTGTCGAACTGTCTTTATAAAGAAGACAACTCGACAACAGTTGTCTTGTCGAGTTCTATCAAGTTGTGGCATTATAAATGATGATGCATTACTGTATCACTGTATTTCTTAAACCCTAACAAACTAAATAAGGACGTAAGGGTGCATAAACCAGGGTGCGACAGATAAAGACATGAAACTCAACCTGCAGTGACAAAGACATCCAGGAGTTGATATTCAGTAAATACAAATATGTGTGTCAGTCAGTCCTGCGTCAGTGCTGTTCAGAGGCGTTTAGACAGAACAGCACCAGTGCTCTTCCTCCGAGTTGCTCAGGGACTTGTGATCTCCTCTCACTCCAGGTCTTCCAGCACAAGTTCGTTCTGCATCTGTCCATTACATAAGCTCCTCCTCTCCACAGAAACCCTCCTCTCATCCAAATGCCCGTCCACGAACACCCGATTCCGTTTCCATGCCCCTTTCTTGCGGCCTGTTTCCATGGCAGCTGCGGCAGATGGTTGGGGCAGCGTCTGCACCAGGCACAGGCCAAATTTGAATGCTGCCTGGAAGCCTCGGCGGAAGTTCTCGTTGAAGTATCCATAGACGATGGGGTTGATGCTGCTGTTGAAGAAGGCCAGCCAATGTGCGAAAGGGTACACATAGACGGCCAGCACGTCCAGCTGACTGGAGCTCATGTTCCCATAGTCCGTCAGCAGAATGATGATCCACAGAGGAAGCCAGGACACGGTGAACAGCAGAGCCACCATCAGGAGCATGTTAACCACACGGATCTTCCTGCGGTTGACACGACGGACTTCGTCTTGGGGCTGTCCGCCCCGGATGAGGGCCGGAGAGGTGAAGAGCTTGAGGGCGATGCGTGTGTACATGATAGCAATGAGTGTCACGGGCACCAGGTAGATGTGTGAGAACAGCACCATGGTGTAGACTTTCCTCATGCTCTGGTCTGGCCACGCCTCCCAGCATGTGTACAGCGGATATGTGGAGTTGTCCCGGTCCACCATGAAGTGAAAGGCATCGTGGGAAACGGTGAGTGTAATGGCTGAAGGACACATGATGATGATGGCCAGAGCCCAGATGAAGGTGATGGTGATGATGGCCTGACGAAGGGTGAGTTTCTGCTGGAAGGGATATACGATGCAGCGGAACCTGGGAGACACCACAGACAACACATTTACATGTACATAAACATTTTCACGTACATAAACATTTACACATACATGAACATTTACATGTAAATAAATATTTACATGTACATGAACATGTACACATACTAGTGGTGGGCCGTTAACTGCCCACCACTAACACATACATAAACATTTACACGTACATAAATATTTTAGGCATGTTTTATACTGTCCTTTAGGTTTAGATTACTGTAGATAGCAATAAAACGTAAAAACATTTAAATGCCAGCATAATCAAATAATACAAAGTACACATAATTAACACCTAAAACATCCACATAGAACTAGACAGATAGACACTATATGACCATGAACCACTTGAAAGCAAAGCAGAAAAAAGGAGCTTTAACCTACATGCCTTTTACATCACACAGACAGTCACAGGCTTGAAGTCTATTATACTTACAATAACTGGTACTCTATAATCAGACTTATACTCAGTACTCTATACTCAGGTGACGCAATCTCTGCCCTGTATAAATGCGAGAATCTTCTTGACATTGCAAGGTCTCATTACCTTTGTTAGCTGTGCGTGATTTCTGTAGCACGTACAAAATATAAGAGCTGCTTTACACAGTCACCTGTTTTAGTGGTTTAATTACTGCTACAAGTAGCTAATCATCCATAGCAACAGTGAAGCGAACCTGTTCTTAAATGTGAACCTGTTCTTAAATGTGAATCTGTTCTTGTCACGGTCACAGCTCCGGACCCTTCCCTGTGGGCGTGTCATTATGTCGTCTGCGTGCAGTTATGTCCATGTTTGTAGTTCCGTGGGTGTGGGATGTTTGTGAGCGTGTTCGTAGTATCACCCGTGCCTTGTCCCGTGATCACTGGGGAACAAGTTAATCACCTATTTAATGTGCGTTCGCGCAATGTCTCGTGCTCGTCTTTGTCTAAAGCTTGTGTCGTGTGAGTGTGCCTGTGCGAGTGCTTGCGCGATCCGCGCCGCACTCTGTTGATTGTTCACTAAAATAAACGTTATATGTTGACGTTACCCGCTCGTTGTGCCTGCCTCATCCCACCGTAACATAAAGACGAGCCGACAAGATGCCGGGATACGCGCCAAGGAAGAAGAAGGGCAAGAAGAAGGGCAAGCGTGGCCATTCGTCCTTCCCTGCTCCTGCCCGAGGAGCGTTCATGGTGGAGGGATCCTTCCCCCCTGCAGAATTGGAGGATGAGGGGCCAGTGTTTATGAGTACAGGTGCGTGGGTGCAGACCCCCCCGGAATTCGAGTTCGGGAGTGACGAGTCAGAGGAGGGGGATAGTTTCCCGTCTTCAGGAGGCTCGGAGGACGAGAGCGAAGCCAGCTTCGTTCCACCCAAACACTCCGAATCTCCCCAGACAGACGAAATCAGCCCTCTGCATGCGGTGAGCTCCGTCCCCACGGAGGGTTACAGTGAGGAAGAGGGCGAAGACGTCAACCCTACTCCATCAGTCTACTCGGCGCCAACCGAGTATTACGGTGAAGAGGAGCCAGACGTCAGCCCCACTCCTTCCGTTTACTCGGCGCCAACCGATTATTACGGTGAAGAGGAGCCAGACGTCAGCCCCACTCCTTCCGTTTACTCTGCGCCAACCGAGTATTACGGTGAAGAGGAGCCAGACGTCAGCCCCACTCCTTCCGTTTACTCGGTGCCAACCGAGTATTACGGTGAAGAGGAGCCAGACGTCAGCCCCACTCCTTCCATTTACTCGGCGCCAACTGAGTATTATGGTGAAGAGGAGCCAGACGTCAGCCCCACTCCTTCCGTTTACTCGGCACCAACTGAGTATTATGGTGAAGAGGAGCCAGACGTCAGTCCCCCTTCATCCGTATGCGTGCCTCCCGCCGAGACCGACAGCGAGGGCGAGGAGGCAGCGGGCTCTTCCGCCTCTATATGTTCAGAGGGGACGGTGAGGTCCGAGAAGAGTGGCCGGCCGGAGGAAGAGACTCGGTCTACCTCAGAGGCAAGCAGGATGGTGTGCTCGCCCTACGTCACATCAGACGAGGCGATGTTGCACAGCCTGGGCACCTCTGAGGAGGAAGAGGTGATGGAAATGTCGGGGGGTGAGGAGATGCTGCCCCGGAGAGCGCAAGAGACCCGTAGCCCGAGGGTGTATTATGGGGTGCACTCTGAGACACCTCGTACCCCGGCCGGTGAACGGCGTCGGGCAAACCCGCCGCCAGCGCCCAGGAAGAAGCCAGACGCGCCCAAAGCGAAGCCAGCGGGCGCGCCCTCGCCTGGAGCTCCAAGCAGCGCTGCGCGCGCGGGAGGATCGGTCCCGAGAACCGGGGGGACTCCGCCCCTGGTTCCGCCTGCAGCCCTGGGAGGGTTCGCGCCGCTGGCCGCGCTCTTGCAAGCAGGGAGCGCGATCTCCTGGCTGCCCGTGCCTGTGTGTTTGTCAGTCCCGTTGTTTATCCCTAATTTCCTTTTCCCTCTTGTGCCCCTTGTGTTTCATGTACCTGTGTGTGTGATTGTGAACGTGCCTGTGTTGAATGTATTTTCCCCTGTCTTCCCAGGGAGGGTGTTCTAGAGCTGTCCGCGGCGGTTCCCACCATCGGGGGAGACGGCTCTCAGGGGATCGTGAGTCCGGCGGCTCCGGACCTGCCCGTTGGTGTAGGTTCGGGGCTTTCCAGCTGCGCGGGACGGTCCGGGAGTAGCGAGCCCCTGGTGGAAGGTTCTGTCACGGTCACAGCTCCGGACCCTTCCCTGTGGGCGTCATTATGTCGTCTGCGTGCAGTTATGTCCATGTTTGTAGTTCCATGGGTGTGGGATGTTTGTGAGCGTGTTCGTAGTATCACCTGTGCCTTGTCTCGTGATCACTGGGGAACGAGTTAATCACCTATTTAATGTGCGGTCGCGCAATGTCTCGTGCTCGTCTTTGTCTAAAGCTTGTGTCGTGTGAGTGTGCCTGTGTGAGTGCTTGCGCGATCCGCGCCGCACTCTGTTGATTGTTCACTAAATAAACGTTATATGTTGACGTTACCCGCTCGTTGTGCCTGCCTCATCCCACCGTAACAGTTCTTAAATGTGAATCTGTTCTATATGTAAACCTGTTCTTAAATGTGAAGCTATTCTAAAATGTGAACCTTTTCTAAATGCGAACCTGTTATTAAATACGTGTCAGAAAGAGCAGCGAGATTCACCTCTCTATAGCAATAGCCACGAGTGTGAAGACCGAGGCAGATACTGAAGCACCCTGTACCAGACCACCCATCTTACAGGTCACCTCATCGAAGGGCCAGCCTGGAGTCAGACAAAAGTGTCAGACCATGGGGTGAGACAGAAGGGTCAGATCATGGGGTGAGACAGAAGGGTCAGATTATGGGGTGAGACAGAAGGGTCAGACCATGGGGTGAGACAGAAGGGTCAGATCATGGGGTGAGACAGAAGGGTCAGACCATGGGGTGAGACAGAAGGGTCAGATCATGGGGTGAGACAGTGGGATGAGACAGTAGGGTTAGACACAGCATAATCAGAGCACTGGAATTTATAGTCGCAAGATTCTTCCCTGATGGTTACCTGGCAACTAGTTCCTATGAGCTGCTGTTTACTTGTTGTTATGGACATAATGTATAATTAATTAATTAATGTGAACAGCTTTGCTGTTACTGTTTTTCTGGCCAAAGCAGAGTGCTCCTTACTGTATCTGCAACTAAGCAAGAAAAATATCAGATACATGTGAAGTAGCAATTATCCAGCCACCCACCGCAAACCCCCCCCCCCCCCCCACCCCACCCCTATGTACAGCAATGTCAATAACAGCATAACAGATCTGCTGCTCCACACCTGCACTCACCTGTTATTAGGTTGTCAGCTAGTGTGATGGGCAGGCAGAAGATCCCCACCAGCAAGTCGCTGATGGCCAGGTTGAGGATGAAGATGTTGGTGACTGTCCTCATCT
The DNA here is from genome assembly GCF_052324685.1 of Brachyhypopomus gauderio. Lineage (NCBI taxonomy): Eukaryota > Metazoa > Chordata > Actinopteri > Gymnotiformes > Hypopomidae > Brachyhypopomus > Brachyhypopomus gauderio. The sequence continues at coordinate 23,631,934 of NC_135213.1, forward strand.
GCTTGTTCTTCAGTACGGTGAAGCACACCAGCAGGTTGCCCACCATGCAGAGGAAGAAGATGAGGAGGTACGCGAGGATGAAGATGGTTGCCACTGCTGGAGAGTGCTGGTAGTAGGAGGAGAAGGTGTAGCTGCTGGCGGCTCGCTGGAGGTCGCTGGCGTTCAGGGGGACGCACCCAGAGCGAGGTACAGCAGGCTCCTCACCAGTGGGCAAAGTAGTGAGCTCTGAAAGCCAGACCATGCGGAGAAACAAGGAGAAGACAACCTCCCTCTCATAAGTGCTTCTCTTGTAAGGCGGTAGTGCATCCAAACATCTGTGGTCATGCAGAAAAATAAAGAGTGTTTTGTTGGTCTTTCTCAAATGTGGGAAACATTAGTAATGACTGATAGAACCTTTAAAACATCATTCTTTTACAGCCTGAACTAACTGTCCTGAGTGAATCAGCGTGACAGCAGCGACGGTAAGATAAAAGTATGAATCACAGAGGGACATCACTCCTACTATGATGTAAATGTCTTGCATATTTCTGTAAAGTTCAATTCTGATTAATGTGTTATGCTTCTCTATTGTATGAATAATCTAGTGTAGGATCTCATGTAGGATCTAGTGTATGAATCACTGACACTAATTATGATCACTAATCACTGGGACCACAATCACTAATCATAACTACCAATCACAGACACGTATCACAATCACTAGTCACAGGGGCCAATCACCAGATTTTGATTAAGCCCTGCTGTGGTAGATTTGGTTTAGAACAGGAACAGAACCAACAGCTTCAGCACCAACAGGGAGAGCACCAACATTACCAGCTGTTTCTGGACTCCTTTGTCTTCTCATTATATGTTTAATGGCAGAGAGGCAGAGAACCGTGCAGCACTACTGCATCCTGCTATCATCATCCACTGTAATAGTGAGCAGCCTGGGCCTCTAAGAGCTGAACACTCATGAAACACTCCTGCAGCTTCACCTGAGAGCACTTTTTTGCTGATTAACAGTGAAAGTCATTTTCACAAAGAGCTCTGTGGGTCTTCAATACTTTTCTCTAGATCTTAGCTGGTTAGCTTGACAAGTCTGACATTTTTGGTAAATGTAATCTTGCATCAGTGAGAGAAAGGAAGGAGAGGAGAGGAGAGGAGAGGAGAGGGGATGGACTGATGAATTCCTGGATAAACATTTCTCAATGGAAGATGAGGAAGATGGGCAGTCATGGCCTGGCGGTTAGGGAACTGGTCTTGTGACCGGAGGGTCGTGGGTTCGATTCCCAGACCTGAGCCCATGACTGAGGTGCCCTCGTGCAAGGCACCTAACCCCAACTGCTCCCCGGGTGCCGGGCTAGGGCTGCCCACCGCTCTGGGCACATGTGATCCACAACCCCCTAGTAATCACTAGTGTGTGTGTGTGTTCTAACTGCACAGATGGGTTAAAAGCGGAGAACAAATTTCAATTGCGGTGTAAAAATCACAATTGACAAAATATGGCACAAATAAGCCAGATCTCTGTCATTTCTGTAATATCTGTTTTTGAAGTTAGACTGTGAGCACACACCCCCCTCCCGTGACATTTACTAATGTCCATGTTGTCTGAGCATGGAGAGGGGGCCGTATGTCACACACTATCTCTACAGCTACTTCTTATGCAGGAAGAATACTTTCCTTTGGAAGAGTTTCTTTTTCATAGCTTAATTTTTTTCAGACTTTATTTAACTGGCTGTATCATAGCTTTGACTGACATTAATTAGGGTTCCACACTATGGAATGGTAGCCTCCACTTCTGTAGTTACTGAACTAACGATAGTCTATAATACAGCTCTGGTGCTATCGTGTTCTTCTGGGTGTCTCCCTCTGCTGGTGCACCTGAGGGTCTGCAAGCACACATTTCAGTCTTATGGCACTGCTTTTCTGCTGAGGTCTATGGGGCTTTGTTAAATTAATTAACGAATTAAGTAACCAATATTCAATCAATAATTCAATCAAACACATGAATCAGGCATTTCTGAGTACGGGAAACACAGCACTGTGTTGTGCGTTGAGTTGCGAGAACAGAACATAGCTATAGGGAAAAAGAGTTGTTGCCTGAACCGTAGAGTCGTAGAGTCTGTTTGGATCTCTCGAGCATTTTCCACGACAGAACGTCAAGAAAGTACATTTCAGTTCAGAGAAAACCACACAAGATCTACACTTACTGGCCACTAAATGATATGATTCATTATGTCTGATTGCTGGTTTCACATTCACAGGAGATCGTCAATAAGCTTTTAAAGGAAACTAATCCGACACTACTACACGGAGCGCAGTACGTTGCGAGACTGGGGACAATGGGCACGCGCGCTCATGTCTAATGACCAATACTAATATTTAACCAATCAAACAACGTTATGTACATTGATGTCAATTTACCAAATCAGCAATCTAAATAAAACACATAATAATCTTTAACTAATTATTTATCATTTTGCATAATTTAGGGTCGATGTTCCAATGACCAAAATATGTTTAAACAGGTAAACAAGTTATTTGTTTATCTATATACTGTTATTCAGGGGCGAGGCTAGGGTATTTTTAGTGGTGCTAGAGCACCACCGTGAAGTTGCTCAGCACCCCCTGGCTCAACACATTTTTTAAATATTATATTATGCAAAAACCTTGCTCTGTACCTGCGCAATACTTTGGTATTGTGCCTCTGTGAGCACTGGGGGCTGGGCACCCCTAAAGACCAGATCCTAAAATCGCCCCTGCTGTTATTTATTCTACAGCTATAACAAGCACGCGCTAGTAGCTCTCCCCGCTGCTGAAGTCACGTGTCAAACTCCCGGACTTCACCCGAGGCTCTACTACAGCTACCGGACAGGTTTGCAGCTTTGGTGGATCCTAACACAAAGCCTATTATATTTGTCAGTCATCTCCAAGATTACTCTTTCAAAGTCATCCAGGTTGAGAATGACGATGAATTGTAGACTCTGCAGAAGTGCAGCTGACGAAAAGCTAACTGTATACTGAAACATTATAGTTGTGGTAATTAATGACGATCGGTCAATTATACATTTCTTGAAATAACAGACCGGTAGCCTATGCGACAAGATTTGCCATGTCATTGAAAATAAATCAGACAATCCAGAATCACCGATCAGAACGCATATAACTAAATATAAACACACACACAATCCTATAATAATACATTAATACAGTGCCGACAAAACACTCAGTAAGCCTGCAGCCTTTGAGCCTCCCATATGGTACTGCACTATGGGAACAGTATTTAATTGGTAGTGAAAACTACCTTACCTTGATCAGCGTTGTAATCTTCCATTTCTCCCGTTATAGTCTTGCGTATTAATTGTCTATTTAACTAAAACTATTTCAGAGCACGCGCCTATTTATTCTTCAACTTTGATCAGTGCGGTGACGTTTTTCGCGTTACCTAAACCTAAAACGTCCGTTAGTGGGTCATGTGGACGCCAACAGTTCACAAAACTAACTAAACTCGAGGGGACACCTCTTAAATACAACCATCATTCGCCTCTGCTTTGTTATAAACTACGCTGTAGCGTGGGTCATACCAAACGGCGCAGTCTCGTCTGAGCTGCCGGGATGCTGTTAAAATAGATACACCGAGAGAGAGAGACAGAGTGGGTGGAGTGAGAGAATTTTTATTACTTTTAACTAAACATAAATAAATAAATATAAATAGTTATACAGCTGTATTAGGTCATAAACTGGACATACTGAACTGTGAATTCTGCTGGGTATTCGCGCTAGTCTGGTCGGCGTGCGTGGCAGATTTTTGTTAGTGAAATAAATGACGAACTGGTGTGGCGTGTTTGTACACCACGACACTAAGAGGCGCTGTGGCACCGTCACTCAAATTCCACTTAAACGTTCATACGCGAACTGTCACGAAACGATGTGTACGGGAGGCGAAGCGATTTTTTGAGGAGTTCGTACAGCATTCAAAGAGATACAGAGAACAAAAACAATGCCTACTCGACTTGGTGCGCAAGTTCATGCATGTGCAATCACGGACTGATCTCATTTGGATTTCTGCATTATTACTTCTAAAATTCACGTTCTCTAGGTAACAGAAGAATAAATAGTGTTATTTAACAACCAGCAAATAGAATTCCCACATCTTGCAGCTACTGATGATGAAAAATAACATCTTTCAAAATTACACAAAGCTCCCAGTGTGGCGACCCAGGACAGCTCCTATTGAATAGTGTTTGTTTTCATGAGTTTAGTGTTGGAATGGGGGTGACATGTAGCTAGCAGGGGAGGAACTTGTGCTCTCTTGAGAATCACTCCTGAGAGTCACTCCTGAGAATCACTACTGCCCAGGATGCCCAAGACCACCTATGTGGTTCCATGTCAGTGCCAGATTACTGCATATAATTTACTGCTTCCCATCAAACACAATCTCACCCTGACATGTCTTCCACCCATTACCAGAACAATGAGTTTGAATCTGTGTAAAGGAAAGTCTAAGTCATGGTTTCTTTCTGCAGCATAAAAATCAAATGACAGTCAAGCAGCACAAAAGCAATTATGCAAAACACAGCAAAGAATCAATAACTTGATGACCCAAACACTGTATATTCTGGGTTTTATAATCACAGATTTGCATCAATCCAACTTGAAAGACATATTGTGTGCACAAAACACAAAACAATTGATAAAGAATAACTAGAAGAATTAACTTTTTGTAATTTTTCTTACATAAATGACCTGGATTGTTCAAGCGTTTTATTCCCAGTAAAAATCTTTACCAGACTGTCAATCAGATATTTATCAGACGGTCAGTCAGATATTTATCAGACTGTCAATCAGATATTTATCAGACTGTCAATCAGATCTTCATCAGATTCTGTTGTGCATGCAGTTTGGTACTTAATGCGTCAGACACTATGTCCACACATACATTCATTCTGTTTATCAGTCCACAAACCTTCTGAGTACACCTCTCACCTCCTTCTCCTGCATACACACACACACACACACACACATTCATATATATTTCTGAGTAACCTTTCACCTCCCTCTCCTGCACACACACACACATACATATATTCTTCTGCATCTAACATCAAAATGCAACTACAGTCACTAAAACAAAAGAAGCACATATGCAGCAGGCGAGTTTTTATCCTGACCCACCTCCTACACTTCATCTTTCAGAAACTAATTTACTTTCTGGGTAAGGTTTTTGGATGGAGTTGGCCAACATCTGTATTACTGACCTCTGTTATTGATGAGATTTACATTAAAGGGTAGTCTTGAATTAAGTATATATCTCTTGTAGGTGCCAGTCATAGTTAGCTGGCTAAGGTAGTGTGTACTGAGACAGGTAGTGTGTACAGAGACAGTGATGTTTTACTTATAATGCTGTAGCCCCTTCATCCCAACACTGAGAGGGGCCAGGCTACTATAGGACCACCCATGTAATGAAAACCAGAAATGTCATTGGTCAGATTTCCTGTTATTCCTTAAATAAATAAACATTACAGAACCATTCACAATACCAGCATCAGGTCTCTACAGCCAAATTGAGGTCTACTGTTAGAAGTACATCCTACATCCTATATAAATTATTCTTTATTTATTTGCTTTTTATTCTAAAAAGTCTGAATCTGATTACATTATTTTCCTCTCCATGTTTATGTGATACCTTTTCTGAAGGGTTAGGAGGGCCTGATTGCACACAACTTAAACATAGTATCCCTATAGTATCCCTATAGCATCCTATTTCAGTTTTATATCAATCTATATTTGAATGCTGGACCAAAAGACATTCCTTGCACATCTGGTACTTGGTGCATAAAAATGATTATTAATATATAATAATATAATGAGCTAATGGCAACATGGCATCCAGCACCATGCACAGGAACACTAGCCCATTTTAAAGCATGAGCTTGGCAGCCATTAGCCAGAGGAACAGAAACAGTACTTATGATCACACTGAAGAACAGCAACAGCAAGGCTGATACAAACGGCGCAGGTACACACAAGACCATTACGTACCACATAACAGCAGACAACCACACACACACACAGAGGGAAACAACTGGGTGGGTGAGGTATCAAGATGGGTAGGAATGAAACAGTGAAATAATACATTTGATTATATGAGAAGGTGTGTGTATGTGTGAGTGTGTGCATGTGTGTGTGTATATATGTGTGTGCGTGTGTGTGTGTGTGTGTGTGTGTGTGTGTGTGTGTGTGTGTGTGTATGTGTGTGTGTGAGAAAGAGAGAGAGAGAGAGAAAGACTTGATTGATTATGTATATGTTGACTCAGCATGCAGTACCTGTAATGAAACCTTCACTTCTACAGCTAGTACACTAGCTACACTTCACCTTCAATACTGGTCTAATACTTCAATACAGGTTTAATACTTCAATAGTGGTTTAATACTTCACCTTGAGTACAGGTCTAATACCGTTCTAATACAGGTCTATTATTTCACCTTCAGTACAGGTCTAATACTTCAATAAAGTTCTAATACTTCACCTTCAGTACAGGTCTAATACTTCAATTCTGTCTGCTGCAGGCCAAGAGAGAGCAGACAGAGGTGTGATGAGATTACTCTTGTCACGGTACGGCGGCCCCCTACTGGTCGCCCCCGTCTACAGCAGCAGCTCGTCCTGTGGGTGTGGTGTTGTGTTCGTCCCTCAGGTGGGCGGAGCCCGCGATCCGTCTCACCTGAGGGTCATTTGTTCATCTATATATGTCTTGTCTTTGTACCAGTTGAGCGCTGGTTATTATATCCTTAATTCGGATCAGTTCACGGGTTTTGGTTTGCGCACTTTTCATATTAAACCATCCTTTTTCCCTGAGACTTGGCGTGATCGCTTCCATTTATTTTCGCTCACCCTGCCCGTCACAACTCTAATATGCCATCTAGCTCCTGTAACTCACAAGGTGCAATAGGTCAAACATGGTGAACACTAAGGTTGAGGGTCAGCTTTCCAGGGAACACATACTTGAAATGTCACTCTGGTTAAGAATGTTTGTCAAATGCTTTAAATATAATATTTAATTATTTACATCATGTATTTGTATATGCTCTTAACAGGTGTGCAGAGGGTATCAGGAACCCAGATTAAGGGTTGGGGTCTAATTACATGGGCAGTAAAGGCCACACCCACTGCCCTATCGCATGTGGCTGCTGTCCAGGGTGCTGAATCAGGACACTTTCCCCAAACACGGCCACACTTCAGTGACAGTAAATATTCATGGCTTCTCTAGGCCAGTATTCAACCAGTTTTCTGCAGGCCCCTGGTGGTCCTTGACATGTTATCCAGTTTAACTACTGAAAATACTTTATCATTTTGTTCAAAAAATCTAAACAATATCAGATGAATTAATTATCTAGCACAAGCAGATATCTATACCCACCCCCATCCCCCCCCCCACCCCTGTCACATACGCACACACACACACACACACACACACATGCATACACACACTGGGTCGCAGACTACAGATTGGCCTGAATTATGGTCCATGGGGCAAAATCCTATTTCTATATTTGAATGCTGGACCAAGAGACATTCCTTGCACATCTGGTACTTGGTGCATAAAAATGACAACCAGTTGAAAACACCTGCTCTGGGCAGAACTGGGCATTGAAGTATATCACTCTCTATCTGGAAGATAACTGCACCAGGAAATAGCATATGCATCTGTTTAGGGTGACTGATGCTTCAGCTGAAGTGAAGCACCCAATTTTCTATTGCTAAGTGTATATCACACAGTCACTTGCTCATGGTTACTGTTACCATGGATATGTATATACCTTTGTGACTTCTAGATGCTTACAGCAGTACATCTTTAACTAATGTATTCACATCAATATTACATGATTGTATATGAAATGTGTAGCAATCCTGTTGCACTGTGGCAACTTTTTTTGGAAGTCTTGGTAAGGTCTTATATATGTGTACTATGTCTCAAAGAGTCTCTTGAGGTTGCAGTGTTTTCAGGGCATTCATCTGCTGATGTTTATTTCATGATTAATCTATGGTGTTTCCTACTGAACCAAGAACAGAGGTCCTACACATTTACTAACTGAAATCCAGGGGCGGACTGGGGAGAGAAAGTGGCCCGGGAGTTCCTGACAGACTGGCCCACTATATTAGTGTGTGTGTGTGTGTGTGTGTGTGTGTGTGTGTGTGTACTGTATATGAATCTATACATGGCACATAGTGTATATGACAGCTTTTATTGTCATATGAACAATATTACTTCCAGCAATAATATGATTACACAGCCATAGTGGCATAACAAAATAACTAACAAACTTAACAACTTGACCCTGACAAAATATAGGGGGAAAACAACTGGAAAGCTACAGAAACCTACATTGTTCACTCAGTGAGTAACCTCTGCAGCTTTTCTTTTTTTCTCCCTCAGTTTTTCAGCACCACCTTTACGTTTTGTAGTTTGTTTAGACCAGGGATGGGCAACTTCTGTGATAAAGAGGGCCAAAATATTTTCAGCACTATCATTGGAGGGCCATATGACCACGCGCTTCAAATAATTGGATATGAAAGACACTACAAATTATTCCCAGTAAGAACACATTTTAAATTATTTCAGATCTGTATGTTTATTGCACCAATATACATCTATTTTCTGCATATAAATGCATTAACATGTCCTTAATAAGCAACAAAGACAACATTTGCTTAATAAAAAAGTCTTCTTCTTTCGGCAATTCCCGTTTAGGGGTCGCCACAGCGGATCAAACTCCTCCATCTGGCCCTGTCCTGAGTGTCCTCCACTGACACACCAGCCACTCTCATATCCTCTACCACTGCATCCATAAACCTCCTCTTAGGTCTACCTCTCCTCCTCTTGCCTGGAAGTTCCATCCTCAAGACCCTCCTACCAATATACCTTTCCTCCCTCCTCTGTACATGTCCAAACCATCTCAATCTCGCTTCTCTAACTTTATCTCCAAAACATGCTACATGTGCTGATCCTCTAATAAACGAATTTCTGATCCTATCCTTCCTCGTCACTCCAAATGAGATTCTCAACATCTTCATTTCAGACACCTCCATCTCCCTCACCTGTCTCTTTGTCAGTGCCACTGTCTCCAGTCCATACAACATAGCAGGTCTCACTACTGTCCTATAGATCTTTCCTTTCATTCTAGCCGACAGCCTTCTATCACAGATCATCCCAGATACTTTATCCCATCCACACCACCCTGCCTGCACTCTTTTCTTTACCTCTTTCACTTCCTCCATTACTCTGTATCCTCGACCCTAAGTAGGTAAACTCGTCAACCTTCACCAAATCAACTCCTTGTACCTGGACCTGTCCACCGTCTGCCCTCTCATTCACACACATGCAGGTTATCTGCACATTTTTAAATCTCAAATTCAATGACTTTTAAGACCTTTTTAATACCTCTCACAAGAAAAAATAATACTATTACTGGGGATTACTGGGCGGTGAACGAACGAGAATTGTTGACAGGGGGGTTGGCGAACGAAAATTGCACTAGGACCCTGGAGCGGTTATTTTCTGCATTAGCGCTAGATTTGGCAAAGTTCACATCGCGCCAGAACAACTGAACAACACACACTTATAATAATTTAATGCCTCCCCTCATAAAATTCCAGACATTTTAAGACATTTTTAGGCCTTGAATATGGAAAACTAAATTTAAGACATTTTAAGACTTTTTAAGGACCCGCGGGTACCCTGGCTCCAGGGTCCTAGTGTTAGATTCCTAGCGTTGGAGTATACGGCCTCAACAACGTCAACAATTTTCGTTCGCCAACCCCCCCGTCAACAATTCTCGTTCGTTCACCGCCACCCCCCCCCCCCCCCCCCCCCCCCCCGTCAACGATGTGGAACACACCTGCATCCCCAGTAATAGTATTATTTTTTCTTGTGAGAGGTATTAAAAAGGTCTTAAAAGTCATTGAATTTGAGATTTAAAAATGTGCAGATAACCTGCCTGGAGCGGTTATTTTCTGCATTAGCGCTAGATTCGGCAAAGTTCACATCGCGCCAGAACAACTGAACAACACACATTTATAATAATTTAATGCCTCCCCTCATAAAATTCCAGACATTTTAAGACATTTTTAGGCCTTGAATATGGAAAACTAAATTTAAGACATTTTAAGACTTTTTAAGGACCCGCGGGTACCCTGACATGTACTCTGTTTTATTCCTGCTCACTTTCATTCCCCTGCTCTCCAAAGCATATCTCCATCTTTCCAAGCTCACCTCCACCTGCTCCCTACTCTCACTACAGAATTTTCCGGTTTGTGACTACTTGTATTAATAAGTGACACAGCTGCTGTATGTTTTCGTAGTCTGGACCGGATTTTCTGGGACAAGTTGTTTTTTTTCTGATCTCCGCTGCATCTCATGTGTTTACAGGCTCAGTCCTCGGCCGCACGCTGAGCAGGTTTGCCTGACTGGAGCGGGGGAGAGGTAATAGGCACCGTTAAACAGCAGCGTGACTATGGGCCGGGGCTGCAGTGCGCGGCAATGGCTCCTCCACGGGCTGAGTTAACACCACCGGTGGCCCACCGGTGGCCAGTCCGCCCCTGCTGAAATCCAATCCAAATGGAATGCAATATTAACTGAACACATCACATGCCGCATGCGTATGTATTATGCTGGATGAAGGATCATTTAGACAGATATGAAATCAAAAAGCAAGTACTCCATTTTGATAAATAAATATTTATTGTAAAATGTCACAAAGGCACAGCAAGAAAGGTTCTGTCACAGAAAACCGCAGCATCAGAGTGAGACAGCTCTCTGAAAGATACTAGAGTCTCTATGATGGAAGATTTGACAAATGAAAATATTTCTGAGCTAGAATTAAATCTTTCTTCAAGTCTGTGCAGACTAGAAGCCATGAAGTTTCTTCTCCAGATGAACCAGTGGTTTTGAATCATCAAACACGTCTCTGCTTATTCCTGAAAGATGATTATCGCACACATGCACTACTCTACCTGGTATTCTACCAGGTGTGGGAGGGGTACCATTGTATGTTCATCCCTACACTGTACTCATGTGCTACACTTTATTAGCGCTCATAGTTAATGTGCATTAAGCATCATGGACAGCTCATGCATTGTGTAGGTGGGGTGTGTATAGTAGGTGTGTGTGTGTGTAGTAGGTGGTTGTGAGGATGTCTGATGCATCCCTATATGTGTTTAGCCAATGTATCAGTTTCAAGTATGTGTGCTGCAGCTCTAAGTGAGGAGATGGAAGTGCTGGGTGCTCAGACAGGAGGAGGAAGCCAGAGGGTTGCCCCGCACATCCACACACTGCAAGGCTGGCATCTCACACAGTCCTTCTATCTGCAGCTCTGAGACACACACACACACACATGACCACCACAGGAACAGAGACAGGGAGAGAATGGCAGGAAGTTTATTGCAGGTGCTACTGGACGTAACTATTGTGGTCATTTATGTGCACTGGAGCATATTAGATCCTGTAGTTTTGTCTTTGTGTGTGTGTGTGTGTGTGTTTGTTAAAGAAACAACCAGACAGAGTGTATTTAATGCAACAACATGAGCTTTCATCTATTTGGAGTTGAATCACACAAGCAAACAATCTAAAGTCCTAATTACACTGTTTACCAGCACTGTAAACCAGTCAGTCCTCAAGTCTTCAATGATACTTGGCTTTTTTGTGAGTGTATATCTTTGTATGTCTTACCTGTGTAGACCCCACCACTATGTAGATGCTCATAACCCTCACCTGCTCTTACCTGTATAGACCCCACCTGCTCTTACCTGTACACACCCTCACCTGCTCTAACCTTTACAGACCCCACCTGCTCTTACCGGTGATCTGGTTGCTCTCCAGGTTGATGTGCTGAAGGGTGCGGACATTCATTAGTTGTTGGGGAAATGTGCTGAAGCGATTCTTTGCCAGGTTGATGCTGACAAGATGCTCCATGTTCCCCACAGCATCAGGGAGCTTTGTGAGCACATTTCCTTCCAAGTCCAGTTCTGTCCAAATTCAGAAACACCAGTCACACCAGACACACAAAACAACACTTAACAAATCCAGCTCATAGCAGCGCATCATATAAGCATAGAGCATTATGGGAAGATGTTGCACCTCTTAACTGGACAAAGGTGGTGAAGAACTTGCTGGGTAAGGCCTTCACCTCATTGTTAGCCAGAGTGATTTTGTGTATGTTATCTGTGCAACTGCGGAGCACTTTGAAGACTCCATCAGGAAAGCTGATTAGCTTGCAGTCTGAGAGATCTAAAGAGAGAGAGAAGGGAAGAGTAGAGACATGGGTGTCAGGACACACACCCTCATCATTGTGCCGTTCATCACTTAACTTCTTTTCTCTGAATCACACAATAACACAATTATGTCTGATCAATCAGGACCAACCACCAAACATACACGGCAAAAATTAAAGTGTGATCTAGAGGCGCATGACTGGTGATTTGTTTTTTTTTTTACAGTCAACAAATGGCTGCACAATGATGCTGATTAAACTGTACGTGTGACCTTAAGCTCCTGGTCTGAAGCCAGTGATTGGTGGCCCATTAAGCCTTAGTATTAAGGAGAGTTTTCATCAGCACGACAATGCCATCTGCAGAACAGTAAAGTAACACGCATAACAATAATCGAACACACAAATTTAGGAGCCCTTGTCTGGGTGCCCCTTACTGTCCTCCCTTGATTATGGTATTTGCAGGAAAACAAGCCCAGGCGTGGTTGTCAGGGTAACCAAACTGGCTTAGATTGTCTTCCATCTACGGGTGTAGAAGGTGCAGCAGCGGTTACCTAGCGTGTCTCTTGCCTCCTCCACTGTCGCATTGATTCTCCTGGCCACGTTTGCCACCGCTTCTCCCATCCTCCTTCAGCTGGCCGTGTCTGAGGGACGATTAGTGTCAGTCTAAAGCACGCGTCTCAGGTATAGGTCAGGTGTTGGGGCAGAAGACGCCTTCTGATTGTCGCCGGCTACTGCACATGCATTGGTTCTGTAGTCTGACCAGAGCCACGAGATCAGACTTGGTTAGGACAAAGAATTACATCACCGTAAAGCTAAAACCACTGAGCGGCCAATGCAACAGGCGGTTATCCAAGCGGGATGGTTTTCACTTGCGAAAGTGAAAGCAATTTATGGAAATCGCGATCGCAATTAGGTTTGTTCATGTTTTATAGTCAATAGTCGACATGAACCTGTCAGGTTAGTAGTGCTAAGCAGGATGTTGCAGTATACTAAGGATATAGCGAGCCGGCGTGTATTTCGGGCTGGGTGAAGACCAAGTGTTATTTTGATCCCAGCGACATGATGTGGGGCTGCTGACCAAACGACAGCTGTGCGCGACAGGTCCGTGGTCAGGTTGCTATATTTAAACAAAACCGTTTGTAGGTGTTTAAACAATATATTCTCTCTTTTATTTTACCATACCTGATCATATCCTAGCCGTTAATTCCGGCCTTACAATTGGGTGCGTGCTATATTCAATTATTAAGAGTTTAATTATTGTACACATCACATTTGCAAGCGACAGCCCCGTAAAGATACGAGCACGCGCGGATGCTTTCTCATTCAAACGCGATCTCACCGTTTTAGTCCCTTCGCTTGTCTTAAAAAATATAATGAATATGGTCTCAAACTCTAATACACACGTTATACACGTGTATGTCGCTGTAACGAACTTTTTTAACCAGCTACCTGTAAATCATAATAGAGCTCAGAAGTATCCGCCCGAACCAAGCGACTCCACTCGCGCTAATGCTGCCAAAGCCGTAGTTTGTCTGAACTGTCGCAAAACACAGGAGCTTGACGGCACCCGGTGTCGTGCTGAAGAAGCAAGATTTTGAAAGTTCTCGAGTTCGGTATAAAATAAAATCTCAACCAAATCAGTCGGAGTGCTGTTAACATATTGTCATTTAAAGATAAACTTAAAAAAACTTTGTATTACATAAAATTCACCCCAAAGTGAAATTAGTGAAATATCAAACGAGACCTGTTATTTTCAGATAACCAAAAGAAGATATGAAACGAACTACTGCATCATAACATTCACTTGTTCCAAGTGTATTTGTAACAGTCGGTTTTGACCACACTAAACTTTACTGTAACGTGTTAACATTTTGTAACTCGTGTCAAATTTTGTAATTGTCATTCTCAGAAATGTTAATAGACAATTTCTGAATGTGTTACATATCTGTTTTGTGTCCATTCCATCCGCCTGCGTCCTCACTTTACACCCCTGTGTAACACTCCCCTCCCTTTACACCCCCTCTGTAACACTCATCTCCCTTTACACATCCTCTGTAATACTCATCACCCTTTACACCCCCTGTGTATCATCCTCTCCCTTTACATCCCCTCTGTAGCACTCATCTCCCTTTACACCCCCTCTGTAGCACTCATCTCATTTTACACCCATGTGTAACACTCCTCTTCCTTTACACCCTTTCAGTAACACTCATCTCCCTTTACACCCCGTCTGTAGCACTCATGTCTCTTTACCACCACCCCCTGCCCCCTGTAACAATCATCTCCCTTTACACCTACGCTGTGATACTCATCTCCCTTTACCAGAGGTGTCAATTCCAGGTTCAGAAAGTAAAAGTCTTCACCAGGATTTTGCTCAGGCTTCCTGGATTGTGTTGATTCCACTAATTTTACCTGGATTGCACTAATTAGAAAATCTAGCAAGCTTGAGCAAAATCCTGGTGAGGACTTTTACTTTCTGAACCTGGAATTGACACCTCTGCACTTTACACCACCTTTGGATTATGCTGATGATGTTTATGCGTTGTTGTTATTTTTCACTCTAACCATATGTGAAATTTATACACTCAGTTGCCTTGGGCATATCAGGAATTCCTCATGTTAGACGACCATAGGGGCAATTACAGATGACAATAGGGGCAGTACAGACGAGGTGGTTCTGTAGAGCTGTATGTTTCTCTTCATTACTCAGTGGAGGGTTTGGTGCAATTTGCGTCTGCTAGAAATACAGCTAGACGTGTGAACTTTAAAAAGAAAAACAGTATCCACCAATAAATACAATAAAATTGAAAATCTGTTCCTATACTGTTTGATGATTGTAAATGTAAAGTAATAAAAAATAACCAATGTGATTGTATCTTCACGTAAGACAAAATGACAAGAATGACAATAAAATTCTTAATTCTTGTGAAAGTCAAGTCTAATTATTGAACAATATACTTTGCTCATGTATATTATCAAATGAGCCTGGTTGCAGTATGAGAGGTCTAGAAACCAGAACACTCTAAATCAGTAATATCGAATAAAGATGGTGTTTATGAGTTTATGTTTAGGTATAGGGCAGGGGTGGGCAAACTTTTTGACTTGTGGGCCACAATGTATTCTAAAACTTGACAGAGGCCGGGTCAGGAGCATTTGGACATGCACTTTAATTTATTATTTTTATACGTTTCAATTAAAGGTGCAAAGTTAATGAAATTAACATTTACTGGAAAAAGATAAATGGAACACTTTCAACATTCAAAACATATTATTACCTAAAGAAATATTGGAGCTCAATAATTTCTAATTGTTTAAAATCCTGCAAAATCATGGACGGATTGTCCTGAGAGATAGACTACATTAAATAACCTGCCTGCAGCAGAAACTAGTAAGGGGTCTTTAAACTGAGAGCGATGTGCGGCATGTTAATTAAACTACTGTAGCCCTGCTGTGAGTAAATGCGCACATTGCGCTTAATTAAAAGACGCTCATCCAAACTTTCCATATGCACTTTTTTCATAACACAGTAGAGAAACTGTCAACCTTTGACCAGTAGGCTTGCTTGCGCACTCGGTGTCCAATTTTCTTTTCTTTAGTCCGCTAATTTTTACAGAAGGGCAAAAACTGCAGTGGGAAAGTTGCACGCCAACAGAGGTCAATGTGTCTGGACTAGTGGGGAAACAAGGATATTACTGGGGAAAGGGTGAAAAGGGGAAATGAATGAAGTTTTGACTATAATTTGGACAAGTTCGGCGGGCCGGATTAAACAGCTTAACGGGCCAGAGTTTGCCCATGTCTGGTGTAGGGACATTCATGCTGTGAGCTGCTTCGGCATGTGAGGGGAAAGAGTGCAGTGAGCAGGAACTGGACTCTCTGTCACATCTGCTGCTGCTGCACTCCCACCTGCACCGTCATATTTTTCGTTTTTGTTAGTATTTCTTTTGGGTTTTTTATTGTATGTTACGGTATCTGGGGATACTGTCTCTGGCAAGTTGGAATGGATCTTCTCATCCAAAGCTTTTCATTGCATTATTGGCCTGTGTTAACCTGCATATGACAATCAAGAATTCAATTCAATTCAGAGATGGTGGAGGTGCAAGCAGAAACTGGGCTCTGATGTGACATGGAGGAGCTAGCAGATGTGGCATCTTGGTTTTATAATCAAAAAACAATGCATAATTTAGCGATCTATTCAATGTAAAATGCACAAAATAAAATGTGCGAAAAGATGTGAAATATTGTTTAGTCACAGACCGAGCTGACAGAGATTAGCCAGCATAGTTTATGACTAACTGCTAAAGAAATTCCTAATAAAATATTAAAAGTCAGAAACATCAAGCAATAAATCATCCAGATGTGAGTTTAAACTTGTAAAAGTGAATCAATCAGAAATACTGTAAGTAAATGGCTCTACACTGAACAGCTTATGATTGGTTCAGAGATAATGGCACAAGTTAAAGAAAAATTTTTTTTGCTTGCCTTGTGCAATGCCCACCCCATACACCCCCATGCACCTCCCTGCTCCATCTGAATAAAAAAAATCGTTTATAGAAATTTATTTGTTCAAGGAAAAACATTTTACTGATGGTTTCATCTTTTTTTTACTGATGGGTAATAAAAGAATCATAAATAATATTAACATAAATATTTTAACTTTATTTACCTATTATTTACAATAAATATTTACATTACCACACCAGATGGCGTATTTTAAATGTAAACACAGTGCTTGGGAACCCTAAGGGGTCTATAATTAAACATGACACATTCTGTTTGTAGAGGAGCTCAGGTGGAGATGCTTCTCCTTTTCTGAGGATTTTACATGGCTACTAGAGATTAGAGAGCACTGTAATCATTGAAGTGTTTCATCAAGTCAAGCATACATTTTTGCTACATTCTTATATCAGTACTCCTCTCCAATCTTTGGACTGGCCACCACATCACTCTCTCTCGCTCTCTCTGTCTCTCTCTCTCTCTCTCTGTCTGTCTCCTGTTTGCTGGCTCATTTCCATGTACTCCCATCACAGACGACACGTGCACAAACTCTTCAGTCTCTTTGACTAGTCCTTGTTGGGAGTGCATACCAGGCTAATGCGGATACAGCACTGCTTGACAAAGATGTCTGCTTAATTCATTCGGAGTTTCAGCATTTAGTTATAGACTCCTAGTCACCATGCAACTGTTCTGTGTGCCATCCGCAGTGTTCTTGCAGGGGTCTTGGAGAATGCTGATTTGTCAAGCCCTGTACTTTTGAAAACAGGAAGGTCTTTGGTGGAAGATATGTTCAGTCTTGAAGTGTGGGCTGCCACGGTTGCATGAGTGTCACTGGCACCCGCACTCCTCCACCACCATATCCTCATGGTGACTGACTAGCATCTCTCCACTCTCGTAGTAGAGCATGCTGAGGGGACTGGTCCTGATGGGGGCGCAGCAAGGCGACGGGACTCTGCCCGGGTGGTGGTGCTCCAGCAGGCTCTAGAACAGGAGACATCACACACTTTAGCACATTTTTAGACTCTAGAACATAAGACATCATTCACTTTGACATATATTGCACTTTAAAGTGTAAACATTGCTTTTAATACACTTTCAGTTCAGTCTAAATGCTATTTATTTAAAAAACTTAATCAGCTAAGCAAGCATATCTATATATATATATATATATATATATATCTATATATATATATATATATATATATATATATATATATATATATATATATGTGTGTGAGCAGTACTAACCTGCATGTATGCATGATTTGTGGGGTGAAACTCCTCCCCTAGAGGAGCGGGACAGGTGCCCTCACAGCGGTAGGCATTGTACTTCTTAGGAAATATGATCCAGGATCCCCATCCTATCTGGGTGAAGTCCACATGCATATCCACCCTCCTGCAGAGGTTTGTCTTCTCGTTCTTGGACTGCAGGGCCTCTGGGAGTTTCCCAGGTTGGCTTGTGCGTCCCTGCCGGCTGCGTCTCTGCCTCTTCACCCTCCACAGCACTTTGCTGTCTGGAGGCAGCAGAAACTTGGAGCGCTCGGCTGTGTGCAGAAGACTGGCCCTGTGCTGAGTACCCTCTTTTGAACTTGTGTGGGAGAAAACGACCAACAGGGCTCGGTGGGCCCGACTCTGATTAACTCTCATGCTTTCGGGATGCCTATGTGTGCTCGCAAGGGGCCCGTTTGTGCTGTCAGGGTGGTTATGTGTGCCATCAGGGTGCCCACGTGTGCCATCAGGGTGCCCGCGCGTGCCGTTGGAATTCGCGTGAGCAGGCAAATGCAGCTGACTGTGCTTCTTTGGAAACCTTGCCTTCCCTTGTGTGTGTACCTGTGCCAACCAGCTTAACAGGAACGAGGTGATGTTATACACCCTCCAGTGATTGGATGAGCTCACCATAGAGGATTGTGGGAGAATACCCATGGACTGGTCCTGTAGGCAGACGCTGTGCCGGAGACACGGTTCTACCTGCTGATGCCTAATCTCTACAGTGCTGTTGGCACGACCGCTTACTGGAGGAACACGGATCCTCAGTTCAGCAGCTTGAATGTGAGGGTCTAACAGCAAGGATGAGAGGTCAAAGTTTGTGACCCAGCGTCTGTCTTGATAGGTCAAACCTAGAGAACAACAAAACAGAACTTATTGAGCAAACTGACCAAATACATTAAGGTACAAAAACAGATACAAATTAAATAAGTTACATGAAAATTGTAAGAATAACGCAACAAAAAAATTTACATTTCTGTTGAGCTGCATGAGTGGATGATGTTCACCTGAAATACTGACGTCTAATGACGTTTATTAACACCCACGATTTTCAAACTGCAAATGAGTCGGATTATATTATTAAGCATATTATGCTAGGCCAGATCTTGTAACGTGCACTTAGTTTCAGTATGTTGTCTGCAGTTCTAAAGAAAGCTGATTAGATACTGATGATTAAGGGCGTGGGTTGCCTCCTCAGCACATTAGATTAGATTCCAATTTTGTTTTTGATTAACAGGCAGCAACTACCAAAAGTATAGGCACCGGTCTAAATATGTCGGCTGGTTTGATAATAAACTGATCTTTTCTGTTTGCCAAGGCTCTTCGTAATCCTCTCAAAACAAACACCGGATCGAAACCAATCATTTAACACATCCGTTGATGCTTGCTTGCCTTCCGCATATCCTCTTCAAACAAACAGGCTTCAACTTTCTCACCTAGCGGCGATGTTAAATCACCCCCGCGCGGGGAGCACCGCAGCCGTTATGTTCAGACCCGCCTAGCAAAGACACGGACAGCTAATCTAATCAGGGTATGGGTGTGAAAAGAAGTGACCCGAGATGTTGATTTGAGTTAACAAATGATTTGTATAGGGATGTCTGGCAAGTTGTCCAATCCACATCACTATGTTCAGAAGAACAGGGCCGATTCTTTGCACTACAGACTGAAAGCACGCGCTCCCGGGGCCCACTGATCCGTCTCCACGCGTATTCGCGCACTACTCAAATGTTGATTGGCCGCATCTGTGGGCGTCTGGCGCGGAGATTTGACAGCCAGGTACCACTGCGCCGCAAAACAATAGCCGATGCACATCACAGATTTTCGCATTTTACCGCAATATTGAGAGGCTATTTGGATATCGTACGTGATATTTAAAAATATATAAATAGACTTAAAAGTGAATACTTAATTCTGTCAATCTGGTTGTAGTTTTGTGTGAAAGAAAACATTTGTAATGTAATTTGTAAAAGTTAAAAAATTGAAAATGCTCTTACTCTTGGACATAACGCTCTTCACGGTATCAGCGTGATTTGTTCGCTCTTGATCGGTATAATCCATTGATCGAGATTGATTGGTCTTGAAATTCCGATACAGTCGCATTATATACGTCGGCAAGTGATGGCGTGGCGTACGTTCTGCTGCGAGCACCTGATGTGTCGTATTCCTGGGTCCGTAAATGTGTCTGTGAATCCCACATACTCCGACTAATAAGAGTTGGAAAGAAAGCGCTTGTAAAGCTCCGACAGTGTTCATCGTTGGTCAGCTTGCAATGACAGGTTGTCCCCCCACGACATCAGCTTGCCTTTTATACCCCTTGCTCCACACCCTGCAGATCTAAGACGTGGCGGAGCAGAAAGCATTAAAGGAACCACAGTGCCTCTTCAAGGGCTGACATGACAGCTCATCAGCTATTGAACTGTAAATTAGGCGCTGGTACGCATATTTTACAATGAACACTTAGAACTCCTGGACCACTTAGAACACTCATTTGCTCCGTGTTACACGCCTCCTCGATTTCTGTGGTTCTTTGAAGACTTAAATGGTCATAAACTGAATATACTGTCATTGCAGATTCATTGAAAAAATACCAGTAACATACTACAAGTTGCCGTGGCTCTTTGGTCTTACGTCCCTGTAAACGATACTGATACTATTAGCTCTTGGTTCGTTTCGTTTTATAGTTAGTTTGCTGTAGGGTGACATTTCAGTTTGTCCATGTTTAAAACGTGTCAAACACAATGCCCCCTTTATAAAATCTGTTCAAGCCAGATAAAACGTGGGCTATATTTATTATTATTTTCTTTGTTTTTTACTGCCAACCAAACCTACATAAAACCACATTTGCATATATATAGCAACGATTTAGTATAGGCTATGAATTCTACCAGCTGTCCAGTTGGCCTACACAGAGGAGTCGCGCGGTTCCAAGTACCAAGCACAGAGTGAGTCCACGGGACTCGCGCCTTCGAGCCTGACTGCGCGCATGCGCAGAACACCATCTTGTAACCACAACGCTTGCCACTTTCAGAGTAAAAATCCAGACTTTATCGTTGTGACGTAGAGCCGCCCGTGAAAAAACAGAACCAGACACTTTAAACGACGGACACGAGTCCGAAGAAATAGTTAGTGAACCGCTTTCATAGATAATAAAACATTTTGCTATTTAGTGTTCGAACCGAGGACCTGTTTTTGGGGCAATGGTGAGTAACGAAGTTTTACTGTCATTTCCTTCTCCCGTGCACGACTGTGGAGAAAAATCTCTCGAAATCTGAGAAATGTTTTTTTTTGCAAATACTGATGCGCGTGTTTGATGAAGCCTGGTCCACTCGACACCAGCACACGCCGCCGGTCATACCGCTTATTTGTGCATGTTTGAAGACATTTTCAGCCTGCCATGTCTGGCGTGTTGTGAATTAATCGCATACCCTCACAGCAGCCAAAGCAAGATACGCTTCACTTTATAACCCGCCTGCTGGCTCCACGCATGCAGCTCTGGGGTGGTTTGTGGTGGATGTCGCCCAGCGGCCGTACACATCGCCGTACGTGTTTTATCTCGTATCATCGATTTGGAGCAGGGCGGAGGGGGTCTGTTTAGCCTTTTACAACCTGGTTTAGCAGTACAGGAACTCACTCACGCTCGGCTACTAAACATGACCGTTATCACGCTACTTAGACATTTAAGAACTTTTTCACACCTTCCTTGGCGTTGAACACGTATTTTCATTAGAAGTTGGGACATCAAGGGCGCGCGTCTATACACCCGATTGTAATGACAAACAAGCCTATTGTGAGTATCCAGCATCGATGCCTTATTAGTTGGGTAACTTTATGCTAATTAATGGCAGGAATAAAGGGGCCCCTTTGATTAAGTGTAAGAGTGTAGACAACAGACGTGCTTTCATGTTCGTGGCGCTCAAGGCGACAATAATTCGGTGACCCAACGTGGCATGAAACTGGGACGTAAACTCAGCCAGTCCAAACGCGTTCTGGCAGTTTGGGACGGCGAAACTGCCGTTTCGAAATCCTATCAAACCATAAAATAGCTTATGGTGGTTTTAAGCGCTGGTGTTTTAGGTCCCTGGGTATCGAGAGTTACGTTTATGAAGATTAATGATGACGAGGGCGTATCGAAACCGTCCTGCCTGTCCAGAACCTCCGAGTTCGGGAGCGAGAGGGGGTCTCCTCTGCTCAGGCGCTTAAAGTAATTGAATGGCTTTGTTTGACAGACGCATTGGTTATCCACGAATAATCCCTCTGTTTTAATCTGTGAACATTAGATTAGAGAAGTTTGCCCCAAGGATTAAGATTTGGTGTTCAACTTGGTGGTTGCCGTGTGGAAGCGGTTAAATCATAAGAACTCATCACAGAGTGTTTGAGGTGTTAACCGCATGTGGCGAAACCCTAACGTCAACGTAATTTATACGACATAGATGATAAAAGTGTAGTTTTAGGTTTATATGATTTAGATAGTAGTATGTAGTATTACGTTTATTTAATATAATATAATTCACAGGTGAAAGCTCCAGATTTATTATACTAGGTCTTACAAATGAATAAATGTGGTTACTGCGGATGTTTTAGGCTAAATGTTGGTAAACTGAATATAAATGTGTTTGTTAATTAAATGTAAACGTTGTGTACAAAACGATGTTTGAGAGACTGAATTAGTGCTTTGACAGATGTGTACAGTTTTTCAGTACATGTACACCCATATTATTCTGAAAGCGACCGTGTTGTCCCCCATACCTGACATATCTGATTCTTATGGGCTTGGTCGTAGTCCACAGATGTGTTGGGGCTGGCTAACACCCAGATTATGGAGTCATTCAAAATACATGAACAGGGTGACAAAACCACTTAGTGTTGGTGTTTAATGTGAGTTTAAACATTGTTGCTTACACTGACTATGTAATTCAAGGCCAAGACCATTGCTCATTGGTGTATTTCTAAAAGGCATTACAGATGTGTGTGTGTGTGTGTGTGTGTGTGTGGTGGCTGCAGGTTAGCTTCACTATGTTCTGAAAACAAAACTGCAGACAGTCCGATTTTCAGTTTTGAATATTGTTGTGCTGTTCTTTCTCAAGGCTGGGTGTGTGTCGGAGCCGTGCTGAGCTGAAGGACAGCGTGTTATCCGTCTTCTGCCATTAGGTGGCATATTTCTAAGTTTCTACTTGATTGTGTAAGGTGGTAGACACTGTAACCACGGTGAAGTAAAGGTCTTGTGGCTGTACGGAGATGCTTTGCAGTGCTAAGTCCATCCATCACATGCTGCAGGTCTGTAAACACATGTCGGCTTTGTAGAGGTGAATCAGGTCAGTGGAAAAGGATGTTTAAAAAAAAAAGAACCTCATCCATCTGCAAGATGTAGAGCAGAACAGCACACAGGAAACAGGCAGGGAACCGCTATCCACTTTGTGTGTGTGTGAGCGCGCGCATATAGGACGTAGCTGCAGTATAATGTAGACATGCTTAATATCTGTACACACAGACACTCATACTTTAAAGGTGGTGCTTATGCATTGTGAGTGTGTGTGTGTGTGTGTGTGTGTGCGTGTGCGTGCATGCAAACATACACACCTTCACTGGCACCCTACATAGTTACCCACAGACTGACACATACACATGCACTCTCACCTGCAGGCTTTCAGGATTTCCGTTGATGCCATGCGTGCATGTGTGTGTGTTACAGTGCTGTTGCAGCCTCCTTGCGGTCCAAACCTGGGCAGCCAATCACTTCTCATCTACAGTCTCTGTTCTTCAGCTCTGGACACCTGGTGCAAATGCTTATTACACATAAAATCATACTTAGCTCTGCTGTAGCAACCTGAGCTTTGAGCTCTGTTCTGTCTTGGCTAAACACGCTTCTTTTGTCCTGAAGTGCACATCCTTGTGATTCATGGCTGAGCTGGACCATCCCAGGACCATGAGGATATATATATATGTGTGTGTGTGTGTGTGTGTGTGTGTGGGGCTGTGTCTTCTTCACCATAGCTTCTGTGGTTTTGAGTTGTGCTGATGTTTAGTGATTGTTGATGCAGTTACATCTCCATTCGAGTGATATCTGTATTGTATTTGGAGGTAGTTCTGAGTATTCATTCATTTATTCATTTCATGGTTATTCATTCTCCCTGTGATTGCTATTTCATGTATATAATTTATGTATCAGTTGTATGTGTGTATGTATGCATTTATGAAACATGTGAGAATTTATATTGAGACAGTCTTAAGAAGTGTGTATCAGTGTTTGGTGATTGTTTTTGAGCTGTGAGTGTGTCCAATGCAGCAATGTAGTGTGTGTGGGTGTGTGTAAAATGCTGCAATGGTTTTCTTCAAAGCCACTGGCGTGCTGAAGAAAGGAAGGAACAGGTGTGGCTCTTTAGTAAACAGCCGTTAGAGTGCTGAACTGGACTGATTTGCCCAACACGTGCACACACACCACACACACACACCACAGACTCGCAGAAACAGCACACAGATACAAATATAAATACATACACACACCTAAACACAACCACCACATACAGTTCTGCATGAAAGTAAATGTAAATGAAAGTTTGTGAACCACCCAAACATGGAGGACACAGAAAAAATATATATATCATTTTTTCAACAAAAGTAATTTTTCTCTCCAAAAACATCTGCAAAGTATGAAAGTATGTGAACTCTTTTAGTTAGTAGTTTGTGGCACCTTTTGCAGCCATTACTTCAACCAAATGTCTTCTGTAACCACAAACGAGTGTCTCACATCTGCTTTTTGGGATTTTTGCCCACTCCTCCTTGCAGAACTCTAAGTTGAGAGAGGTTTGAGGGACATCAGGCATGTACTGCCTGCTTCAGATCTTGCCACAACATTTCTATGGGATTGAGGTCCAGACTTTGACTTGACCAATCCAGAGAACAAATCTTCTTTCTCTTAAGCCATTGGGTCTTTGGCTGAATCCAAAATGGCGTACTTAAGCAGTACACACTAGATTTCAATGCAGTACGTTCTGCTCAACTGTTAAATCAGTGTGTACTTTCAGTACAGTGGGGCAGTCATGGTCCTTTGGTAGGGAACTGGTCTTGTGACCAGAGGGTCGTGGCTTCAATTCCCAGGCTTGAGGCCATGACTGAGGTGCCCTTGAGCAAGGCACCTAACCCCAACTGCTCCTCGGGCTAGGGCTAGGGCTGCCCACCGCTCTGGGCATGTGTGTTCCACAGCCACCTAGTAATCGTGTGTGTGTGTGTGTGTGTGTGTGTGTGTGTGTGTGTGTGTGTGTGTGTGTGTGTCCGTGTTCTAATTGCACAGATGGGTAAATGCAGAGGACAAATCTCGATTGCGGTGAAAAATCACAATTGACAAATATGGCTCATTTCATTTCAGTAGATGACTGGGCAGTTTGCCTACAACCTCAGACATACTACGTCCACCGTTGTACCTATTTCATGATATGGCATATGTCACACTACCTATTCATTAAAAGTGCCATTCCATATTTTTCTGTTTTATACTTGTCTCGTTTGATCATGGCTTTAGAATCAGCATCAAGACAGCATCGATGAGTAGCAGAGTTACAATAACCATTAACCTCAATTTAGCCTTAATAATCCCAAAGCTAGATATATTTGTTTTCAAGGGTTACGGCATAATTTGGCATTTCACTAGCGTTACTAACAAGGTGAGGTGAATCCACCAACTTTGTTACATCAGCATGACAATTCGACCTACAAACCGCTTCAAAACCAAATAATGTCATTCAAGTTGGTCAACACGGTGGCTTGGTGGTTAGCACGTTTGCTTCTTGGGTTCAAGTCCCTATCTGAGTGGAGTTTCCATGTTCTCCACATGTCTGTGTGGGTTTCCTGCGGGATCTCCGGTTTCCTCCCACAAACATGGAGGTTAGGTAAATTGCCAGTCCCTGACAAATTCTCTCTGAGTGTGTGTCTGTGTCTCTCTGTTCAATAAAAGCAATTGTCTGAGTGTTTTTGCATGAATGTGTGTGTGCTTGTATGCCCAGTGGTGGATGGTGCTCTGTCACTAGGGTCTGTCCTCTCTCCCCTTCTGTACCCCATTCAGTCCCCCAGGGGGCTGTTGATCCCGGTAGAGAGTACGCTGTGCGCAATTGGCTGCTGCGTCTTGCCAGTGTGTGATTGGTCGTGTAAGAATTGTACCCGTGTTAAAATTGTAAAGCGACCTAGGGTATCTTGAAAGGTGCTATATAAATTGAACATTCATTCATTCAAGCCTTTAAATCACAGGAAGCAAAAGTGTTTCAGGTATCACAATCATAGTTTTAAATTTTATTTTGTGGTGGTACAGAGTGTCCACGGGGTCTTAAAGTATTAAAAGTTGATGTATCAATTTATTATGCTCATTTATTGCGAAATAATGAACATACCACACATGCAGCTACAGATGCTCCATTTATACATAAACGTCACATAAGCTCCGTCACAGCATTAATGAGCTAATGTATACCAATCTAGACATAAAGAAAAACTCAGAGTTGATGCAAACTGAAGTAATTGGAAAGCAAAACAAACATATTGAGGCACATGTCATGAGTACCATGTTTATTGTTATTTATTATTCATCATTTTGTTTAACCAAGATGTCCTATGTAATAAATAGCTGAGAATTACTTGTTTCTTTGTAGTCAGTGTGTATTTTATTTAAAATAATTAACAGCCTTGAGCCAGTGTGGCTTTGGACAGAGATAATGCCGTGCTGTTTGCTGTGATGGATAATTAAAATCTAGCTCTTATTTATATTGTCGATTTATGTTTTCTATGCATAATCTGTAGCGTCTTTATGCACGGATTAAACAAGTGGAGTCTGAATTGTGCACAACACCGGCTGAAAGCTAAAACTGTCGCACATGAAATGCTACAGGAACCATTCAGAAACTGATCAGTTCAATGTACAGTGAGTCCCCGCTTAGCGACAGGATTTGAGACTGAAAAGTCCATCGTAAAGCAGTTTTCATCATTAAGCGTGACCCTAGATTTAGATACGCTTTGATTGTAAATACAGTATAGAAAAAACTAACAATGTTCTTGTGCGTGTGTACAGCGTGAGAAAGAGCGATTGTGTTGCCGAGATGGGCTGCAGCGGAGGCTGCGCTGCCTCAGCTTATCGTATACAACACTCCACTGTGCTGCCATTGCTCCTTTTATAAAAAGTCGGTGGTAACTCCGGTCCGTCGTTAACCAGACCCGTTGTTAAGCGGGGACTCACTGTATTCAGTTCAGTAAATATATGTGGCTTATAGCCCGGTGCGGCTTATACAACATTTTCCATAAAAAAAAAAAAACTTGGTAGGTGCGGCTTATATTGAGGTGCGCTCTATAGTCCAGAAAATACCGTAAATGGAATCGATTAACATAAACCTGACATTTCATTTACAAAAACTGATGGTGATAAAATGAGAGAACCATGGAAAAACAGAAAAATCTAAATTTACTCAATGGAGTTCACAGACTTTCAAGCAGCACTGTACATGCTATACATACCACACCTCTTATACACTTATACACACACACTCATTCTCTTACACACCCTGTTGTACACATATACAAAAACAGGCCCCACATGTACATACAACACACACATTTATACATGTACATGCACACAAATACTTGTACAGATATGGACGAACCTATGCTTCATGGAATACATGTTTAAAATACACACACACTTTAGGAAATACACAATAAGAAAATCTGTGTTGCAATTTTTAAAATATGGAACCCTGTTTTGCTTAGCAATTAGTATGATTTCGATTGTATATTTGTGTCTTTTATAGGATTGCAGGAGAAGAATGTACAAGATTCAAAAATGAAAGTCCGAGTTTATCACGTAGGCATCAGGAGTGGCGTCTGTGTTTGTGGGAGGGGACGTGCAGGCTGGCCAGTGTTAGTGCTGATTGAGCTGAGATGGAGATACAGCAGACATTTCCTGATCTCTGGGCCACAACATGTACGGTAGCCAGTGGTTCATGTCTGTACTCTTCTGTCCCTCCCATGCTCCCTCGTCCTGACTGGATGGGTGAGAATTAGCAGCCGCTTGCTGTTTAAATGTCCTCTCAAAAGGCTCCACAGGGAGACTGGTGTCTAGAGTGATCCTACTGTCCTCTTGTCTGGTATTGCTGTGGTAAATAACACAATCTTGTTATCAGTGTGTGTGAGTGTGTGAATTCCGTTCTGTCATTGCAGATACAATATTGTGTGCTGTGTCCACGTAACCCTACTCGAGCAGGGCTTTATAATGATGAGGTAGTGGTGAGGGGTGGGTTGGTATAGGGATGTGTGAGGGTAGGTGGAGGTGACTGGTGGATTGGTATAGGGATGTGTGAGGGTAGGTGGAGGTGACTGGTGGGTTGGTATAGGGATGTGTGAGGGTAGGTGGAGGTGACTGGTGGATTGGTGTAGGGATGTGTGAGGGTAGGTGGAGTGAGGGGTTGGTTGGTGTAGGGATGTGTAGGGAGGTGGTGGTGAAGGGTGGATTGGTGTAGGGGTGTGAGACTGAATAAGTGTTGGGTGGAGTTTTTGGAGGGATATGAAGTAACTGTATCTGTCACCAGCTTATAACTCTGCAACTGTATGGAGGAAGTGTGTGTGTATGAAGGAGACTGAGTGGAGGAAGTGTGTGTGTGTGTGTGTGTGTGTGTGTGTGTGTGTGTGTGTGTGTGTGTGTGTGTGAGACGCTCCTCCTTGAGCTCTTTTTGTGCATTGGGCTGTTGGTAAGACTAAGAGTCCGCCTCCACATCCTCTCAAAACATCCCCCACCACACACACACACACACAATCTAGATTTTACCATGTTTCCTTGCCTGAGAAGCTTGACTGCATGTATCTGTGTGATTTCTATTTGTACTTTGTTAATGACTGAGTGTGGATTCTGTCTCTAAGCAGGTGGTAAATCAGACTGCCACTGCATGAATCTTCGCACGCACACACTCACTCATACACAGCATGTTGCCTCCGCTTCGGAGGAAGACACACACACACACGTGCGCCCGATGGCTGGGTGAAGAGGAACACGCGCACACACACGATGGCTGAGTGAGGAGGAACACACACACACGTGATGGCTGGGTGAGGAGGAACACACACACACACGATGGCTGAGTGAGGAGGAACACACACACACGTGATGGCTGGGTGAGGAGGAACACACACACATACGATGGCTGAGTGAGGAGGAAGCAGGTTTGCTCCACGTTTCTCTGCTGGAGGCTCGTCTGGTGAGCTGAGATAGGTACTGGGGGTGGGGGTGGTGGTAGTTGGGGGTTGGATGAGGTGTTGATGAGGTTATTCATATTTGGATGCTCCTAATGGTAGCCATGCTTGCTCTACACTGACTGAATGGATGATTGAATTGTGGGACTCTTTTGTTGTGTTACTGTGTTGATTAAAATGCAGTTTTGCTGGCTTTATAGGATAATATCCTGTAACTGTAGATCAGGTCAGCAAAACCAAGGACAAGAAACGTCTGGACTATTGAGCCATTAAGAATGGCTGTGTGAGTGTGCATGTCCATGAGAGTGTGTGTGTGTGTGTGTGTAATTTCAGGACAGGCATCGCAGCTGTGATTCATTTTAC
Organism: Brachyhypopomus gauderio; assembly: GCF_052324685.1. Classification (NCBI taxonomy): domain Eukaryota; kingdom Metazoa; phylum Chordata; class Actinopteri; order Gymnotiformes; family Hypopomidae; genus Brachyhypopomus; species Brachyhypopomus gauderio. The sequence continues at coordinate 23,661,523 of NC_135213.1, forward strand.
ACTGAGTTCAAATGAAATGTTAGGGTTAGGGTTCGGAACAGTCTCTTGTGTAATTTAGTACTATTCTTGAACCTTAAGCACCAGTCCTGCAGTCCTCACTAACCAGGCTCACTCGCCAGGCTGGGGTGACATCCTGGTCTCCTGCATGTTTCTCCCAGTGCTGTCTGTCTGGTTGTGGGCTGCCTGGGGCTCACGGCCGACTGCTAAAGCGCTGCGTGGTTTGCATGGTTTAAGACTTTGAATATAGTGTTAAAAAACTGTGAAGAGCAGGCTGGGTAGAAGTGGCATTACAGTGCTTGCCGATGTGTTTGATAAGTGACCAAATCTGTTAGTCACAGTGTTGTCGTGTATGTGAGACTGAGCTGTGAATGTTCCTGTCGTAGTGAGGGAAGGCTGGCAGCCTGAGCCCACTGCATCTACAGTCACACTTCCTCTCCAGTGGCACCAGAGAAGCTCTTGAACAAATCTACATTGCCGACATCAGCACAGAAATGTTTTTTAATTTGGGGTTTGAACGGCCAACGTGGCATTTAAAAGCCTGAGCATAAGCAAAGCTGAGTCCGCTCGCCCGTCTCTCTCTCTCTCTCTCTCTCGGTCTCTCCGTCTCTGGCTGTGTGTTCCAGACAGCAAGTCTCATCCTACTGTGTGTGTGTGTGTGTGTGTGTGTGTGTGTGTGTGGAGCTCGCTGTACTGAACCATATGGAGTGAAACTAGCCAGCAGCTCTGTGTGGTGCAACGCAGGAAGTGCAGAGAGGAAGCAGTTTGTTCCGAGGTCCGTGGTTCTCCGGTGGAGAGGAGAGAGGGAAGAGGAGGCAGAGGTCAAACAGAGAGAGTGTGATATGGGGGAGAGAGAGATGAGCAGAGGGTGGACAGAAAAGGTAGGCCCCCCTCTCAAACAGGACCCCCTTGGAAAGCCATTACACAGGAAAAGAAACCATGCTGATGGATTTAAGTTTTTTTTTTTTACTGTAATTCCTCTAGGTATTTGCTGTTGACAAAATATAGATAATGAAATTGATTTGCATCTGTTTTGAATATTGAAGTAGTCATTGTTTTGAGTATTTAAGTAACGTGTGTGTGTGTTTGCGTGACAACTGTTATGTAAGAGGTAGTTTTGGTGGTGTAAGAGGTAGTTTTGAACAGGAGCCTTGGGCTGCCCTGATCTCAGGCAGATTTAGACAACAGCATGACTGGAAGATGTACACAGAGATGGTGAGGTCACTTCCCTCCTGTGTTCAGAGATGGTGAAGTCACTTCCTTCATGCGCTCGTCCATTGGCCAATAACTGATGCAAGAAGCATGTTTTTTGACCTTTGACCTTGTTTAGGTTGGGGGGGGGAAAGCCAACACAAAGCTGGTGTTTCAAAACCTTCCTTGGATTTTACCCCACCCACTTCCTGTCACCTCGTGTGGTCACTTCCTGTGGAGGTATGTAGGTTTCTGTGCTGGAGTTGAGAACAGTCAAAGCCTACATCATGATTCGAATACATTGAAAGAGTAAAGCAGTGTGATCCGCTAAGGATGCAGATTGAGTGTGTGCCTGTGGTCAGGTGGAGTGTGCGCGCCTGTGGTCAGGTGGAGAGTGTGTGCCTGTGGTCAGGTGGAGTGTGCGCGCCTGTGGTCAGGTGGAGTGTGCGCGCCTGTGGTCAGGTGGAGAGTGTGCGCGCCTGTGGTCAGGTGGAGAGTGTGCGCGCCTGTGGTCAGGTGGAGAGTGTGCGCGCCTGTGGTCAGGTGGAGAGTGCGCGCCTGTGGTCAGGTGGAGTGTGTGCGCCTGTGGTCAGGTGGAGTGTGTGCGCCTGTGGTCAGGTGGAGTGTGTGTGTGTGTGTGTGTGTGTGTGTGCGCGCGCGTTTTAGGTGGAGTGTGTGATCAGGTGGAGTGTGTGTAAGTCTCTCTGGGTGTTTCCTCATCTCTGCTTCTCACTTCTAACAATGGGAGGACCAGTCTACCCTGCACCTCCACCCTCACCGGCATACTCACCGCCCTCCACCCTTACGCTTCCCGGCAGTTGGGGTTTGGGACACCAGGCTTGCTCTTCCACAGCTGTTTGACCTCACATGCTATTTAAACTGTTTTGATTTTTTAAGGTTAGTGTGCCTGAAGGCTGAAGGAAACACTTCACACTTCATGCAGTAACACTTGTACTCTGCGCCCCAACCGTATACCCACTGCTGTGTCTGTCACCATGGTGAATGCCGCCTCTGCCCTGTGACCGTTTCCTAAGGACGGAATGGCATTGGCATCCTTCCTTGTGGCATGTGCAGGTGCATCCTTCCTCTCTGCACATGTGTCTCTCTGTACGTAGACCCAGGTTTACACACCAGCAGAGTTCCATTCTACCTGGGGGGGAATTTAGTGTGTCTGACCTGCTGTTTCCTCTTGTGCTGCTTCCTCTTGTCAGACGCTGCGTCTGGTAGGAGTCAGAGGTCCCGTCACTGCAGGTCACCGTGTGAGAGTGAGGGAGGAAACTCTCAGACTCTCGGACACAGCCGTCTTGTGTTTTGGAAAGCACAAAACCCTCTCTACACATGCCAAGGGGTTTTCATTTTTATCCAACAATTACATAAAATCAGCCCAGTGTGCGTTTCTCCAGGTGGACAGGCTTTTTTCTGATTGGTCCGGGTTCCTTGCTGTGATGTCTGTCCCAGCTGCTCTTGTTCCGATTCAGCTCAGCAGAGGGAGCTCTTCATTTTTTAACCTTTGTTTCAGTTCTCTTCCATGAGTGCTGTTAGATTCCTGCTCTTTAGCACATGAATACATTTCCCACGTTGAGAGTCAGTTGGGTCTTTCTCATCACTTTATAGTCTGTGTGAAGCTCCTCATGTCTCCAGCGTTCGGACCTCCTCCGTGTCTGAACATCTCTGGGATGAGCTTGTGTTCTGTTATCTGCAGTGTCTCTCTTCCTGTGTCTCTCTTACTGCTCAACGGTGTTGGACCGGCAGAATGCTGACACTGCTCTACGGCGCCTGAGGAGACCAGCTCCACCTTTGTTAACATCTAAGGCATTCTGTACTGTAAGGTGCAAATTGTGGCCAGAATCTAGACATCCACTCCCCAGGGACGGTTTCCCCAGAGCCTCATGTAGATGCTCCTCAGTGTGAGCTGTGTGCAGACCAGTGCAGCATGTATGCAGAGCTCCCTCCCTCTGTTAGGAGCTGGAGCTGCCACTCTGATCATCAAGATGTGCAAGTTGTGTAAGTAAAATGCAGAACTGCATCAGTGTGGAGTACATGAAGCAGTTTCTGACGGGCATCTCGTACTTTCTAAGATTTCTCAATCTAAATTTACTTGACACTTCTCTGGCGTTTGGTCCAGGCTGTCTTATCCAGAGAGAGTTGTTACTGGAACCTGGTGGTAGTATTTTTATATCAGTAGTGTTTTTACTGGATGCACGTGAACAAACTAAAAAGTCAGAAGTGAGAAGAAGCAGGTGAGGTGATAATGGTCACCTGTTAAAATGACCCCCATGTGAACTGCGTGTCACTCTGTGTGAGTCAGTTCAGCATGCTTAATTTGATTTGACTTGACACCCCGACAGCAAATTGTAGTATTGAAAAAAGAATTGGACCTATGATGCATCATGCAATTCAAGCTGTTCTAGATCAGTATGTAGAGCTGGTATTGATCTGTGTGTGTGTGTGTGTGTGTGTGTGTGTGTGTGTGTGTGTGTGTCTACAATAGACATCAAACAAGTACACACACAGACACAGTCCCATACAGACATCACACACACACACACAGTCAGTTCTACAAAATGACTACAAAATTAATGAATATAACAAGTATAGCTGAGCAGTTGCTAGGGTAACCATATGACCTCGTTTCCCTGCACGTGTCCTCTTCTCGTCCAGATCTTTAATACGTCCTGGGTTTGGTTCTGCTGCCATGTTGACAATGGCCACACACTCTGTGGCTGTTTTCCTCTGACCATACTCTATAGGTCCCACCAGTCTGACCATGCAACTGTGTGTGCGTGTGTGTGTGTGTGTGTGTGTGTGTGTGTGTGTGTGTGACTGTAGTTGCATTTTGATGTTAGATGCAGAAGAATATATGTATGTGTGTGTGTGTGTGTGTGTGTGTGTGTGCGCAGGAGAGGGAGGTGAAAGGTTACTCAGAAATGTGTGTGTGCGCGTGCGTGCGTGTGTGTGCATAGGGTGCTTCATAGAAGTGTACGGCCATAGAGGATGTATGAATTTCACCTTCGATAGGACCTTTGGTACATCATCTTAACAAGCCCTAAATGTGCCCACACGCAGAGCTGACAGTGATGCTTGTTGTATTGAGAGATCCACTTTGTCTGTACAACACGTGTGAATTTAACATGAATCACACTCACGTCTCCTCTCACTGACACTCCACCACCTACACTCTGATTACATTACATTTTAGACTTATAAATCGAACAAAACATAAACAAATCAGTAGAATTATAGATGCCATTTTTTTGACATTTTACATGTCATTAATTACGGATGTTTTAGATGATGTCACCTGTCCAGGGCTTGTGTGGAAATCTAGATTAGACATTACTCATGCAGACTGTACACCAGTCTTGTTAAAATGTCATTTTTGTATCAAAAAAAGGAAAGCTGATGATTATGTAGCTGGGGTCAGCAGGCCTAATGAAAAGGGCCTTGTGAAATGGTGGATATTGGTAGTGGGCTGTCACTTTGGCCATGTGGCGGGCTGGTGATGCTCGGATTGGCTTCAGCCCCCTGTGACCCCGACTAACGGGATAAAGTGGAAAAGATAATGGATGGATGGATTTACATGTTTTTTTTTTAATAGAATTATTTCTATGGAACAGATAGAGAAGAATAAGACTGACTAAGTAGTACCCAAAGGCAGTTGCTGGTTCTGTACATTACTGGTTACACTGGTCATGTTGTCACCCTAGCAAATTCTCCATTTGTGCTTTTATTCTGTGGCACAAGTGAAGTGGTCGTGTGTAAATACACACATGAATAGTTGAAAGTATGATCAGTGCTGCAGTGTTGTTGCAACTCCCCCTGCTGGAGCTGCGTCCTGATGTGCTCTCGCTCCCTGCAGAGGAGGCTTTGCACATTCTGCACAATATGACACCAGCTTGTATGTTCAAAGTTCATGAGAATGTTTTTGAGTCCTGGTGTCAGACATCAGAGACAATGAGTTTAACATTCTCACAGTGCTTATCGGTGTGAGTGAGCAGAGAGTGATGATGGTCCGATTATATACACACACACACACACACATTCTCACACTCTCTCACACACACACACACACACACACATGCATACACAAACACACACAACACCTTTTCACCTCTGGAACACTGTGGTAGACACAACTCCCCTGCACACCCACCACACCACCAACGCTCCAGTGCTGGAGACGGCGGGCCTGCCCACAACTGGTTTAATCCTGCTGAACACTGTGAGATTTGACATTTTGGCTTATCTGTTTTTGTGATCCTTAGCACACCAATAAAACAGGGAACATTGATCCTATCATTGATCCTATTCTAAATTTTTATTTTCGTCTTTCAGAGAAGCCAAAAGAGAAAATGAAAAACTGCAGGTAGAGGCAGACAGAAAGTCAGACGCTGAGCGCATGAATTTGTGAACGTTAGCAGCGTCGGTGAACTTTAGCGGCGCTCCTTTTTGCAGACGGCTCTCCGTGAGGCTGGTGTAAGACGTGTAGGCTGGCGGAGAGCCTGGAGAAGGGTTTGGATTGTTCTAAATCTGCACTAACACAGTGCTAAGTCAGCGCTAACGCAGCACTGACTCAGCTGAAATAATACCTACGCCACTGCACATCACTGTGTTCATTAGCTAAAGGAAGGAAGACCCTCACCATCTCCCTTGTGGAGTCCGGTTGAGGGCATGTGGCTCACCTGTTGTCTGTAGTCTCATGTGTTCAGCCTTGTGTGTGTGCTATGCTCATGGGCCATTTTTAGCACTATGTACAGTGATCGGTGAGCTGTAGGCTGCTCACCACCGCCGTGTTTAAAAATTCACTGAATCCATCCTGAGTGAGATTAACATCTATTAAAATGTTTAATATCCACTAGAGACGTTTGCCCAGATCTTCAGAGTTTGTATTACTCCACTCATGTTGACATTTGTTCAGTTATTTATTTTAATACATGAGCAGGTTGAAATAAGTAAAATTTTTCATAAGGAATTTAAATGTGTGTGTGATCATGTTGACATATACTGGAGAAGATGGAGAATGAACATTTGTGTTATTGTAAATGTGTTTAATGTACCTGTGGGTGTGTGTATGTTTTTACGTTCAACACCCCCCCCCCCCCACCTCTCTCGTGTGTGTGTGTGTGTGTGTGTGTGTGTGTGTGTGTGTGTGTGTGTGTGTGTGTAACAGCTGCTAGTGGAGTATGGGTACAACTGCCAGTGCTGCACCGCCAACCGCACCTGAGAGTTTCCAAAGTAACGGGATGATGGACAGCAGACAGTCACTAAGCTCCACCTCCTTCCAGGCGGTCAGCATTCACAACAGCAAAGCCAAGTCTATTATCACCAACAAAGTGGCCCCAGTCGTTATTACGTAAGACTTCCTACTAAATCTCTCACAGACACACACACACACACACGCGCACACACACACCCGCACATGCATGGATGGGCTTGCCGGCTCTAATCCCTCCGTTTGTGATGGTCAGGGCAGGAGATAAGACAGACGCTTCTGTTTTGTCCTCTGCCAATGTAACACTGATGTGAGATGTCCCACCCAAACAGACACTATTTGAGGTAATGGAGGATCTGTGTGTTGGTGGAGGGGTGGTGGTGTTTGCTTAAACCACACAGTTTAATGCTCCTAGTTCAGTTTTTGTAGTTATTTAAATACATGACAAATGTGTAACAAACTTAGTAAATGTTGAATTATACATGAATTAGTAAATATTGAATCATAAATATTAAAGCTGTACTATGTAAGGTTTATTTGTTAAAATTCATAGAAGGTGCATTACTGCGTTAAGAAACAACACCTTGCCCTTCTGTTACCTGCAAAGTCTGAAATCTTCATTCTAACATCTGTGCTTTCGGGTTGCATTTGGGCAGAGTATTTTGGAATGTGTCTGATATCTTTACGTATTAATGTCACATGAACAGGCTCAAAAAGAAGCTCTGTCTCAATGGGGTGTTTACTGGAGTAACAATAGCATTTCTCACAGTACTGATCTGTACATATAACGATAATATGTAATAAAACATTCATCATTTTCAACATTTTCTTTTCATTTTCAAGTTGCATATTGAGCCTGAATTAAAATATGTAGAGAGTACATGGGTGATGATGGGTAACTTACCCTAATGGAAGATTATGGGATTGCATTGGGCTCCCCTAAGGTTACATTGCCTCTTTTGACAGATGTGTGGCTAGCTAATAGCAGTCTTGTCCAAGATGTGGATATTCATCTAAAAAATGTGAAAGCCCCGCAAGTGCCTGTTGTTTCGGTAAAGCTTTCTACCGAACAGTAGCTACCTTCTCCTAGCTGATCTGCCCACTGTACTGACCACAGCAAATTACATAAACAGAAACATTGGTTGACCTGACACCTTAGGTTTAACCTAGAACCTAGCACGTTTTGAACAAGTCACCATTTTCCCAAACTTCCATAGTGCAGTTTTTAAATGAATGTTTCTGTGGGTATACTTAGGTATAACTGCAGGCAGGAGTTCCAGATTCACGATGACCTCCCCAGGACTCACTACAAAGTGGGCCGGATCTCAGACACCATGCCTGAACACTTCCTGGTGCAGGTACCCCCCCCCCCCCCCCCCCCACACACACACACACACACACACACCACATACATACACACATACACTCGAGATCAAAATTTGAGAACACCACACAATTTCCAAAATATCAAGGTCATTGTCTAGTCCTATGTGAAATCCTAACAGGAATGAAATGGAAGTATTTTTGCTTATTTCATAAATTAAATAATGCATTTGAAAAACAACACTGATCAACATTAGAGAACACTTACAGATATCTGCAAGTTATTTGTGTCAATCCGGTGCCTGGTGCTAATTTCCTTAATTATCTTGACAATCCCTATTTAACTGGCAGCCTAACTTTCCAGTTTTCATTGACTTTGCAAAAATGGTGAGACGTCTGAAGTGAGGCAGCTAGTCCAGATGAAGGCCAAAGGGGCGATTTGGGAAGGTTTTGGGCAGCAGGAGTTGGACCTCTCATACAGCTACATGGTAGAGTGAATGTGTGTATCAGAACCTTCAACAACACGTGGTTCCTTCTTTGCATCACTCAATCAGCCAGCAAGTTTCATGCAGGACAATGTCTTGGGAAATCGCCCCTTGTCACACTGCAACACGCGGTGTTGAAAAGCAGTTCCTAGAAACTGAAAGCAATGAAATGGCCCACAGTCCTGATCTAAACCCAATAGCAGACCTCTGGAAATGTTTTGGTGTCAAAGTTATGGCCAAGAAAACCACAAGTGTCACAGAACTGTGGAAGAGACTGGAAGAGGAGTGGACCAAAATCATACCAGAGCAGTGTGAGAGACTAGTGATGTCCTGTGGACACAAATGTGCTGAAGTCATTCAATGTAAAGGCCTGTACACTTCCTACTGATTACTGACTGTTGTAACCTTCAATAATTTAGTTGTAATCTTACTCTGTGCTACAGTCATTGCTGTTCATTATTATGATCAACACAATTTTTGCTAAATAAATGTTTTATGTTGACACTTTAGTTATTTTGTAAAACACTATTCTAGTGGCATGGTGATGAGCATGAAATAACACAATACAATAACACACAGTTGTTTTTGACCTTTCCACTCACCCAAAGCCACTTTAGTCTTTTTGAACCAGTGTTTGGGTCAGCGTGTCTTTAATGGAGCCCTGGGTATTTGGACGTCTGTAGAGAGATGTTAAGTTGAGCGTTAGCGCCTAAGTGTTGAGCCTTTGAAGTCTCCTCCCCTCTCTGCTGTTCCCGCAGGGGGCGGACCTGCTTTGTTTGGCCGTTAGTTTCTGTTTGTTGACATGTCGTTACGTGATGGGCTGGTTGGCGATGAGTTGGAAACGACTGTTGATCTGTCTGTCCTGTTATTTTCTCACTCTTTATAATTTGCAAAGAAGTCAAAAGAAGTCAAGAGCACTTGTAACCTTGAGAGATCCTGAGAGATTTGTAACCTTAAAAGGTCCTGCAACAGAAAATCTCCAAGATGGATTCCAAAGAAACAGCCATTTCACCTGAGCTCATACAAGTCATGTTTTTTCCATCTTTTTGTGCCTCTTTCATGTTTTTTGTGTTAATGAAAGTGCAGACCAAAACAAGTCAGTACAAGGAAATAAATAAACACTTCTGTGTGATATCTTCTAGTGCACCACTTCATATGTCAAAGGATTCTGACATTATAGCACGATGATTTTGTAGTTTATCCTGTACAGGTTTACAGTCTTAACTTATCTTCTATTTTACCTGTGTGAATGTCCTGAATAACTTATTGGACAACAGTCTTGGGTGAATACAACATTATGATTATTTATTTTTTTACATCCTCTACTATGACCCTTTTAAACAATTTATCAGCTTTCTCACTCTGTGTAAGCAAACCGCTTTTATCCCAACGCATCATCCTGTGACCTTTGACCTAACATGATTTGTGTGTAAGACAGAACATGGGACGTCATTAACACTAAAATCCACACAGGGTTCCTACTTCATGGTTCAGGATGTGTTCAGCAAGGCGGACGTACTCAACACCACAAACTCGTGCGGCGCCCCTAACTTCCGGCAGAGTAAAGGCAGCTACCCAGTGTTCGGCATGGGCCAGCCCAGCCTAGCTGGTTTCAAACAGGTCCTGCAGAAGTTACAGAGCCAAGGCAACGAGGTCAGTACTGTTTCCCAGAGTCAGTAGGTCTTCATAGGGTAAAGAGGGCAAAGGTGCAGAAAGTGTGCAGTGTGACACCTGCTGTAATGAATGGCCAATCTGGTTGGTGAGGTGAACTTGCTCAGGCTGCAGAATGTCTGTGAGCTCGCTCAGGCTGCAGAATGTCTGTGAGCTCGCTCAGGCTGCAGAATGTCTGTGAGCTCGCTCAGGCTGCGTGTTGTGATGAGAAGGTTCAGCATTAAGGACCAGATGGATCCACATGTAGCATTGAGAGTTTAAGAACAAAAACACCTTGCAAATGCACTTTGAGACTTCATCATGCGGATGAGAGGCTTGTGTTGCCTGTGTACGTCGAGGTGATTTTTGTGTGATTCTCCATTTATGAATGAATAAACTATATAACTTTCTCAACAAAAGAATAATAAATAGCTCTTTTCCAAACATTTTACTCTGATAAAAAGATAATAGATTTCTTGATTTTCACCATTTCACTCCCTCCCACCTGACATCCGTAGCATCGATTGTCGACTTAAAACCTGTTCAAACCTGTTCAAAATAGCCTATTCTCTGTGATTTACTCTATTGCCTCGTATGTTTTGTGTCCTTTGGTGCATTTTATGTTCTTTCACATGTTTTCTTTTATTAATTTTTTTTGGGAAGTGTCTTTGAGTGTTGTGAAAGGTGCTTATAAAAAAATTCTTCTTATTATTTACATATTGAGCAAAGTGGAAAATGTACAGTGTTGTACATTACATGCACAAAGAAATGTCTGAGCTGAATAAGAGTAGGTGTGACTCACTGGGCAGAAGTTATTCAACTGTTACTGATCTGAGTAATGATAATCAGCCTTCAGGCCATGAACTTTGTGTTCTTTCTTTGTGTCTCTGGTGTTCTGTCCTCTCTTCTCCACTAAAGGAGGTGATTTTCTTCTGCGTGAGGGAGGAGCCCTTGCTGTTCTTGCATTTGGAGGACGACTTTGTGCCTTACACCCCCAGGAGGCAGGAGAACCTCCATGAGCAGCTGCACGGCCTGAGCAGGGAGCCTTCTGTGGAGAACCTGGAGCTGAGTATGAGGAGGGAGGTGAGGAGCTGGACTCTGGGAGACCCCCACATGACTGACCCCCACATGACTGACCCCCACATAGCTGAGCACAGTGTGCTGTTGCACAACTAAGGAGAAGTGGAGGGAACGAATAAGAAGAAGCCTGTTAGTTTGGCTCCGTTTTGCTCAGACTGTGCTGGTGCTGGTGCTAGTGCTGATGGTGCTAGTGATGGTGATGGTGGTGGTATGGTCTGA